>NC_136902.1:90495252-90540720 GCF_949606895.1 Notothenia rossii | reverse complement strand
TGACCCAGAGCGGCAGACACCAGGAAGAGGACGTGCAGAAACCGGTTTCTCACCTCGAACTGAGGAGAGAGGAAACACAAGATACCTTCAGAGGGGGGGGGGCTCGTCACAGAGAAATATACCACATGAGCTATTATATCAGAATCAGAATCGGGTGAATAGAGTGGTGTCCCAGTGACGAGTCCTAAAACCAGGAAGTGAGTTAGCATTTCTCCACTTCCTGTTCCCTCGTCTCAGAGCCAATGGGATCTCTCCATAGGATTTAGGAAAGTAGCTGAAATAAGGTCTGTGGTTGAGACACATTGAAGAGACGGATCACGTTTTGTTCTACGATATTAAATCCATCAGCAGTGACCCCACTGGTGATTTCTGAAGAGTTGACGTGTCTGAAAATCGATGGTTGTTACCAAGTGGCTGAATAGGACTACGGTTAATAAGTATTTTTGGAACTTTAAGTATTTTTGGAACTTTAAGTATTTTTGGATATTTAAGTATATTTGGAACTTTAAGTATTTTTGGAATTTACGGTATTTTTGGAGCTTTAAGTATTTTTGGAACTTTAAGTATTTTTGGAACTTTAAGTATTTTTGGATATTTAAGTATATTTGGAACTTTAAGTATTTTTGGAATTTACGGTATTTTTGGAGCTTTCAGTATTTTTTGGAACTTTAAGCATTTTTGGATCTTTGGACCCTTTCCATACATTTTAAGACCTCATCGCCACTTGGAGTCTTAACCGGTTACCTTGGCGACACACTTTACCTCACATTTCATATATACAGTATTGATTTTCCTTCCATTTGGACGCAGACTTGCATTTCCCCATAACGGCGTAAACGGACCTTCGCGCGCTATCAAGCAGTGAGCGTGCGATGTCCTGTTCAGATGACGTCAAATCCAACGGGACGCCATAAATAAACTACACAGAATCACACTACACACCTACGCAATGATTACATTCAGGCAGACTGTAGAATACAACCTCTTTGGACAATTCATATACTTATTGAAAACAAGCTACAAAATGTAATACCTTGGGAAATGCCCTTTAATACTAAATGTATTTATCAACTTTTAATACTTTTTAAGTACCCACGGACACCCTGTGTTATAATGTCTCTCTTACCACATCACATATTATTATATACTAATAACTTTTAAGTCATACAGGTAAAAAAACAGCCAGTAGCCTTTGTGTTACATATCTTATCTAAAGTTTCCAAGCCCAACCCGAGATAACCGCGATCAATTGATCACAAAATGTCAGGGTTAACACAAGGGACGTGCACAGGTACGGGCTAATGTTGAGTTTGTTTTTCTTTTTTCTGTTGTGGACGAATCAACAAGATAAGCCCACAATTAGTATTGTAGCATCTCGCTGCGGGAAACACACTTTGTCAGCGCTTTCATCTGCCGGTGCGTTAAGACCACCTCAGTGTCGGATTTTGGAAACTTGATTTTGAGTTCTCTCACGGCAGTTAGGGTATAAGGGACAAACCAGGGGACTTTACTTCCTCTTGATACCTAAAGATAGCCTACTTGTTGTTATTGTGTGTCTTTTCATCTGTAAACTCCCTCAACGGGGCCGCTCGCTCTCTTTTCTTGATCGCCCTCTCACGGGTGAACAGTTCAATGTCCCGCTTCATTGTAGGATTTCTGCCATGTCTCTACTTTAGTTTGACCATCTCTGTTATTAAGTTATGGAATACTGAATAAATAAGTGATTAGATACCTTGCCGTTACTGCGCTCATAAAGAATGATAAGAATAAGAATAATGCATATTGAACTGGTTTCATTAATTAGTGAGTTTATATAAGTTAGAGGCCCTATTTTATCAGTAGCCTATGTCTGGACCAGGGTTTCCGTTAGCCGGTAATTACCGTTTTTTAGCTGGTAAAATGTAATAAAAACCGTTAAATTCAAAACCTGCCGGTCAAAATGTCCGATGCTCCGATCGATTGGCCGCCGATCATTATCGGCCGATATTCACTCTTAATAGTTTGATCTGTGCTCTCTCTAAAGGCCGATCGGGAGAGCTGGATCTGATCGATATGGACATAAACGCGAGTGAAGTGTAACCGGACGCGAGAGAGAGATCAGATCAGCTGCTGCATAATCACCTGAAGCCCCGCCCGCTGTTTAGCGCGCTGCATGAGAAACTGACGGGCTGTCAGGAGAGAGAGGGAGGGAGAGAGGAAAAGAGAGGATCCGTTTCTCCTGTGTTATTATTAAAAGTTAATGTAAACTTTTGAATAATGTACTTCATCTACTACAAGTAGTTTATTTGAATGTAATAATTAGGTTGTTTGTTGTTTGTGGAATCATTTATTGAACAAATAATCAGAATTTTTCGATCTGTTACGATTATAAACTGAAGCAATATAAAAATGAGCCCCCATTAACTGAGTTTTAAACATCAGCATATCCGGTCATAGTCCGGTAATTACCTGCTAACGGAAACTCTGCTACACAATTCTATTATTATTGAAACATGACCGGTAAGTTTCAAATTTGTCCGGTAAAATTAATTCTGTCCGGACATTTGACAGGCGAAAAAAAATCCTAACAGAAACCCTGGTCTGGACTGCACAGCAGTTACAATGGTCTGGTCAAACTACATTATAACAGAATTGTCCCCATGTTGTCTTTAATAGTTGCTAACATTAGATATTTTAATGAGATATGGACCACAAAACAAAGAATTTCCCTGGTTTTCATTTTTAAAATCAAGTCACCGAATGCAAGTAGTCACCTTAGCTTATTTTGTTATGAGATGTGAATTACTGTTCGATGTAGTTGATGTAATAATCGTTTGGTTTCTTTTACATTAAAAACAAGTTACAATTTTCAAAAGGTCTTATGGTTTTTTTCGGGGGGAGGTCCTTTTTCCAGTTCAGAGCAATAGCCCCTCCAAATGTCTGTGCACGTCCCTGGTTAACACACACATTATACATTAACTGTTTTTACAATGCCTCAGTTCCTACATTTGCTTTATGGCCCTATAATATAAGACTGAAGCAATATAGGCATTTTAAGAACCAATCATTGCTGTTTTTAGATTAATTCAACTATTTCTATGCCGGACTCCACCCTGAAGGAGCTCCGTTTACTAGACATTATCAAGGGATCTTATAAACCCTTTAAGTAGCTTGACCTTGTTTAATCTTCATCTTGGTAATAATCCTGAATAAACACTTTGCGTAAGAACAGAGAGACGGAAGAATATAAACTTCCCACGCGGTCTTATCTTTGTTTAGGTGACAGACACACCCGGACGAACGAGAAAATCCAGTCGCACTTTGCTTTGAATCTCATTTTAATCCCTTACTTTCCTGCACCTGTAGCATGTCTACACTCAGTTCCTAGATTTCAAGAACCGACATGTAGCCTACTTAAATATGATATTTACACTAGAAACATGTTGCCTGTTACTCTAACTTCCCATATTTCAAGAATTTACCATTTGAATAAGTTACCTCTAACTAGCTAGATTTCAAGACTTGACATTAATATTTAAATATGATATTTACTCTAAAAGACCTGTTGCCTGTTACTCTAACTATTAAGAACATATAGGCCTATACATAGTCTTGTTAATACTTTATCTACAATAGTACACATGTTGCATCTCTTACCTTCTAGATTTCAAGATTTGACATGCTCCTTTTAACATGTTATTAGCAGTAGTACACCTGGTGAGTGTCAATATTACCTCCTTAATTAAAAATATAATGCAAACCAGGCTCTTTAATATGCTAAACTTGTTTTTTTTTAGTGCCACACGTTTTGGGAAATGTTTCTACATGATGTTTGGTTTCTATTTTGAATATGAAAAATGCGTTTTTAATCAGACTCACATTAACAGCACATCCATTCTGTTGGATTTCATAGTTTGAATTCTTATCCTGGTGGTCCCATCTTCCGTTCCGCTGTGCACGTGGTTCGTCCGCGGCGTGCTCTTTCTTCCTCTGCGGACCGTGATGCGGGTCCCGGACCAGAAACAGTCCGCATCGCCTCTGGAACCGGGCCACCAGCTCCGGCTCGTGCAGGTGAGAGAGCAGCTCGCGCATATCCGGGGGGAGAGGGGAGATAATGAGGTGTGTGTGTTTCCTGAGCCGGAGAGGTGAGGTGTGTAGGGGCAGGTGCGGCTGCAGGTGTGTGTAGAGGGGGCTGGGTTACGTGAGTGGGCGGGGCATCCGCGACAGGATGTAGTCCATTGGTCCTACCTTTAGACCGTTAAACTGGGGTGGTTTCAGGTGTTATGACTCAGTATTTATATTGTGTATCTTAGTATTGATGAGAAGTGTATTAAATTGTAAGAAGAGGAAGTAGAACTAGGCTGGTGTGGGATTCAAATACATTGTTTACCATGAGATATGATATGGAAATATGAATTAATTACCTATAAGTGCAATGTTTTTTGATTTGTTTTCATTGAGGAATTATATTTATTCAACTTTGAACAAGATCGCTTAGCTCTGACTGATTTCAAAAGTTAACACACAAAATAAAGAGTGAACACCTCTTTCCTCCTTTTCCTTTTCATCTCACCAATATGTTCCTATTATTGTGGCCATCCCATGTAGTTTGACACACAGAGAGCTTTCTGAGGTCAAATAGACTGCAAACTGCTTGTCTTGTGTGATAAGGCAGCAATAGTTTTAAGAGTGAAACATTATCAACTTTATCAACACTACCAAGCTTCAAAATAACAACAACGAGATCCACTAATTGTTTGCTGATTTCTAGATGAATCTCAAAACAACATTATTGAAAAGATGACTATAGGTCTCTTGGGACACTTTGCAGGCCATAAAGGTGCAAGAAAAAAATGAGAATTTATCTTATTCAGCAAGTTGTAGTGTACACATGCCAACAAAAATAAAATATCTCCTAGCAATTGTAATCGTGCAATGTTTTGATTTAACAAAAAACTCTTTCAGGCAGTGAAATCCTGACTTTTTTCATTCATTTCTTTGACCATAAACTCTGCAAATTCAGTCTAAAATAATGTAATGTCAGTGTCAAATGGATGATGCTGTTAACCTTTAAAGGTAACTCGAACTGTAAAATGACTCCATAATCCTGGATAATCCTCTCCACTGATCCAATAAGTGTCTCTAACTCATCATAGATAAGTATTTTTTTGGATAGCAACAATATCAAGTCATCCACTCTCTCCACTTTTATCCCAGACTGGTATATCATCTTGAGGTAAACTGTCTTGGGACCTTTGACCTGTCTTAAAGATGTCATATCAGGACTGATGTGCTCTCACACTGATGTCAACTTTAAAGGAGTACAACTTTCACTAAGAATTTATCGCCATCCACTTCAGAGGGTTTCAGTTTGAAGCACAGTGCAGCATATGATCGCATTCAGATGTAACCCCGGGCTTTGACATCATTCCAGCTCCATCAATGGCCTTTCTGTGCTTTTCCTGCCATAAAACACATCACTTTGAACCGTCCATGTTCAGTACTTGCATGGGCGTAATTAACCACTGGAGGACATGTTCCCCCCACTTTTCAAAATCCCATTTGTGTCCCCCCCACTTTTTAAATGTGTTTATTATCATTTTTTTAAGCAAGCGGCCGTCGTCACGGAGGAGCGTCTGTGTGTGTGTGGCACGAGCGCATCTTGTGAGAGCGAGAGACAGAGAGAGTTATAGGGGTTGTTGTTAGCATTTGGTGCTAGCTCGGAGCTAACTGAGATTAGTAGCTGTTTCAACAATAAGGAGAGGGAGAGCTCTTTCCTGTTAGACTTTGAGAGACTGAGAGAGAGAGAGAGAGAGAGAGAGAGAGAGAGAGAGAGAGAGAGAGAGAGAGAGAGAGAGAGAGAGAGAGAGAGAGAGAGACAAAGAGAGAGACAAAGAGACTGAGATAGTTATGGGGTTGTTGTTAGCATCTGGTGCTAGCTTGGAGCTAACGGAGATTAGTAGCTGTTTCAACAATAAGGAGAGGGAGAGCTCTTTCCTGTTAGACTTTGAGAGACTGAGAGAGAGAGAGAGAGAGATAGATAGATTGTTTTGATTTGAGTAAGCTGCATCAGAAATGAGCTCCTGAACAAAAAATCGAAATTGGACCTAAAAAGTGAGACATTTTATAGGAAAATCTGCAGAATTAACTCCAAAGAAGAGTTAACGACATTGATCGACAGAAACCAGAGGAAGAAACGCAATTTTTGGATGTATTTTTGAGTTGAAACTACAAACTAGCTTTCAACTACCAATTGACAACTGTCAACCGTCTAGCTGTGGGCTGCTAGCTGTGGGCTGCCAGCTGTTACCTGCCACTGTTGGAAGGAGCTGCACCAAAGAAGGTAGAGGAACATTATAAACTGTGAATTATTTCATGAAGATAAAAAGAAAGGAAAAGAAAAGTATTTGTAAGCTAATTAATTAGCCTGGCCTCTCTTTGGAACAAAACAAGTGGTCGCCATGGAAACTGTCCAGCAGGCAAAAAAGAACTTCTCAGCTCTCAGAGCAGAGGGAAGAGAGATTGAATATCCTGCTAAATGCAAGAGTGTAAATGCGAAGGACAAACACAAGGAGAAGACACTGTGTGGAAACCCAGAGGTCCTCTTCACTGACTATGCCCAACAAAAAGGAGGAAGGAAGAAGAACAACCTCATATTCTTCACTGATTCCATCTACATCTGGAAAGATACTCTGTGCAGGAATTATGCATACGTATCCAGAGAGGGCATCGGCTCAGGAGGCAGATTAAAAATCTGTAAAGATGAACACCTTGACAAAGATGACCCTCTGCTCACCATCACATACTACACCAAAGGAAAGGTCATGGTCCAAGGGAATGAAGCCAACCTGGAGTCATTCCAAGAGGCATTCCCCCTGTTGAAAGCTGAGGTGGACACAAAGAGGATCAATGTCCCCTCTGATGTCCCCTCTGATGTCCCCTCTGATGTCCCCTCTGATAGCGAAGGTGATGAGAGCCCAATAGAGAACCCCAACACCTTGTCCATCTCTGCCCCTCCCACACCGGCCAGCTCCAACAATCGGCTGAAGGAGAGTATGGCCCTGCTGGAGCTGGACTTTGCAGAATTCAAAGAGCGGACCCAGGCCAGGCAGTCTGGTCCCCCAGACAACACTCTGCAGCAGCTTAAAGAGGACCTCCAGCAGCTCAAGAGCGACAACGAGGCTTTGGCATCTGACCTCAGAGGAAGTGTAGAGGCACTCAAACAGGAGAACAGTGTGCTCCGTGTTCAGTTAGCCAAGGTGAGGGAGGATGCTGAGTGTAGAGAGAAGAGCTTCACCAGGCAGGTCCAGCACCTGACAGAGAAACTCTCATCAGTCCTCACAATGACGAGTAGAGAGACACAGACTCTTCCTGCCAGTGTCCCTGGCCCACCCTCTCTGCTCAGCACCCAGTCCAACAACACCCTGGCCCGTCCTGATACACCCACACAGCCAGCTGCCCACAGCCAGCTCTGCCCATCCCAGCCTCCCTCTACTCAGCAGGAAGAACAAGACCCACAAGTGGTCCTGCTGGCTGACTCAAACGGGAAGTTCCTGGACCCAAGAAAGCTTTTCCCTGATAAAAAGGTGCTGTCTAAACACTGCAGCACCACAGGCCAGGCCATGAAGCTGTTGAAAAAGGAGACCCTCAGGAGCCCTCAGTACCTGGTGATCCACACGGGAACAAATGACCTGCACACCCTCCGTAGGGACACTGCTGAGGCAGTGAGGAAAATGGCGGAGCAGGCCAGTAAGGAATTCCCTGACACCCGCATTGTGGTCTCCACCCTGCTGCCAAGGACAGACACCCCTCCTCATGTCATCCATGACATTAATATGGAGATCAGAAAAGGATGTGCCACCTTACCAAATGTCCACCTGGCCCTCCACTCAACCATTGGCCCCTGGGACCTCTATGATGGACTCCACCTACACAGAGAGAGGGTGGGGATATTTGCAAAGACCCTCAAAGATGCAGCCCTGGGACGCAGTCCTCCCACCCCCTCCTCTAGAGGCCTTATAGACCCTCCCACACCGCTTCCTCCCCATCACCACCCCAGGATCACCACCCCTGCTGTGAGGAGACACAACAGCTCAGCCTGGACCTCCCACTCCCCACGCCCCCAACACACCCAGAGGAGGCTGCTTTCACCCAGCTCAACACCTGCACAACATCAGCAGCAGAGATATGCAGCAACAGCTGCTCCTTGTCTCCCTCCCCGCCTACAGCAGCGGAGCTATGCTGCAGTTGTAGCCCAGCCTGCTGCCACCCTCCCTCCCCCTGCTACCTCTGAACTGGGAGACATCAGGATGATGCTGCACACCCTGTGCACCCGACTTCTGTCCAGCTAAGACATTACATTTATATGTTATCGTAGTAATCAGTACAATAGCAATATTAATGAAAATAGTTGTTTTATTTGTTGTTGTTTTTTTGTTTTTTTTTATATATTTGTCTCACTATACAGGTTCATTTTGATTGTTTTGTATTTTTTAAAAGATGCGTTCTTTTCATATAAGCTGTTGGAATATTCAGGGACTCCACTCCTCAACCTTTGAGGTTAAGAGTGAGAATCCAGAGTTCTTAGAATCTATCAAAGATGTTGATATAATTATATTAACAGAAACATGGTGTAAAAATGATCTGCTCACTCACTGTCCTCCAGGTTATAATGAAGTAATGGTGCCCTCTATAAAATCAAAAAACATACGCAAGGGCAGAACATCGGGGGGGATCTTGGTGTGGTATAAAGGAGATCTTTGCCATCAGATCTCAGTAGTAAAACAAGGTAAATCACACATTTGGCTAAGGTTAGATCAAGCCCTGGGCATAACTGACAGGAATCTATACATGTGTGCTATTTATATACCCCCAGTAGATTCTCCTTATTTTGAAGAAGACATTTTTGAAACTCTCCATTCAGAAATAGCCTACTTTCAGGCCCAGGGAAATGTGCTTCTAACTGGAGATCTGAACGGACGAACAGGAATTGAACCTGATGTCATAGACCCACAGGGCAGCCACCATGTATTTGGTGAGCCCCCCCTGTTTACCACACCAACCGTCAGCCATCGGAACAGCCTTGACTCTGAAATCAATCAGAATGGCAAAGAGATAGTGCATCTCTGTCGGGCCTTAGGCCTGTACATAGTGAACGGGAGGTTCAGAGGGGACTCTTTAGGGAGATTCACATACTCCTCAGCTCTAGGGTCTAGTGTAGTAGACTATGCAATCACTGACATGGACCCCTCCACTATCAGTGCATTCACTGTCAGACAGCAATCCCCCTTTTCAGACCACAACCAAATCAATGTGTTCTTTAAAGTCTCAGGTCCAATGAGTGACACAACAAGGGGACCCAGTAAGCTGTATACATTAAATCCTACTTACAGATGGGCCCCAGACAGTGGAGACAAATTCACCATGGCCTTGAACTCACCTGATCTGATGAATGACATGTCACTATTTGACCAAAATCAATATGTTCCTACCAAAGATGGTGTAAACATGGCCATTGATTATATCAATATGATATTTCACAAGGCAGCTATTAAAGCTGACCTTGTAAAACAAAAGCGGAAGCCTGTTAAAAGGCAAAACGCTGACAAATGGTTTGACCAGGAATGCAAGACCATCAGAAAAGACCTGAGAAAAATAGCAAATGAAAAACATCGGCAACCAAACAACCCAGCCTTACGCATTAGATACAATGACCTTTTAAACAAATATAAATGTACAATAAGGAACAAAAAACAAAATTATACCCACATGAAACTTGAGGATATTGAGAAAGCCATTGATCAAAATCAATTCTGGGATCTGTGGAGCAACTTCAACACAAAACAACCGCAAGCATTACCCATCCAAAACGGTGACATCTGGAGAGAACATTTTGAAAGTTTGTACAAAGACATACCAATAAATCTAATGAATTCAGATCAATGTATTACAAAAGAGAAACTCCAAACATTAGAAGAAACAATTAAAGACAACCAAAACCCCCTTGATTTCCCAATGACTTGGGAAGAGTTGACCACACAGACACAATCTCTCCGGCCAAGGAAAGCTTGTGGCCCAGACAACATTCAAAACGAAATGCTCAGATGCAGCACCCCAGAGATGCAGGGTACAGTATTAAAGCTGTTCAATATCATATTGCAGTCAGGATGTTTTCCTGACATCTGGTGCAAAGGGCTCATTTCCCCCATTCATAAGAGTGGAGACAAATCAGACCCTAATAACTACCGTGGCATCTGTGTCAGCAGCTGTCTGGGGAAATTATTCTGTAGTATTCTAAATAAAAGAATACAAGATTTCCTTAACCGACAATCCATCTTGAGTCAAAATCAAATTGGCTTCCTTCCAAAACACCGCACCACCGACCATGTATATACCCTTCACACTTTAGTTAACAAACATGTACACCAAACAAAACATGGTAAGATATTCACTTGTTTCATTGATTTCAAAAAAGCTTTCGACTCTATTTGGCACGAAGGGCTCTATTATAGACTTCTACATTGTGGTATAGGGGGCAAAATGTACGATCTGGTTAAATCAATGTATTTAGGGAATAAGTGTGCTGTTAAAATTGGAGACAAACAAACTGAATTCTTCACCCAGAGAAGAGGTGTTCGTCAGGGTTGCAATTTAAGTCCCACTTTATTTAATATATATATAAATGAACTTGCTGTTCAGTTGGATCACTGTGCTGCTCCTGGCCTCTCCCTCCTAGAGAGAGAGGTGAAGTGTCTGCTTTATGCTGATGACCTTGTTCTGCTGTCTCCTACTGAACAAGGACTACAACAACAGCTGGACATAGTAGACCAGTACTGTAAGAACTGGGCCCTGGCAGTCAATATGAAGAAAACTAATGTCATGGTTTTCCAAAAACGCCCCAGATGTCAGGAGAACAAATACCAGTTTACCATAAATAATCATATCATCGAACATAGTATGAGTTACACCTACCTCGGTTTAACCATAACAGCATCAGGAAGTTTCAACATGGCAGTGAATGCACTCAAAGAAAAAGCCAGAAGAGCTCTTAATGCAATTAAGAGAACATTTTATAATGTCCAAATTCCAATTAAAATCTGGCTCAAAATCTTTGATAGTGTGATCCAGCCCATTGCGCTGTACGGTAGTGAAGTATGGGGTCCACTCAGTCACCAGAGCTATACCCGCTGGGACAAACATCCAACAGAGTCTTTCCATGCAGAATTCTGCAGATACATTTTACGTGTTCAGAGAAAAACACCAACAAATGCATGTAGAGCAGAATTAGGCAGATACCCACTGATCATTAACACTCAAAAGAGAGCACTGACATTCTTTAACCACCTTAGATCCAGCCCCCGAGACACCCTCCACTCCAAAGCCCTCCAAAGCCAAGAGCTAACCCCAGAGAAGAGTCCCCTATGTCAGCTGGTGCTGAGGCTAACTGCCCCCTCTCAGAGCCACTCTGACCAGTCTCTCAACAACACTGCTCTCCAAACACCAATCACAGTCAAACGCATTATAACACAATGTAAAGACAACTATTTACAACATTGGGAAGAAGAAACTAAAAGCCAAAGTAGATTAGAATGTTACCTGGCTCTAAACAGAGAGTATGAGCTGGCAGAGTATCTCTCTACTGTCAGAGATAGAAAGCAGAGACAGATCCTAACCAAGTACAGGCTCAGTGACCACAAACTGGCAATCGAAACAGGAAGACTCAAAAGATCCTGGCAACCAAAAGAGAACAGAACATGTGGTCACTGTACGACAGGTGAGACTGAGACAGAGATGCACTTCCTCCTGAAGTGCCAAACATTCAACGAAGTAAGGAGCATTTATTGGAACAAGTTGAACTCTGTAATCCCAGGTTTCAAGGAGGTTGATGACCTCTCAAGACTGAGAGTACTCCTAGGAGAAGGAGACAAGGCACACCTTGCTGCCCAATATGTATACACATGCCACAACCTGAGGGACAGTGAATGAGACTCACACACACACACACACACACACACACACACACACACACACACACACACACACACACACACACACACACACACACACGTGTTGAAATGTAATTGTATCACTGTATATATATATCATCAATAATATGTAAAAATTTGAAATGTCTGTTAATGTTGTTAATTATTTTGTATTGTGATGCTTTGGCAACATTGTTTAATTTAACTTTCATGCCAATAAAGCCCCTTTGAATTGAATTGAATTGAATTGAGAGAGAGAGAGAGAGAGAGAGAGAGAGAGAGAGAGAGAGAGAGAGAGAGAGAGAGAGACAAAGAGACTGAGATAGTTATGGGGTTGTTGTTAGCATCTGGTGCTAGCTTGGAGCTAACGGAGATTAGAAGCTGTTTCAACAATAAGGAGAGGGAGAGCTCTTTCCTGTTGGACTTTGAGAGACTGAGAGAGAGAGAGAGAGACAAAGAGACTGAGATTGTTACGGGGGTTGTTGTTAGCATCTGGTGCTAGCTTGGAGCTAAAGGAGATTAGAAGCTGTTTCAACAATAAGGAGAGGGAGAGTCCTCTCCTGTCGGACTGAGAGAGATAACGTCAGCGTAGGGAGGTAAAGGACTCTAAGTTATCTCAGTGGGTCTCAAACGGTTTGGTTATCTATGTAAACAAATATGTCCATCTATGTAATATTAGTTGTAAATAAAATAAGTTAAGAAATCCTTCCAATGTGTAGGTCAGTACAAAAATAAAAAACACAGTTTGAAAGGGGAGTGATTATTAAAATATGCATAAATAAAAAGAAAGAATGCAGACTAGGTAAGATAAAGATAGGAGAGAGGAGTTGATCAAATATGTGTTATTGGTTGTGAGCATATTCTAATGGTTTTTTGATTATTGAAATACATACAGTTCTGTTTCATATGGGTGTTGAGAGCTGTATCCATACATCTCTTAATGTAGCCCTCAAAGTGCACCAAATTGATGCTTTTAACTTCAATTTAAAGAAAACATCTTCGCGGGGTTCATGCCCCCGGACCTCCCTAGAGGATGTGAGGTCATCACAAATAAGACAGGTTCACATGGATAGGATAATAGATAAGTGTGCACACTCATTATATACACTACACATTTTTCTTGGATTTGTTAACACTATAGTCCCTAATATATTTGTAGAAAGGCAGGAAATGGAATTAAATTGAGAAAATGTTTCATTGCGGAGGACCCCCTGTTTTGTGTCCCCCCCACTTCTCAAACCAAAGTTACACCCTTGAGTACTTGTATATACTTAGTGAAGAAATACTCTGTTATCCTGCAGTCAAAAGCTCACTTATTGAAAAACATACAATTAGCATAAAAATATACAAATCTGAAGGCTGTTATTCTGCACAAGGGCGCACTTTAGATTAATATTGTTCTGTTATTTAATTATAATTATTGATGCATTCATGTGTTCATCACTCTTTTGTTGAATCTGTCGAAGGTGGACATTTTCAATTTCAATATTTTTACTGGACAGGTAGTTGTATTCCAGCAAGGGATCAAACACAATCAGAAACAAGTTTATTGCCAAGTAGGTCGACACATACGAGGAATATGTCTTGGTGTTTTTGGTGCATACATAAAAATACATACATACAAATAAAACAATGATAAAAAAAGTCTAAAAACTGAATCAACACAGAAAACAAGACAAAACAGAGCGCACCACAACAGCCATCCGCGGTGCCATCTTAGTTATATTTCGATATCGACCTAGAATAATACATTAAACATTATTTACTGATAATATTTGTTTGCATCGGGCCGGTTCGAGACAATTTGCTGCTATAACCGTACAGTATCGTACAATAGAAAAGATACAGATCAATAGGAATACACAATATAATATATAAAGAATAAATGAAAAATCTCTACAAAAGACAAATACACTACAAAAACAGAAACGTATTGACATGTTGGTTACATAAAAAAGGCTTCAAATGTATTCATTATTGTATGAACATGTTTGATTTGGGGGGTGGACGTCACATCCTCTAGGTCTAGGGGGGTCCGGGGGTATGCCCCCCGCGAAGATTGTTTTGAACATTTTAAAGTAAAATGCTTCAATCTGGTGCACTTTGGGCACACATTGACGAGAGACCTGATCTAGGGGTACAACTCTAAAACACCCATATGAAAAAGATCAGTTTACATTTTAATAATCAAATAAGTATATGAACATAACCAATAACCTACCATAGCCAATAACAAATACATGTAACTTATTTTATTTTTATTGTTCATTTATATCTTATTTTACCTTAACATTTATTTATTTGTGTATATTTTTTAATATCTCCAGTTCTAAACGATATATATATATTTTAATTATAAAGGAGTGCCTTGGAAATATTTGTTTACATAAATTGTGACCAAACCATTTGAGACCCACTGAGATAACTTAGACTAAAGTGAACTAAACACTCAGTCAGAGAGTCCTTAACCTCACTGAGCCTCTCAGTCTGACATGAGAGCTCTCCTCCACCCTGGTTATAGAAACATCTTCTTCTTATATCCGTTAGCGCAGCTAGCACCAGATGCCGTCCTCTCTCTCTCTCTCTTTGGCTGTGAGCTGCGGGCGCCTGATAAGCCAACATCCCCCACTTTCATCACTTACAGCGCCCATCGTACAGAGCAAATGAAACGTGTAACCGGGGTGAAAAGGGTGTTACATTTACTTTATTATGAATGTTGTTACATCAAGGCCGAAAATTAGGATGAGCACCAACGGTCAACACTTTACCAGCGCAGCGCCCCCCCCCCCCCAGATCTGGCGCACAAATCGACCGCCTGTGCCAGAAACCGGCCCTGATCTTCAAAGTTACTTAATTCATCCAATAAATGTAGAAAAGTAGGCTAAAAGTGCAAAATTGAAGGTAGCAGAAACAGGTTTGACTACCTGAAACGTGTACTTACCTGCATTAATAAATGTTCTTAGTATTTAGTTAACTTGTATATGTTAAGAAAAGGCTGTTGCTGTTTTGTATACAGAGTAGAAATGACTCTTCTGCATAATGACATATTTTTGGATTTTCTACATCCACTCGACGTGATCCTGCGAGGATTTATGAATACATGTTCAATTCCTTTATCAAGGCGAGGCATATTAATATGACACACTTTAACAACAAGGCAATCCAACTGGCTTTACAAAAAAATATTAAAAGCATCAAGACAAACACATAATTGAATGACATTTAAAAATAATCTCCATAGAGCCAAATGAAGCTCTTTTCAAAAATGATTCAGTCCCATGAGACTCCTCTGATGTAACACATGTCTCACTGTGTGGGTTCGGATGCTCTAACAGGAAGCAGAGCATTAGGAAACAGTGACCAAATGAGTGCGTCCGGATGTTTCTGACGTGATTACAACCAGTGATGGGAAGTCATTATTAAAATGATACACATTAATGGATCACTGATAATAAAATATATTTATTTTTCCGAAGATGATGATAATGAGTGATTTTGGTTTTGGTGCTTTAAGTTTATTTTAATGCATACTTTGTCTTTAGATTGTAAAAGAGTATTTCTATATTTCTGCAGTACATACTAAAATGTTATATGAAAACTTCTTATAGGCTGCTAAACAGCATTGAAAGCAACAACAACAACAACAACAACAACCCATTAAAGGGACTCTCCCCCTTCCTCTGTATGGATGAGGAGTCACCACCATTACATCATCCATTATCCCCCCCCCCCCCCACACACACACACACACACACATACACACACACACACACACACACACACACACACACACACACACACACACACACACACACACACACACACACACACTGCCGATCATTATATGACCGCTTTTTATTTTAAAACCACCTATCTATGCAGCAGCCTGTTCATATTGCATCAATATGAGTGTGTGTGTGTGTGTGTGTGTGTGTGTGTGTGTGTGTGTGTGTGTGTGTGTGTGTGTGTGTGTGTGTGTGTGTGTGTGTGTGTGTGTGTGTGTGTGTGTGTGTGTGTGTGTGTGTGTGTGTAAGGGAGGGAGGTGGGTGATAATAACAACACTGTCCGCGGGGATGATGGCGTTTCAATGAGAGGAGGAGGGGAGGGGGGGGCGGCGGGAGGAGAGACGTGCACCGTCATCAGCATCTGTCCGCGAGCTCCCTTTGTGTTCACCGGAGAGCGCGTGCATGGCGAAAGATGACATGGCAGAGGTAGATGTGGCTCCTCGCGCCGCGGCGGAGCCCCCCTCGTGCGCCGCTGCCTTCCCCTACGAGGAGTACGAGTGTAAAATCTGCTACAATTACTTCGACCTTGACCGCCGTGCTCCTAAAATCCTCGAGTGCCTGCACACCTTCTGCGAGGAGTGCCTGAACACGCTCCATCTGCGCGAGGAGCGGCCATGGCGCATCAGCTGCCCCGTGTGTCGCCATCGGACCCCCGTGCCGGATTACCGGATACAAAACCTGCCCAACAACACCAAGGTGACGGAGGACTTCCCGCTGTACATGGACTCGGACCCTCTGCCTCAGGACGCGCTGCCTCCCTTCCCCCCTCCGCTTCACCCGGCTCTCCTCGCGCTCCGCCGGGAGGAGGGCACGTACAGCAGCGTCAGCCAGGCGACCCCGTCCACAACCGGCACCGTGTCCACCGCCACCACCCTCTCGCAGGACTCGGTGCGCTACGACAGCTGTCAGAGCTGCAAGAGGGTGGCGCTGACCACCGGCTGCGTGTGCGTCATCTTCTCCTTCCTGTCCATGCTCGTGCTGCTGTTCATGGGCCTGATCTTCGTGCACAGCCACAGCACCCCCCCTTCGCCTGCGGGACCCATCTGCCTGTCGGTTGCGAGCATCCTGGCCATGTTCTCGGTGGTTGTGACATGGCTCATCTGCTGGCTCAAATACAGACCGGACCACGAGACGGGCCGCTCCTCCGCCACCAGCAGTTCGCGCAGAAACGCCTGACTGACGGCGGGCTGAGGCTCCCTCTACTTTTTATATAGGAGTGAATATCGTCCAAAATGGCCTTTTTATCAGTATTGTAAACACCGTGTTGTGTGGCCGACATGATGACCCCTCGATACTCTCTTTTCCTGAAGTGGTGGATTGACAGTGAACGCTCCTGTGGTTGCTTTGATGACTGAATGTGAATTTATTTCCTGGGTTTCCCTCCTCCCCCCCCCTCGCCCCCCCCCCCCCCCCCCCCCCACACTATCCTGCTTTATTATATGCATATCCCACAATGCCACTCACTGTATGATAAACTGTCCACTCTCATAGCTCAACAAAGCACTGTTGTGTTGTACAGATGTTTGATCACTTCTGACTTTCCAGGGGGTGGAGTTTGTTTTTTTATGGAGGCTTGTATGTTTATGTGAGAAGCCTCAAAGTTATTGGGTTACAAAAGAAATGTAAATAGTCCGGATCAGCCTTTTCTTGGAGACCTTTCTAAATGTGCAAAGGCGTCATTTCTGCTGGGGAAATGTCCCTACGGCTTTTTAAAAGTTTAATTTAAATATGTTTTGAGAAATAGCGTGCACAAAGAAATGTAACAGAGACCTCTGTGTCCGCTCACACTGTCGGGTTATGAGAACTCAAATGATGCAATATAGACATGTGACTAATTTAAGTAAACTTTGAATAGAAAATAGGCAATCAAACATCCCGCTTTGTAGAAGCAGGGCACAGGCAACGCACTAGTTAAAGAAAAATAAGTAAAGAACGCTAAAAGAGCATACTGATTCTAAAATGACCTCAACACTTCCACGCATTGATAAGAAACTTTAGCAAGACGTTTCCAAATGTCCATTTTACATCTCTCTCTGCTTTGCTCTTCAATGTAACGTTTGTCGGGTATGTGACATTGAAGAGCGAAGCAGTCTTCAGACGTCATAAGGTGTTTCTAAAAAATACTGTAAGCATTCATTACTGAATACCCTGTTTTTTTTTTTAAATCTGAAAGAAGTGTCCACACCACTTTTCAAAACAAAGTGTCGCCCATTCATGTGCCCCAGCGGCTCCCGCAGGATGTTTTCTTTGACCACTGCACATATTCCAGGTTTTTCAAAGCTTGTGTTTTTGACCTTGTGTTTGGAAACGTTAGTGCATGATCGGCTTCTGAAAGGCACTTTTGCAAACATAATTTACGTTATGTCTCATTGTGCCTCGCCTTGCTGCTTCATGAAGTAACCCCCCCCCCCCCCCCCCCCCCAGTTGTCCAAATTAGTGCATCCAGATGTTTTGGGCGAACAGTGTTAAAAAAAAAACGACTAAATTACTTTACTGAAGTATAGGTACTTTTACTTTACTGGAGCATTGCCCTTTCATGCTACTTAGCCTCCACGACAATTTGGAAGATCTTTTACTTATTTCATTTTCTTCACAAGTTCATTTTTAGGTTATGTAATTGGATTACAAAGAAACTGTAAATAGTCCACAGAGAAGTGGTGAGTACTTCTGGTTCATCTTTTTCAATGAGACCTATCCAACCCAAGCTGATTCTGCAGGATGTTTTCTTTGAACACTGCACACAGTGTTTAAAGCTTGTGATTTTCAACTTTGATCATGATAGAAGCCCATGCACCGGCCACAGGGATTACCTCTTTCTGTCACTTAAACAACGGAAGATACAAAACAGGGTTTCCGACATAGAGCTGCCTCCCAGACCTGGCACCTTTTACACTTAAAAACATGTGTGTTTGCATCTGAATGGTCAGAATAGATACCTTGGTCTACTTGATGAACAGGGATAGTATACAATCCAACTTCTGTTGTTTTGGCTGAGGCAGACATGCTGAACAGTTCTGGTGTCACTCTGTTTCCTCTGGGGTTTCCAGGAGTCATAATTACCTTTGGAAACATGAGCTTTGTTGCTAAAATTAGAAAAAAGGCATGTGAGAAGAGTTGTGTTATTTCAGTATCTGCGATAACACACAGATCTAATTCCCCTTAAAACCTTTACACTTTCAATGTTTTCCCCTTCAGAAGGACAATGTATCTGAAAGTGAAATCTGCTCCTTATCACACAGTGTTTTGCAAGAAGAGGCCCATAAAGTGGGCTTCTTGAGTATTATGAATATTACTGTGAAGCGTTGGTAAATGTAATCGTTGCGACCTATACAATTATTAATGTATTATTCTGCAATATGGCTACAGGTGACACCCTACTTGTGTTGCAGTGAAACACCTTGACAGCCATGGAGCACTTGTTGCACTCCTGTTTCATGTTTTGACCCCCCAAACTTCCTTTTTAGTGTTTGATATCAAATTGTGAGATGCGTTTGACACCATAGTGGTTTTGCACTTGATGCCCTTTCACACTGATGGTACCCCCACCTCACTGCAAGAGGAATAAACCAAAACAATTCAATATATCTCCTAACCCCCCCTCAATCTGCTTCAATCATCCTGCTCAACCCTTCCCTATCTTTAAGACGATGCACTTTCACCCTCTTATTTGACACAAGTAATGGGGTGTTAAACTTTTGTTAAATGTAAGCATATTTATTTCAGAGGACCTATAAATTGTTGTTGGTTTTTATGAGACTCTGTGGTTGTTGTTGAAACGTATTTGCACAGAGAAATGTTCCTTATGTGCTGTTTTACATACATAAACACATTTCAGTAATAAAGGAAACATTAATATCCTTTGCTTTGATAGTTTTGTTTCAGAGCAGTGGGCTGTGTTTTCAATCAATCAGCCAACTAATCAATCAATCAACCAAACAATTGACTGCCAGACTAACCGACGGACCGATTGACCAACCAAATGATTAATCAGCCAACCGACCAATTAACCAACCAAT
The DNA here is from genome assembly GCF_949606895.1 of Notothenia rossii. NCBI lineage: Eukaryota > Metazoa > Chordata > Actinopteri > Perciformes > Nototheniidae > Notothenia > Notothenia rossii. The sequence continues at coordinate 90,520,956 of NC_136902.1, read as the reverse complement.
CAATCAATCAATCAATCCAATGACTGACTGACTGACCGAACAACCGACCAATCAACCAATCAATCCAATGACTGACTGACTGACCGAACAACCGACCAATCAATCAATCAATCAATCAATAAATCAATCAATCAATCAATCAATCAATCAATCAAATGACTAACTGACTGACCGAACAACCGACCAATCAATCAATCAATCAATTAATCAATCAATCAATCGAATGACTGAGCGACCAACCGACCAACTGACTAATCAACCGACCAGTCAACCAACTGACCAATTAACCAATCAATCGAATGACTGACTGACCGACTGATCAACCAAACAATCAACTAACCAATCAACCAACCAACCAACCAATCAATCAATCAATCAATCAATCGAATGACTGAGCGACCAACCGACCAACTGACTAATCAACCGACCAGTCAACCAACTGACCAATTAACCAATCAATCGAATGACTGACTGACCGACTGATCAACCAAACAATCAACCAATCAATCAATCAATCAATGGAATGACCGACTTACCGACCAACCAACCTAATGACCAATTAAACAACCAACCGACATGTTAACAAACCAACCAACCAAACAACCAAACAATCAATCAATCAATCAATCAATCAATCAATCAATGTTTATTTTTATAGCACTTTTCATACACACAAAGTCACACTAAATGCGTCACAAACCAGAAGTAATAACAAAAATGACAAAACCAGTTCAAAAACAGAGCATATAACTTTGTGATGAATAAAAACACCTGAGTATTGAACTTGAATAAACACAGAACTGAACATAACAAGAATACATTTAATCCAATTAAACCTACGTTGAAATGGTTTGCTGTTAATGTATTTACTCATGATTAGGCTCATGTGTATTTAAACACAACGAAACACATTTTTGAATAGGAATCACATTCAATGTTAAAGCATTGCTTGTGTTTTTCCAGTGCTTGAGGATTATCTGTAATGCATCAAATATGCCCCCTACTGGTTCTCAAATAATGCTACATGCTATAAAAACCTTTCACAGAAGTGGAAGAAGTTCTCATGTATTCTACTTTGAAAAATATACTAATACTACAGTGTAAAAATACTCAGTTACAAGTACAAAAGTATTAGCATCAAAATATACTTCGAGTACATGTACCATAATGTAGTATGGCCAATTTCAGAATTGCATATATTACATTTTTGTGTTATAATTATTGATGCGCTAACTATATAGTATACTTTATTTACCAAAAGTACTAATAGTAAACGTAGTAATAAAATAGTTTAGAAAAATTATCTGTTTCTGGGGAATGACATATGCATTGTTTTGATTGACTAAAAGTATGAATGTATGTAAAAAGTACAAATACTACAGTTTAAAAATATTCAGTTACAAGTTAAAGTACAACATTGAAGTCAAAGTACAAAAGTATAAGCATCAAAATATACTTTAAGTACCATATGTACTTATTATGTAGTATTTATTTACCAAAAGTACGAATAGTAAAAGTAGTAATACCATAGTTTGGAAATACTCTGTTTCTAGGAAAAGTCATATGCATTGTTTCTCTTAAGTAAAAGTATGAATGTACCAAAACTAAAAGTACTCTTAATGCAGAATGTCTGTTTTTAAATGCACCTATTCCTCTACTTTAATCTTCAATAAACGTAAACACACTTTCCAATAACATCACACACACAGATTTCCCGCACTTTATTAATCAACCCATTCAACACGAGCTGTTTCCCCTCAAACAGAAGAGATACAAACCGTTCCATAACCAAAGATTTATATTCGGGCCACGAGGCAGGAGTCACATGCTCCATATATTAAAGCCGTCACATTATAGCTGGCCCTTTTTCATACTCTCATGTTATTCAGACAACACTGAAGCCTTTTGTATCAGAGCGTGGCTGTAATTTCAAATCAGATACAGATACACTGATTTCTGGAGAATAGTTTGAGACATTGTTTACAAATTGAGTCCAAACCCATGTTTTCATGAAGTGGCGAACATCTTCTCTTTAGACATTAAGCTCAGCCTCTAAGCTGTTATTGAGTAACACATGCATTATAGTATTTTATAGAGTAAGGCCACTTACTGTATGACCTTTGATGAATATTGGACTCCTGACCTTCTTGTTGTCCAAGGGTCAAATTTAAACCGTTCCCAAATGTATTTATGTCGGGATAAAGGTTTATTTTATGTCACTGCCAGAGAAATAACATGTTTGCTTGTATACTATGTTGTATATGATCACTTTCATCAGTTTTGGGTTTTATTCAAATTTAAGCTGTTATTTACACCCTATCCGTTTTTAACAGTGCGCTTAAGACCTTCCTTTTTGATAAAGCTTATAGTTAGGGCTGATTAGATTCAGCCCCTAGTTTTGCTGCTAAAGGCTTAGACTGTTGGGGGACATCTTACTTCTTCCGTCTCTCTGTCTGTACCTCTCAGCTTCCCAATAACCCAGCTTCCCCCAAATTTCTTTTTGGTGTCTATCTACGCCGGGATCCTGAGTCGTGGCTGACCCTGAGTCCTGGATCCTGAGTCCTGGACTTCGAGTCGTGGCTGAACCTGTCTCTGCGGTCCTGCCTGACTCTTATCATACTACTTCCCTGATGGCTCCCACAAGATTGTTGATATCCTCGTGGATTCATCTTATTATTATACACACATGCATTTCCTGACATTTGGTCTACCTATGCTGTAAATGTATTATCTCTTTGATTTACACACGGCATCTATTGCATGTCTGTCCGTCCTGGGAGAGGGATCCCTCCTCTGTTGCTCTCCCTGAGGTTTCTCCCATGTTCCCCTTTAAACTGTGGGGTTTCTCTGGAAGTGTTTCCTTGTACGATGTGAGGGTCTAAGGACAGAGGCTCTAAGGACAGAGGGTCTAAGGACAGAGGGTGTCGTGTTGTCATCCTGATATTCTGTACAAACTGTGAAGTCCACTGAGACAAATGTAACATTTGTGATATTGGGCTATATAAATAAACATTGATTGATTGATTGATTTAGTGCTATAGTAACACATGCATTATATTATTTTATAGAGTTCAAATAAGGCCACTTATAACCTAAGATGAAGGTCCTTGGGTCCAATTTGTTCCCGAATGTTTTTATGTCGGGATAAAGGTTTATTTTATGTTAGTGCCAGAGAAATAACATGTTTGTTGTATATGTCTAAGTATGATCACTTTCATTAGGTTTGGGGTTTTATTCCAAATGATAGCATCTGTGGTCTTTTAGGGGTAAATTATGAAAAAATCGTTCAACATTTTTTCCTTTTGTAACTCAGAAATGAGTTTGGATTTTGTGGAAATGAGATCCATTTACTATACATTTCTAAAAGAAGAATACAGCTTGTGCTAATAAGTAGGATTACAGTTGCTTTGAAAGGTGGTAACATAGATTAGGAAGACAAAATAAGGGTTATCCTATGTGTTTGTGGAAAAATATTGCATATTGTGTTTATCTGTATGCTAGACAAGACTTTTTCTATCAAGATTTTATTAATAAAACATTTAGCCTACAGTCCGTTTATAAACAAGCTGAAATAAACCGTCCAATCGTGCAACAAGCTGTTAAAATAAGCTTTAACCAACTTCTGTAATAATTTACTGTTATATTCCAATAATGTAAAATATTCCAATTATCACCAAACATTTGTTTTCTTTGTTTAAACTTTAAGCTATATATAGTTTTTCATGTAATGATCTTGTACAGTATTCTTACTCCAGTCAAATCCCTTACATGTGTATTTGTTTAAGATATTGTTTCTGTTGTTAAAAAATATCTAAATACTCCTGGAAATAAACTGTATGAAAGTGATTTGATTTGATTTATTTCGAATGTGTACACAAATAATACAAAAATGTAACATGAGAATTATCATACAAAACAAAATGAAGCATGAAGTGTCAAATTGATATACAAAAATATTACTGATTTTAAGTTATGTATAAACAAATGATCTACTCAATTACACATCTGAAAAGTTATATAGAGAGAGAGATAGAATCAGAGACCCTCTTTAATGGTCTCACACACAGCGAAATGTGTTATCTGCTTTTAACCCATCCTAGTACCAGGAGTCTAGTAGGAGCAGTGGGCAGCTATTGCACAGCGCCCGGGGAGCAATGGGAGTGAGGGGGGAAGGGGCATGCCCGGTGCCTTGCTCAAGGGCACCACGGCAGGGCAGGAGGTGAGCTGGGACCTCTCCAAGTAGAAGTCCACTCTCCATGTTTTAGGTCTGGTCGGGGACTTGAACCGGCGACCCTACGGCTCACAGTCCAAGCCCCTACTGATAGAGCCACTGACAGGATAGTGATACATTAAGTCAAGGGAAAAGCAAATTAAAATAACACTGTATCACCAGATAATATGACATCGTTAAAGTTTCGCCCTGATTTCTTCCACAGTACATCATAACATACATTATTATATCTTATTATTAAAGGGCCTATCCCAGCTCCGTTATTTCTGCACGAGTTATCACCAACACGGGGTGCAAAGTCGACTAATTGACTTGACAAATGTGTGTGTTTGTGAACGCCCGCCCGCCCCCCCCCCCCCCCCCACTCGCAGCATGTCATGCAACTCATTTATTTCTCATCAGGAGAGATTTCTGACTCTGAATTTCATCCTCCGGTAATGGATTGGCCACGCAGATTCAGTGTCGCTTTAAAGAAAAGGCCGAGGTATGCATCATGCCTGTCTCTGTTTCCCATTTGCCCTTTTCTGTTTTCCTTTCTCCTGCTTGGCTCTAATATCCAATTTCAAAAAAGATGACTGACTCCCCAATCGTCACGTTTGTACGCACAGAGGCTGGCGGTGTCCTTCTTTATGAGGAATAAGACAAAAGCAAAGCAAATAGTATTTATAATAATTTATTCTGGGACTCAAACTGCTCAAAACACGTGTTAGTGGCCGTTTGATTTATTCACATGAAGCCTGTTAGCCTAGCTTTCAGAGTTGGAAGAAGTACTCAGATTTAAGTAAAAGGAGACACACTTAATTCTATAAAAATACTCTGTTGCAAGTAAGAGTCCTCAAATCAAATACAATAAATCATAAATACCATAAATAAAGTACCAAAACAGTAAAAACACTCAATAAGCTGGTTATATATAATTAATTACCTGGTGATTATTGACGCATTAATTTGTTCATCATGTGGTAAAGCCGGGGCTTCTATAGATATTTTAACCGATAATTGTATGTCAATGTTTACCTATAAGTGGATTTTGATTTTGTATCAGCTAGTAATCTGAATCTGTGATGTAACTGAAGCTGTCGGAGAAGTGTATTAGAAAGTACAATCTTGTTACAAGTACAATTAAACTATTACAAAAGTTACTTTAGTAAAAGTGTTGGGATCAAAAAAACTCAAAGTACAAACTCATTATGCACAATGGACATTTTTATGAATGCATTGTAATTATTAAAGTGTTCATCAATTTGATTTTGCAGCTTGTAAACATGGAACTTAATTGAATGACTTTGTACACTGCCAGATATCTTAATGCATAATAATTCATTAGATAATATATATTTTTTAATACATTTGAACCTGCAAAGTATTGTTAAATAAAGGTAATGCAGTAAAAAGTATAATACTGTCTCCCAAAATACTGGAGTACAACTACCTTAAAATCAACTTCATTACATTGCACTGCTCTGTCACACATGATACATCAGTGATAGACAAACTCCAATAAGAATCATTCATGACACCCTCTTTATCAGGTGAAAGCCCCCCCGTTATTCCTGCTTATTTTAAACCCCTCACCCCCCCCACCCCTCCTCTCTCTCCATTGTCACCACGCGCTTTTAGTTTTTAGTTACATTTGAAGTGCGCTTTCCTCCAAAGTCTCTCAAAGAGTTGAATGTTCATTGAAACCTGCTCAGCCTGCTGTGCGTGAATGAAGGTGAATGACAGGGACCCCCCCCCTCACACTGTGTTAAACCCATAGGTGAGTTTGAGAGCAGGGGAGGGGGGCAAAAACGAAAAGGTCAGATCAGGTGTTGGGGGGGTTGCAGCTTTAGTTTTAGCACGAGTCTTAAAGATATCAGGGGTTTCCTTGCAGAGAAACTTAACTCACATTTCCACCTGCGAGTTACAGTTACTCCATGTCGGTTTGGAGCTTTGTTCATGAATCGATATTTAACCGTTTAAAGCAAAAAGGCTTTCTGATTCTGATTCTGATTCTGAATGTGCTCTATTTACCTGGACTGGAACACACTACCTCATGTTCCTAATGTTTTTCATTTCAATTCAAACCATACACGGAACATTCGAGGCTACATGTGCACGAGTCAATGGATGAACAAATGACGTGACCATTTCACGAATTCACGCGAGACTTGGTTGGTTTATTAGTTTGTTGTATTATAGCGTAGTCTAACTTATTCATTTATATTTGATATTGTGTGTTGTATCAGAGTCAGGTTTATTGCCAGGTTGGGTTATTAGCAGTGGCGGACTGGCCATCGGGGCGTCGTCAATTTACTAGCGGTATTTACTTGCGGTACCGAGGTGGGCCGGTCGAGAGTCCCGGGCTGATTTGTAGTCCCAGTCCGCCACTGGTTATTGGGTATTTACTGAATTTGCTTTGGTTGTTCAACGCAGAGGAAATACATGTCTATTTAAAAAAAAAAACTATTATAAAATTAAAACAATTAGAAGGTAAGAAGAGCAGATGCTTATATATCTGTCTACTGTTGATGTGTAATTATTTCTTAACTTAAAACAAATATATTTTTTTAGTTGTGTAGAATAATGCCAATAACCTGCTGCTATATAACAAACATAATTTCCATATCAATAATGTTAATCTACATGTATCGGATATAAGGAAGGGTCGAAGCAGCAATACCTTTACTGTTTATTAGAAAATAAGTGATTCTCTTTTTGTATTGTATTGAAGTTCAAACCCAAGTGTTATTATTTCAGATTGGATGAATAATTGCTGTGTCATGTTTTCATCACTTTCTTTTAACACCCGGGTGTCACTAAAACTCCAGAGGAAGTGTCAGGTGATTAATATACCTTTCAAAACAAACAAAAAACATTGAATCACTTATCAAAAAATATAGTGGTGCATACATGAGTGCAAAGACTTTTCGCTGAAGTAGAACCAGGTTTTGTTTGGCCCTCTGGTTCAGTGATTGATCAGGAACTAAAGGATGCTCACGAGTACTTTTAAAGACTTCTCCATTCTGCTTTTTGGGCGCGCGGACAGCATTGATTATTAGACATTTTGGGGATGAACCCACACACCCACCCACTGGTCCATATTGTTGCAGCAGAGCCTCAGACTGGCTTTACGGCCGCTGGCGTCGCGCCCTGCTGAGGCGCGCGACCCTCAGACTGATCACACAATACATTCCTCGAGCTGCACACACTTTTAGCACCATTTGTGTCACATATGAAGCCATGGGGGGGGGTTGACACAAATTAGGGGTCGTGTGCAATGGCATGCACTATACGCCAAGTTTGCAGATGGCTTCAAGCACAGGTTGGCGAGAAGAGGAGAAATAGTGGAATATCGGGGTTTTGGGTCAATTTAGCGTAGATATGTGCGAGTTCTACCTTTTGAGTTGTTGCTTCATTTGGCAGCTGAATTTTTTATTAATGCCAAAGACAGTACAGGTGTGGTTTTATATTAAGGATGTGATAGGAACAAGTCAATGAAAACAGTAATTAAAAAGAAGGAGATGCAGGAATTTAGGGCTAATGATAATTACATTTGTTTGAAAAAATACATTACACTTTTGTAGTTGATTCATAAATAACCCTTTCTGCCGATAGATTCTTAGGTTACAATAAAGGCAATTATAATTCAACATCTAACAATCAAAAACTCAACAATAAATATTTTAAATGCTCAGTTTTAGTTGGGACTATTTTTGTAATACTTTATTTTGAGGCTGAGTTTATTGCTGGTGCTGCTTTGGACATTTCTTTGTTTATTTAAATAATGTTGTCCACTTAATTGACACAAGGAATGTCATAAGCATTACTTAGAATAATGCTTTCATTGTCTGTTTAATTACACTGTGGGGTATCCTATTTATTTATGCACTCTTTATCTCGTTCATAACTTAAATAACACTTATTTATTTGGAATTCTATATGTATTTTATTGTTGGTCATTGCTGACTTTTTGTATTTGTATACACCTATGTTTTCCCATGTGTCCTTCTTGTAAATGAAGTAGAGGAATGGGGAGAACACATATGATTATGAGTGTATGCATTCAAACAGTTTATTATAAGCTTGAACTTGCATTGGTCTTATCTTCATGTTTATCCTTTATTATTATTATTTATTTTTTTAATATAGAGGGGAAAAATACAATTAATCGAAAGATTTACTGCATGTGGCTCACAACAGGCTGTCCGTGCAATATAGTAATACTTTACCAAATGAACCAGATGATTTCACCTCGCAGTGGTCACGTGCTGCCCCACTTTCCTCCCCGCAGTGGACTCAACATACAGTCAGATATCTGAGACTCCTCGCCGGTTAAACAGGACCTTCAGAGACTCTGAACTGACGCCCTGTCCCGTCCGAGCGGAACTGTGACAGCGTCTCTGATAGGACCAAAGTTTCCAATGTTAGCCAATCCGCGCACAGCACTGAACCCTCTCGACCAATCAGAGCGAGGAGCGCTGACGGGTACCGAGAGGAGCTCCGCTACTTTTGACGCTCTGCTCTCACTTTGAACCGGTGTCAACAAACAACAACAACAACAATATCTTCCTCCAGCTTCACCGAAATTTCCAATACCTCCTTATTCTGGCGATTTAAACCGAGGAAACTACTTTTTAACATCCAGAAAAATCAAATTTTCTCCTTTTTTTTCGGAGGCTGACCTCCAGGAAAGCTTCATCTCAGGCGGAGAAAACGCGATTTCAACGCCGATTTTGCTGCTTCAAACTCGGTGTTGGAGCTGCAGCCTCCCCGGCAGGAGGAGGTCCCTGAAGGCACCGCGGTGCTGGAGGTACTGAGTGCGTTGGCGGGGTCAATCCCCAGGATGATGCGACCCACGCTGGCTCAGAACTACCCCCGCAGTGGCTTCCCACTGGAAGGTAAAAGGCATAACATTTACCCAAAGGAAGCCCTGGATGTTCAGAGAAGATGTTTATTTCAGAGCAAAAGTCACTGTCAGGCTGCTTTCATTTAACCATTTCACTTTCTCTCTACATCTTGGATTAGAAAAACTAACTTTTTGCAGTTATGGTTGTATAAGTTTCGTAGGATTACATTTTAGTCGCTGAACTGACATATTTTGGCTATTTTTGCTTTTATTTTTAAGCCAGAGACTTGTTTGTTCGACACAAAAATAAAACTGTGTGCAGTTATAGGTCTATAACGAATTATAGAATTACTTTTCACCAGCTGAACTGAGATATTGTGTAATAGTTATAATTTCTCCAGGCCACATTTGTGGAGCCACATGCTTTCTTTCCACAACTGTGCTAAGAAACACGGGACTCTAAAGTTTTAGAGAGTTACTTCTCAGCAGCCAAACTCAACATTTTGTTTGTATTATGTTTAGGATACTTTTATGACCTCGCCTTAGAAACCCAAACTTTGTTCAGTTACAGGACTCAAACGTCCAGCAGCTGAACTGACACATTGTTATGTAGCCTATGTATTGCTTTTAGGCCGCTTAAAAAACACGAACTTTGTGCAGAAATGACATGTTTTTGCGATATTTATTTTGTATTGCTCTTGCAGCCTATCGTCTTACATTTCTTGTTTAGCAACAAACTTCCGTGCAGCCTTTATAAATGATTAGGCTATTAACAATATTGCATACAATAAAAACGTATTTAATGGAACCATTCGTGTCATAATGGTGTGTAAAAATGTGCGTAAAAAACACATTTATTATCAGCTGTTTGGGAGCAGTTAAAAAACACAATTCTTAATTCTTTATTATGTTGTTATATTGAAGGTCAGTTGAAGCTCCTCTGTGGCCAGCATGGTGACACCAAAAACAACTTTAATGGGATCATATTATGATAATATGTTCTTGCGTAAAATGTAATTTATTATCAGCTCATCAGCATTTTAAGAGCTGCTAAAAACACACGGCTTCAGTCTATATGATATGATGGTAGATAAGGGGCTTTTTGAAGTCCAATAACATCATGTTCTCATCACCAAAGTGACCCTCACCTCTCGTATTTTTTATTTTATTTAAACATGTAGTGTCTACCCCGTTGGGTCAAGGCCGTGTGAACCAGCTCGGAGGAGTTTTTATAAACGGCAGACCTTTGCCCAACCACATCCGACATAAGATCGTGGAGATGGCGCACCACGGAGTCCGGCCGTGCGTAATCTCCCGGCAGCTGCGCGTCTCTCACGGCTGCGTCTCCAAGATCCTGTGCCGGTACCAGGAGACCGGCTCCATCCGGCCCGGGGCCATCGGGGGCAGCAAGCCCAAGGTATAGAGAATATGTGCCATGAATCCATGTGAAATCCTTATTATTGTCAAAAATCCATTAACGTGTTTTTTTTTTGGAGACATTGCACGCGTTGTGCCCCCAGGGCCACAACAAAGTGACTAAACTGTGCCACTTGTCTGACCTTTTGAAGCAGGGGACCACGCCGGACGTAGACAAGAGAATAGAAGATTACAAGCGGGAAAACCCGGGTATGTTTAGCTGGGAGATTCGGGATAAATTACTGAAGGATGGGATATGTGACCGCAACACCGTGCCTTCAGGTAAAGAAGGGCAGACATGTAATAATCAAAAATATCACCATAAAATCACAATATTAAGATGAAGCCTGGTCAAAAATTCATTCATTCATTTATAAGCTTTATTGGTATTATATATTTTACTTCATTTTATGTTCGACATACAAATTAACTTTGACCATATTATGATACAGGCAGTTGAACTTTTGTTCCTATATATTTTGCACTAAACAACAATTAGGAGAGGATTAAGTTAAACAACTCAAAACAAAACTCAAATCTTCACATATATTTCAGACTAATGGCCTATTTGCTGTCATATATTAGAGCGGTGCCAATTAACAGTGAGTATTTTTGGAGACAAAAACAATAGAAATTTTGTTGATTTCCACTTAATGAACATTATTATTGAAACAAACATTATATTACTTCATATAATTTTGTAAAAAAATGACTTTTAACATTTTATTATACAGCCTAAACGAACATTTTAATGTATTTTTACATTTTAAAAATGTAACAATTAATAGGCTAAAGTTATAAAAACACACATTCTTTAAACAAAAATACCATTACTTAAGTGTTTTAACTTTTTTAGTGACTTATCCCAACTTCTACACTGTTATTTATTTCAATACTTTTACTTTTTTGTAATTTCCACGTTTTGACCGGTTTTACGCAGTGAGCTCCATCAGTCGCACCATGCGGAGTAAGTTCGGGGGGAAAGGCGACGAGGAGGAGGATGAGGAGGAGCTGGAGAGGAAGGAGCTGGAGGAGAGCGACCGGAGGGCCAAACACAGCATCGAGGGCATCTTAGGAGACAGATGTGAGTGAAATCTCCTCTTATTGCTGCTAAAGTGGAAGACAAAGTGACCCTGATCTCCCTGAACATCAGTGAGCTCACACACACATCGGGTCGGATCAGATATGGTGCAGTGAGTCCACGAGGGAGGGTTTTTATTATGATTTTAACTGCTAATCTGCGGTGCTTTTTGGAGTGAAAATGTACCATATAAGTCTATATTCTCTAAATGTGCGGATTTGATTACAGAAGATAGTGCTCTTGTTTCCCTCCTGCAGACATGTGTGAAGCTGCGACCTGTTGATGGTTACAGCCGGCTGTAAAGCAGAGTTTATTTGCTCGTGTAACTGCAGGGCTCTCTGTGGAGTTTTAGCATGCTGTAAAGTTGTAGGATGGGGGTGGAGTGTGTGTGTGTGTGTGTGTGTATGTGTGTGTGTGTGTGTGTGTGTGTGTGTGTGTGTGTGTGTGTGTGTGTCGTCCTTTGTTAGGAATTCTTTATCGACCATATCTCTCCCGCTAATGCTTTTCCCATGAGGCCTCACCGTAAATCAAGCAGCAGGTGATGGTGAGGGCGAAGTGTGTTTTCTCTGTGTGTGTGTGTGTATGTGTGTGTGTGTGTGTGTGTGTGTGTGTGTGTGTGTGTGTGTGTGTGTGTGTGTGTGTGTTTGTGTGTGTGTTCAGCAGTGTGCATGAATAGCCATGGAAGTCTGCATATGCACATTCTATAGAAAAAAACTTGAATTCTTGTCGATTACATTACCAACTCGGTGCAGCGTTATAAATCGCTCCATTATTTATTATTAATAAAGGATGGAAACATAGTTTACATTTCTCTTTGCTCCTTTGCTTGCTAGGCTGATTATTATTTCATGCAACGACACAGGCTGCATTAGTAAAACGTGACCACCTGCCAGATTCAGTGCAGAAAAATATACATTTAACATGTGAATTATTTAAATAACTTTTTGATTTAATTGAAGATTGGGTTTGTTTATTTCAGTGAATTTAAACGATGTTGTAACAAAATTAAGTGATTTAAAGAACCCGACACTTTTTACATCCAACGATTGTGCAAATTGGTTGCAGTTTTTTTTTTACTTAATTGTAATGCAACCAGGTATTGATAAATGATTCATATTGGGTTATTAAAAGCGAACAACCGAGTCTATTAGAGATTTAGATAAGGTTACTAATCAAAACAAGTTTCATTAAGCGATTTTTTAAAAACAAACTAGATTATTTTTTTCCTTATAATTACGAGAAAACCCACTTTTTGGTCACAAAAACGAATTGAAAGATGTATAATATAGGCTAGATTTGAGTATTTGTAGCAAAGTATGTTTTTCAAGCCAAGGAATATTTACTTTATTTTCCTGATTGAAGGAGTTTTTGGCACATTAATCTTTAGGCCAATTAAGCACATTTTAAATGTAATTAGGTCACTTTTTGCAAATGTCATTAGAGTGAAACTTATTTACGCTTTATTTTCCAAATGATCCATAATGAATCCATGTGAGTTTCTCTTTGTATAAAAACAAACTGGTATGATGGTGTGCTTGCCATCCATTAACTGGCTGAATGCAATCAATGTAAACATTTTTCTTTTCACTCTGGAAAAGTTAATTACACTTCTTCTCTGTGGGCTCAGTGTGTGGCAGCGAAACTGAAATGGGGCTGGCTAATTCCTGAAAAACACTGTGAGGTGATGATAGTTCAGCCAATTAACCCTCAGTCAATTTGCAACACCCAAAAATTAAATAAAAGTTAAGGATAAATGTCAACGAAATACATCAAATGTAACACTTAACGAACAAGTCACTAAAACATTATGTCACCAGGGATTAGATGGATCCCAAGATGAGTTTTTAACACGTTTTAAAGAAGTTTAAGCAGCGAGATGTCAACATGTAGTCAGAAGTGTAAAGCAACTGTAATGTATATTTGCTCAAGTACTGTACTTAAGTGAAATAAACTACATGTATTTACTACCTTTAGTTATTTTACAGATTTGGATTAATGATATGAAATATAATCAAGTGTTAAATCAGACTTTAGTTCCACCTGGAGTAAATTCACAAGCTACCCTGCATTTCTACTTTTGCTTCAGGAACATTTTGAATGCATGACTTTTACTGTAACAGAGTATTCCTACTCTGGTACTTCTACTTTTACTCAAGTAGGCCTACAAGATCTGAGTCCTTCTACTTTTACTGAAGTACCAGATCTGAGTCCTTCTTTCACTCAAGTACCAGATCTGAGTAAGCCTACTTCTACTTCTACTGAAGTACAAGATCTATCTGAGTAGTAGCCTACTTATACTTTTGTCTCTGCACATATGTCACCGACATTAGACGGCCCCCAATATGAGTTTTTCCAACACTTTTTAACACTTTTAAAATCAGGTTTAGCAGTGTCTACATCCTCGCATCAGTAACACTGGGGGAGGAGACATAAAGGAGACAAAATGTCCCACGGATGAGTTGATCAAACATTTGTTCAATGGGGGAGGATGAACTTGGGAGACAAAGGCGGGAGAGTCTATTTGGGGACAAAAGGCCAGCTTGGAAACAGCTTTGAGCAAAGAAGAAGAAGCTGTTTATAATTCAGTCAGAGGGAGAAAAGCTCGTGCACAGAAAGGCCTCAGTGAACACACTGAGAGAGAAATGAAGGATGAATTATTCAGCGAGAGAAAATGGCCGTTTTCACCTACAAAATGTTTCCTTTGGGCTGTAAAGAAAGCCCGCTGCCATTCAGGAGGACAATAAGGGTTCTGAAATCCACCCACGTAACTGCCCGAGGATGCGTGCGCGCCCCCGAGACCTGCACACAGGAAGGTTGCAGCCGTGAACGCGCACACAAACACGCATTGAACACTTTTTAGCCTTGAGATTTTCAAAGTAAAATGTGGGAAAAGGAGAAGTTTCTCGGAGAGTTTGGATATCATTTTGAAATGAACTGCAAAACAAAGTCAGAAATACATATTCAAGGTTATATGAAGCTTAAACTTAGATTATTTGCACTTTTATATACAAAAAGGTACATTTACCCTTTATTTTTACGAGGAGATATATCGTGGAAGATAACTAATTTACAATAGTTAAAAAAACGAAAATGAAAAATCCTATAATCACTAAGAAAAACAAATAATACACTTAAAAATGTAATTAAATTATGGATAAAAGAACAAAATAAAACCCTGTTTTTCGGAAATTACATGAGTAGTGTATTTGTTTCTTTAAACTTTGAATAGCTTTTCTTGCTGTCACGTTGCATTTGTAAAACCAATTGCTTTACAACAGAGAAACGTCACGTGTCAGCAGATTTTAAAGAAGCCGAATGTCCTATAGTTGGAAGCCTATAGTTTGTCATCAAAATATATTCAGACTGTAATCATATCTCTGCGCCTCGGAGGAAGATGCTTCACTGAAATGAAATGTAGACGAGTTGTGAACAAAAAATCCTATAGGCACCGAGAAACACAAATAATTCAATACATTTAAATTGTGGACCAAAAACTGCACGAGTAGTTTATTTGTTGAAGTCTTGCTGCCCTGTTGCGTTTGTAAAAGCACCAATTTAAAACAGAGAAACGTCTTGTGACAGCAGAATTGAATGAAGCCTATAATTTCCCTGTTTGTCATCTAACATTCAGACCCTAAACATCTCTCTGAGCTAGACTGGAAATACATTGAGGCAGATAACTTATTTACAATAAAGACAAGTTCAAAAGCAAAACAAAAAATCCGACAGAAAAACATAATAATAAACCTAACAACAAAATAAAAATTATGGATAAAAGAGAAGAAAGTAGAAAGACTGTTTTCCTAAATTGCGCGAGTCGTTTTTAAACTTCTAGTAACTTTCTTGCTGTCCTGTTTCATTAGTCGAATCATCGCCAGCTTAACTTCTCTGTCTGTAATAATATATATTAATATCCAGCAGCCGTTATAACGCCTCAGAGGGAGCTAACGGGCTCAAACTCATGATCTATTATTGATTCTTTTGATGACGGCCGGCCTTGGCCCCCGCACACATTAATAATGTCCTCTAAATGATGTCGATATTGTGCCATGTCACATTTAATGACGGAGGGAGTGTATTAAAGAGTGCTTTCGCTGAATGGAGACCAATGTTCTCCCCGGAGAGCCCCGGTGTTGCCCGGAGCGCAGCGGCACAAAGAGAGAGAGAGGGAGGGGGGGGGGGGGGGGGGGGGGTCCGGACACCCGTCCTGCCCTGCTCACAGCTCCAAATCTCCCCCCTCCTCCTCCTTAGAGATGGCAAAAGTACACACATCCTTTACTCAAGAAGAAGTACAGATGCTCGTGTTTAAAAATACTCTGGTAAAAGTAGAAGTACCTATAGCCTACTGACTAAACGTCTTGCTCAAGTAAAAGTAAAGACTTTGAAATGTAGCCTACTTCAGTAATCCTCGGGTCGTGTTCAAATCAATAGGCACGCAATGACTCTAAATAATAATGATCACGCCACCAAACACACATTCAAACTAAAGGAACCAGCCTGTTTGGAAAATGAGAGAAGTAGAAAGTACAGGTATTTGAGTTCAACATGTAAGAAGTAGAAAGTACAGGTATTTGAGTTCAACATGTAAGAAGTAGAAAGTACAGGTATTTGAGTTCAACATGTAAGAAGTAGAAAGTAGAGGTATTTGAGTTCAACATGTAAGAAGTAGAAAGTAGAGGTATTTGAGTTCAAAATGTAAGAAGTAGAAAGTACAGGTATTTGAGTTCAACATGTAAGAAGTAGAAAGTACAGGTATTTGTGTTCAAAATGTAAGAAGTAGAAAGTACAGGTATTTGAGTTCAACATGTAAGAAGTAGAAAGTAGAGGTATTTGAGTTCAACATGTAAGAAGTAGAAAGTACAGGTATTTGTGTTCAACATGTAAGAAGTAGAAAGTACAGGTATTTGTGTTCAACATGTAAGAGGTAGAAAGTACAGGTATTTGAGTTCAACATGTAAGAAGTAGAAAGTACAGGTATTTGTGTTCAACATGTAAGAGGTAGAAAGTACAGGTATTTGTGTTCAACATGTAAGAAGTAGAAAGTACAGGTATTTGTGTTCAAAATGTAAGAAGTAAAAGTAAAAAGTGGTCAGAAAAATAAGTAGTGGAGAAAAGTACTGATACCAGAAACATGTACTTAAGTACAGTAACGAAGTATTTGTACTCCACTACTTCCCACCTCTCCTCCTCCTCCTCCTCCTCCTCCTCCTCCTCCTACTCCTCCTCCTCCTCCTCCTCCTCCTCCTCCTGCACCACTTGCTCCCCGAATCTCTTCAAGCAGATTAAATCTACTCTTTTATTTCACGTCACTTTCATCTGGAGCCAAACCGACCCCCCCCCCCTCTCCTCTCAGTCCATAAATCTCATAAAAAGGTTCAATTACTTTATTCTGAATATATTTTTAGACACAATTTCAAAATGTCATGCCCTAAAAACAGTTATTTCAGTATCTACAAGCAGATAATTCAAATGTATATATATATATTATCCCTATCAAATGAACAATATACATTTCAAACCATGTGATGTCGTTAAAATGAGGCTTCGGAGCAATACTATTCACACTGAAAAGTGGGAGTGTAAAATACCTCATGAACAGAAAAGACATGTCTTTGTGGTTCTACTAAGGGAGAGAAGAGACACTAACAACAATATCATGAAGGAGTCAGGGTTTAAATGAATGACAGCCTTAATTTGACCGCCCACAAAACATATATACCTTTTGACAAATGAATTTAAATGAAACCATATATTCAAATGGAACACTTCTAAAGTGTTTACCTGTTAGCTACGTCTCTGTCCTAAATGGTGCTTCATGGCATTCATTCATATTCTCAGTTATGCTCAAAGGAAGGCTGTATGTAACATGTGTACTTAGCCTGCAGCTCTTTTAATTAAATAGTTAAAAACCGGTATCCCCTTTGATCTATGAATAAAGAAAACCCAAGTTATTGTTTGGCCAAGTTATTGTGAATGGACACTGCACCAAGCACGTGCACAGCCTGCTGTTCATTTAATTAAATAAGGAACAGAATTGTGATTACATGTAATCTCAAGGCACACTTTTTGACAGATGAATACAAATAAAACCCATTTCCCCCAAAATTCACATACAAACAGTTACAGACGGAAATACTTCCCTTCTCCATGTACCGTCACATATTTATGTATCTGGGGTTAAATTGGCCCTGAAGGCTCTGCCAGCGTCAGAGTAATTAACCCTGGAGACAAAGTTAATGATTAAAACAGTCATGGTGCCCCCCCCCCCACCACACACACACACACACACACACACACACACACACACACCCACACACACACACACACACACACACACACACACACACACATTTTAACAGTGTATCTTTACGAGTCCATACTTAGTTAGGTGAAATTAGCCAGATAATACAGAGGAGCCTTGTTGAGGGCCGATACATTTCCATTTAGCTCGACACACACACACACACACACACGCACGCACGCACGCACGCACCCACACACACACACACACACACACACACACACACACACACACACACACCCACATTCCGCTCTGCAATGCAAACAGTCAAACGGATAACTTTATTTGGTGAAAGCGGATCCTGGAAAGGGGCTAATTGAATAAGCTCGGGATCTTTGAAAAACCTCTGCCATGGTGAGCGCAGTCATCATGTCATAATTAGGTTTATTGAGGCGCATTCCTTCAATCTGCCTCCATTGCCCCGCGGGCTCTTTGTGCCCAGGGTCCGGGGCCACTGGCCGGGGGGACAAAGGGGAAACCGTGAGCACACAATACATGAAAGAGCCATGAAGATTTAGCGCGCTTTGTCACAGAAACGGAGTGGGACTTTGTTTGTGTAAATAATGCGAGTGAATGAAGAACTTTTTTTCCCCCTTTTTCTTCTAAGGACGGCGTGCTGCAGATGTAATAATGTGGGCGAGGGATGAAGGAGCAGAGCAGGAGAATGGGAGCAGTGTGTTTGGTGCGTGAGGAGGATGGTGTTTGCAGAGACATTTGCGCAAAGACTTTTAGATTCACTTTTACACACCAGGTGTTTGCACTCGCTACGCTAAAGAACTCTTGTTTTCACTGCTCTCCAAAATCAGAACACTTGCTTGTACTTTTATATTCCTTTCTAGTTGGTCATTGTTGCTTTTGACCCATTGGTTTTCCCTTGTCTCTTTTATTATGGCTTTGAAAGCTCTCAAACAAACCATTATTTCCATTGTTGATTATTTTCTCGTGTTGAATTAGTTGTTCGGTCTATAATGTGTCAGGAAATAGTAAAAAATGGTCAATCAATGTTTCCCAAAGCTCATGATAACTTCCTCCAGTGTCGGTTTTTTCCCCACAACTTAACGATATTTAGTTTACTGTCATAGACGTGTAAAGAAACCAGAATACATTCACATTTAAAAAGCTGAAATCAGAGGATTTCCCCTTATTTCCCCCCCAAAATGCTCAAATCGACTATCAAATTAATTGCTGATTGATTTGATTGTTGACAAAAACATTGATTATTGGATGTAATCTTTGCAGCTCTAGCTAGATTCTATAGTTAGCAAAGTTAGTGTTATGTTTTGAATGGACATTATACCTAAAATAGTTTAATTTTGACAAATTCAGCAAGTTGTGAAGCTGAAACCGGATTGATCCACAAACTAATAATAGGCAGCTTTTTTGATAATGGATGCCATGCAGATCATTTTGAGCATTTTTGCTAAAGAAATACCTGAAATCAGAGAAAACTGGTGAATTTAGCTTTAAAAATACCCAATATTTAAAGGTGGGGTATGTCATTTTGTAGAAACCAGCTCGAGTGCGCTAGAATTTAAAAATAAACAGTCGGAAAAAATCTGCCACTTCCTCACAGAGCCCCTCCTCCAACACACACGAACGCGCACATGACCAATGAGGGCACGAGATAAGTTTGTGCACGGATGATTGGTCGTGCTTTTTACAGCACCACGGCTTCCAAAGATGACATTTTTTATGGATTTTTTGTCAAAGCACAAAGATATTCATTGCCATCGGGATGTTAAGAGCATTCCATGGAATATAACAAAAAGTGTATCTCGAGCCGGTTTCTCAAACTTACCTACCCCACCTTTAAGTACTTTTTAAGCTTTATTGAGCAATAATGCCCCAAAATGATGTATTGAGCTTCCCAGATGTGATATGTTTCTTCTTTTATCATTCAAATCTTTGCCTCGTGTGACGCAACACAGTGGACAACACTTGGGACATTATGACATTCCAATCAGCCTTTTTGTCCCTTCATTTTATTGCCCAAACGACTGAGCGAATAATTGCGAGAATAACCAGCAGGCACTTTGATAATCGGTAATTGTTGCACTGCACTTTGCACCATTTCTGTCTCATCAAATCTGCCAGAAACAGAGTCAACAAGCTCTTGATCGGATCTTATAATAGCTGAGGGCGATTACTGCTGTCTGCCCGGAGAAGAGGGGGCTCTGTGTGTCCCTGAATGTGTCACTCTGTCCCTGGGCACGAGGGCAAAAGGGGCACGAGGGCCAAGTGGCGAGCACCAAATCACTCTCGTCCCCCCCCCCGAGGCTCTCTCCTCACCCCTTTTTCTAATAAGCCCATGCATGATGACCATTCACGCATGAAAACATAGTTATCTGCAAATGAATGGCCGCTCTATGCTTCATTAAAGCCTCTTTTTCCTTTCACACTCTTATTGTGACCCTCTGATATCAATTCAAAGGGGCAATTAATGAATGCACACCAACTTTGAAGTCTCGGGCAGTGTGTGTGTGCGTGTGCGCGTGTGTGTGTGCGTGTGTGTGTGCGTGTGTGTGTGTGTGTGTGAGAGGGGGGGTATTTTGGGGTATTCCCGTGATGGACTAGGCACATTGAGCGCAGAGCGAGCGAGCCCCAAAGACGGTTTGAAGGGAGTGAAAGAGTGAAAAGGCTCCGGCGAAGGTCAAGTAGAATGGCTGGCTTTAGAATAAGGCCCCTCTTTATCTGGAGTAAACGCACTATAGGCTCAACAGCTGGGGGGGGGGGGGGGGGCGTTGTTTTTTAATGTGAGCATGAGTGTGTTTGTGTGTGTTTCTGAGAGGGAGGAATGTGTGCCTTTTTTGCCTCTCGTGCATCTGTCTGCATGTGTGTTTGGAAACTGTGTTTGTGTGTGCTCGGATATTTTACTTGTGTAAAGCCACATTTTATAATACTCAAGTAAAAGTGTTGTGAACAAAATCTTACGTAAGTTAAGGTACTAATGCATCGGCATCAAAAATAAAGCAGCCATCATAAACCAAATAACTGGAATATTATCATCAAAACTTGCAAAGGTGGACGTCCATTAATACAGATACAGATACACATTTCAGTATTCTGAGCCCCTACTCCCCCCATAACTGACAGCAACAATAGTCCTACATTATTCAATTAAAATAAAGAAGTACAAACAATAAGTGTGACTTGATATTGAGTAAGAAAAAAGGTTGATAAACGCTGTGAGAATGGATCTGCGGGTAGCATTCGCTCGCGATCTCAAGTCGTCTACAACATACGTTTAGGGAGCTACATAGAAGCCTATGGACATCCCGGAAAGTTGAAAATGTACGCTAAGGGCCACCCCCCTTGCGTTGGAAAAAGCAAGGGACTTGACAACATAGGCCGACCTGGGAGTGAGGTTGGTTCATCACAGCTGGCAAAGGTGGAGCTAGTTTTTTATAGAGAGGTGAAGTCCCTCCCCTTCCAGGGGACCTCCATGGGACCTTATTTCAGAAAAGTTATGTATTGAAGTCAATGGAGAGAGAAAGATTATCTCTCGATCCCGTTTGAATTGTGCCACGAATTACACATATGATGTTTGTCAATTTAAAAGATAATTTTTACATCTCAAAAAAATAAAAATGTGTCGTAAATCTGTGAAGTAACACTTTTTTTTGTGTGAACCGCTCAATGAACTACATCTCCCGTCTCGCACCACACACCAAGACGGCCGTCACGTTGGCACATTTCACTTCTTTCTTTCAGAATGAGGCGGAAAGTATTAAAAGAGGTGAAAATCACTCCAAGTCTGGGCATGTTGAGAGCTGTACATACACACAAGGGGAGTTAGTCGGTTCCTAAGAGCCAGCATGCGGGACCGGGATTCTGGGATTTGTAGTCTTTCTAGTTGCATATTTTTCATAGTCTTTTATTTCAACAGTTTTACGACAAACTGACTTTTTTGACATGGAAATGATTTGTTAAGATTGAAAAACATCATATGTGTAATTCGTGGCACAATTCAAACGGGATCGAAAGATAACTTCTCTCTCTCCATTGACTTCAATACATCATTTTTCCGAAATAAGGTCCCATGGGTCGGAAGTAGATGGGCGTGACTTCGCCTTTCTATAACTGTATGCTGCTGCTGGATAACCTTTAATTAAATGTCAATGCTTAGTTATGAGTGGATTTTTACATTTTAATGTCAACTACAATGTTGACATTAGAAAATGTAGTGGACTAAAATAATAAAGCTTCGTCAATTGAAAAAGCACAAGATTGTAGTTACAGTGCGTAAAGAGTAAATCTACATTTCACAACGAGTTTCTGAAGAACGTGTGTGTGTTTGGAAAAAGTCCTGCAAACAAAATCTTACTAAAATGAAAGTGCACAAGTATTGGCAACAAAATAAAGTACCAAAAGTACTATGATGCATAATGGCTGCTCATATGTCACATTAAAGGACTGGTTTATGGTTATCAATGTGCTCATAACTGCTGGTAAAGGTGAAGCTAACTTTAATACTTTATACACACTGCTGCTGGATATCTTAACGTGTAATTATATGTCAATGTTTATTCATTTATTAGTCGATGTATATTTTGATATCTGTAAACTGTCAGATATATGTAGTTGAGTAAACAGTACAATACATTTTATTTTTAAAGCGCTTTTCAACAAACTTTAGGACACTTTACAGTAAAAATTCATAAAATCACAATTAAAACAACACATTTAAAATACACTTGAATATTGACACGTAAAATGTAGTCAAGAAATGTAAGTACAAAATAATACTTAAATACAGTACTCGAGTAAATGTACTTCACTACATTCCACAACTGGTTTCTGAGAAGGAACAGTGTGTGTGTGTGTGTGTGTGTGTGTGTGTGTGTGTGTGTGTGTGTGTGTGTGTGTGTGTGTGTGTGTGTGTGTGTGTGTACGTGTGTGTTTCAAGATTCAATGCTGTATTGTCATGTCACATTAGTGTAGATATGGCAATGAAAAACTTAAGTCACAGGCTCCTACAACAATGTGTGTTTATGTGTGTGTGTGTGTGTGTGTGTGTGTGTGTGTGTGTGTGTGTGTGTGTGTGTGTGTGTGTGTGT
Source organism: Notothenia rossii (assembly GCF_949606895.1). Lineage (NCBI taxonomy): Eukaryota > Metazoa > Chordata > Actinopteri > Perciformes > Nototheniidae > Notothenia > Notothenia rossii. The sequence goes on along the minus strand of NC_136902.1, from coordinate 90,498,042 downwards.
GTGTGTTTGTGTGTGTGTGTGTGTGTGTGTGTGTGTGTGTGTGTTGGTGTTGGTGTTGGTGTATGTGTGTTGGTGTTGGTGTTGGTGTTGGTGTTGGTGTGTGTGTGTGTGTGTGTGTGTGTGTGTGTGTGTGTGTGTGTGTGTGTGTGTGTGTGTGTGTGTGTGTGTGTGTGTGTGTGTGTGTGTGTGTGTGTGTGTATATCAAGATTCAATGCTGTATTGTCATGTGCACATTAGCTGCCGTGTAGATATGGCAATGAAAAACTTAAGTCACAGGCTCCTCTAACAATGTGTGTTTCTGTGTGTGTGTGTGTGTGTGTGTGTGTGTGTGTGTGTGTGTGTGTGTGTGTGTGTGTGTGTGTGTGTGTGTGTGTGTGTGTGTGTATCAGGGTTAGGGTTGAGTGTCAGAGTGTACAGAGGTCTGCTGATGGAGGACAGGCAGCTGTCAATCACCTGACTGACGGAGCCTGACTCTCATTCAGAGCTTTTGTTAACTAATTAGCCCCGAGGCCTTTGTGTGGCGTCGGGAAAAAGAGTGTGTGTTAAAATGTGTGTTTATTCTGAAGTCACGCCATGTGGGAATATCTTTTGTAACGTGCACACTCCCAACCTTGAGACGTAGCAGGATCTGCGGTTTCTGCGCAGCGAAAGCCACAAAATGCATGAAAATAATTAATTTTGTTCGGTCTTTTCTTGAATGAATGTGCCGCTCTGTAGAAGTTGATTACAGGTATTTCCGTGTTTGAATATGGATTTCCTGCCAAACCAGGAGTTCCTTAGTCATATTTACCATCTGAAAGCTGAGTAGGAAACTCAGATCTCCCCTCACCCATGAATGCAGCATTATACAGGCATTGCTGGTTTTCAGCGGAGGTAGAAATACTCCGATTTTTATATATTGTACAAATATCTATATATTCAACATCTAGTAAGTAAGAGGACGAAAGTATTTGCATTAAATTCAACTTTATTGTCAAACGTCAAAGTACTGTATGTAATAGTCCATTTCAGCCCATAATTGTTTCAATGCTGATTTATTAGTTGATTGTATTTTGTATTTGCTAATAATCTGAATCTGTAAAGTAACTTACTGGTGTCAGATCAATAGGTAAAAGGTACAATATTGAGAAGTACTTTAAGTACATAAACATTGTACACAATCTGAGTAAATGTACTTCATTTGAATCCACCGCTGCTGTTTTTCTTATTGTCTCGGAGGGTCGTAATGTTGCACTTAAAGTCATTGGAGAAATGTATACCTTATCAATTATTGACGTTGTTTAAGCAATAATAAGAGGAGAGTGGTTTGGACTGTGTTTGTGTTGTTGATTATAATCCTTCATTTCAAACAAAGCTGTGTTAAGATGTCAAACATAATGATCCTTTACGTAAAGAAGTTGCATTGAAATATACTTTTTATAACACCTTGTCTCACATTCAGAGTTCTTCAAGTTGCTTCACCTTAAAGGCTTTTTATATTTCAAAGCAGCAGATCAGATTTAAGGGATTTGCACTTCAGCTTTTATGTTTGACAAACGTCCAAAAGTGGTTTTCTTTTATATTTTCAGTTGACGAGTAAAGAAACAAGAACATATTTTGGTTTAAGAAGCCGAAATCAGGTTATTTGGACTTTAAAAAATGGTAATGGATTGATAGCTTGACAACTAATCATTTAATATTTTAATTTTGCAGCTAGCTGGATATACACAACTCAGTGATCAACTATCCATACACAAGTTGCATTTTCGGTAACACTTTATTTTGATAGTCCATAGTTAACACTCTATAAGTCATCAGTTGACATTCAACAACACTGTTTCAACAGACATGTAACATGCATTCAACTAACTGCCAGTAGAATATAAGGTACATCTCAAGTGTTGATCTATAGATTTAAAAAAAAGTGTCTGTTGACTGTCAACATGTTTTTTTGCAACAGGTTATTAACCGATATTCAACCTCACTATCTGTAGATTGTGTCAACATCTTCAAAATTGACAATCAACTACTCAAAATCAATCTGTCAGTTGAAAGTCAACAGGGTCATGTCGACTATCTGTTGAGAGTCAAGATGTCAACTAAAGATTACATTAAGCATTAGTTGATGAACAGATAAGCAACTTTAGAGTTTAGTTGACTATCTGTTGATTGTTGACTATCAGAATACTTTTAGTCAGCATTCTCCACTTAGCGTTTGTAAGCAGTTGTTAGGACTATCCAATTAAAGTGAAAAACAGTTGAGAACAGTAGAAAGTCTATAACCTATCAACAGAACACATACATTCATCCACTAATTATATGCAACAGACATGGGAATAAAGCCAAATGTTTTGCACCCCGTACACTGGATAACTGATGACTTCTTAGAGTGTTAACTATGGACTATCAAAATAAAGTGTTACCGCAAATTCTACCTGAAAGCAACATTCAAACATGCTTTAACTACTTAACCTTTCGTCATGCACGGATAGTTCTACACGTTTGTATGACTGTTGCCTTAGTTTTAAGTGATTCGCATCCCATATTTAGTTTTCTTCTGAGGGCAACGAGAGGAAGCTGTCATGTGAAGTATCGAGAGCGACAGTGAACCTGCTAACAGCTCACCTTGTGGGATTCAAACCAGCGCCCCGCTGACAGAGAAGAAGTGCCGGGTCACAGGGTCGCTCTCCCCCAGCGCTGCGCAGGAAACAGGGTTAGAAACACATTTAGCTCCCAATGACAGGTAACCATTCCCCCCCCCCCCCCTGCAATAACTCCCATAATTCCTTGTTGACAGCCTCGGACTCTCAG
>NC_136902.1:90390252-90490252 GCF_949606895.1 Notothenia rossii | reverse complement strand
CCTTTAACTCCAGCTCTCGACACAGGTTGGGGAAAGCCCCGTGAGCTTCTCGCTGTAGAGTGACAATGGAACGCTGGTAAGGGGAGGTATTGCCACTCACGCATGCGCAGTTCTTACGTGCTTCTTGGCCGTCGGCTGAAGTCTTTGCGGTGTGTTCCAGTGCGACACATGGCCAAGACGCAGGAGACGTGAGGCGATGCAACAGTCGGGTCCGTCTGTGTGAGTTCTTTGGTGTCAGCTTGGTGTGTCCGGGCCTTTAGAGGAAGTACAGAGAAGGGATTATGGAGGAGGGGGCGTACGAAGAAAGAGCGAACAAACTGTGGACGTACTACTTTTCCACAGACAACCAAAACAACAACAAACCCCACACAGATGCCCAGACGGACCCTCCCCACGGGGACATTTACATCGGCAAACAACGGCCCCTGTTGCCCCTCAGGTGCTCTTACAGTTCCCTCTGGAGGAAGGGGGTGTTTTCTTTTTAGGGGGGGGAGGGTAGTATGCCCCCCGGCTGTGCACCCAGCTACCCCCCCCCCCTCTGCGGAGCCTCTTTATTCCCCCCCGCGGGGCAGGTGACAGCCCTCCACTGTGAAGGGCCGAAGGGAGCCATGACGGATTCCACAGATGGAGCGTGGAAATCGCCGGCAAAGACCCTCGGCTCTTTGGAGGCAACAAAGAGGCCGAGAGTCACAGAGAGAGAGAGAAATATGGGTGGGAGAGAGAGAGAGAGAGAGAGAGAGAGAGAGCAAGAGAGAGAGAGAGAGAGAGAGAGAGAGAGAGATGGGAGACAAAGAGAGGGAGAGAGACAGACAGAGACAGAAGAGAGAGAGAGAGAGAGAGAGAGAGAGAGAGAGAGAGAGAGAGAGAGAGAGAGATGGGAGACAAAGAGAGAGAGAGAGATAAATATGGGTGGGAGAGAGAGAGAGACAGAGAGAGAAAGAGAGAGAGAGAGAGAGAAAGAGAGAGAGATATGGGAGACAAAGAGAGAGAGAGAGAGACAGACAGAGACAGAAGAGAGAGAGAGATGGGAGACAAAAGGAGAGAGAGAGAGAGAGAGAGAGAGAGAGAGAGAGAGAGAGAGAGAGAGAGAGAGAGAGAGAGAGAGAGAGAGAGAGAGAGAAGGTGGTGCTTGTTTAAGTGGCGTGCCAAAAAGTGCAAAAAAGTTTACGGTGCGATTTAGGAGTTAGCTGTTGTTTGGAGGGAAACATTTCTCACTTTTTTCTCACTCTTTTCTCACTTTTTTTCTCACTTGCTTTAAGTTGTACTGATAAGTGGTGGTTTGTACATGTTGATCCATGCTATGGTCTGTTTTATAATTGTTAGGGACTATGAAAAAGTGCTTGTTGATTGTTTTGAGTGAACCTGCCAGATGGAAATGAGATAATAGCTATAATCCGGCACAAATCATCTCTTGTCCTTTCAAAATTAAGATAAGAGAGAGAGAGAGAGAGAGAGAGAGAGAGAGAGAGAGAGAGAGAGAGAGAGAGAGAGAGAGAAAAGGTGGTGCTTGTTTAAGGACGGTGGCGTTCTAAAGTGCAACAACGTTTACGGTGCAAATTAGGAGTTTGCTGTTGTTTGAAGGGAAAAATATACAAGTGTGACTTTTTCCTCACTTGCTTTGAGACCGTTTAGAAGTTGTTAGTTGTGCTGATAAGTGGTGGTTTGTTTGTGTTGATCCATGCTTTGATTTGTTTTATAATTGTCAGAGTGATAGGGACTATGAAACAGTGCTTGTTGATTGGTACGAGTGAACCTGCCTATTAGATAATAGCTTGGCACAAATCATCTCTGACAGAATAACTAATACAAAGTGTTCTACCTGACGTCATTTCCTCTCTTGGTGACAATCTGTTGCAGCTTCCCCAAACTTATCATTTCACCGCCTCGCCTTACCAGCCTGTATCTAAGCATCAAGTGATCCAACGAAGCAAAGTGAAACAAATGAGCCCCGTAAAGGATCTGACGACTAGACTCTAGAGACTTTCGGAGGTGCCACTCTGTCGCTTCCTTTTGAAATGTTCTGGATACCCCGGTAGCAGTCATAACCGATAGGTAATTCCAAAGTGATTGAGGATTTTCCCGGCCTCCTCGGCTTTCCCAGGGCCCAAATCCCTGTGAAATGCTGAGGAACGTGCATGCTGCTAAAGTCTTGGAAGGGGGGGGGGAAAGCATTCCTCGCAGCCCTCCTCCATGCAGGCACTGGAGGGGGAAGGCGACAAAAAAAAGGCCTCATCTCTCCACAACACAAATTCCTCCTGCAGCCACTAAAAAACAAGTCATGTAACCCCTCAAAAATGTATTCTGTTTGACTTGTAAAATTCCCAAACAGCTGATGAAACTAAATCCGCAGTCGCCATTTTGTGCTTTGTTTCTTTGCAGTTGCTGTTTAAAATGCTAAACTCAAAGCTAGCAATCAACGAGTGCAACAATATTCAGCAGAGGCTTAAGGCAATGTCTCCATTTCTCTCGCTCCCCCTTTGAAAATATTTTACTTATTGCCTCCCTCATGCTTGAATGTTTCTTTACCAATTTGCCCCTAATGCATGTTAAGTTGACTCCCACTGCTATTGGTGTTGCGTGGAGAAAATCGCCGAAGGGGGGAGAGGGGATCAGTTTCACATGAGGGGCCCTGAGATATTTGGATTCTCTTGTATTTTATTGTTGCTTCTGAGGGGGAACTAATACAGTGTTGCACACAAAACTTCCCCCTATGCTGAGGGGGAATTAATTAAGTGTAACACAAAAAGTGCGTGCGTTGGCCATGGTGAACTTATGAAGGAGAACCAATGGAGTGTTTGAAGAAGTGAGTTAAAAAACCGAGCTGCCTCACAATGGCGTTGATACTGATCTGAGGCGGAGGTGAAGAGTGGAAACACAAAAGCTGTCAGGAGAAATACTCTCAGCAGTTCAGTCAGGCTTAAAACCACACTTAATAATATTTCAATACATAAACGTATGGATTTAACATATATTGAGTTAATAAACAATTTAGATAACATTTTATTTCATTTAGCAACATAGTCAAATATTATGTTGTTACGGATTCTCAAATGTAATGATTTGCAGACTTATTTCTTCAGGACTTAACGACTGATATCTTAAGTCTTGTTCTAAAATATCAGATTTTATTGTGTATCATGCGTCCATCTTTGTTGTTATTTGTTGATCAGTTAAGCCGAAGTGTGAATACTTGTGATGAATCAGACAAATTATAAAAAGTGAACAAACTGATTCCTATCTACTCCAGCTTGGTTTTAGATAAGTAGACAGCATTCACCTGACTGTGTCACACACACACACACACACACACACACACACACACACACACACACACACACACACACACACACACACACACACACACACACACACACACACACACACACACACACACACACACGCTCAGAGAATGGCCCCTGGATCCAAATTAGCCTTTTGTGTGGCTTTTAGTGCGCCCGGCCCCCTGCGGTGCCCTGGGAATCTCGTCCAGTGGGATTATTCCTCAGGCTCAGAATATTCCTCTGAATGGAGGTCTGTTTGGCCACAAGACCACGAGGAAGAAGGAGCCTTATGGTGTGTGTGGGAGTGTGTAAAGAAAGGAAATGACACAACATTTAAACAAGTAAACAAGTGGCAACAGAGAGCTAAACGGTGGATATCTTGGTTTGTTACAGCCCCTTTCATATCAGGGAAAATACACTTACTGTAAAGATCTGTTTGTCTACAACATCAGCATTTCTGCCCTTTAATAGGCTGTCACATATTAGGTGTTCACTTTAGGATTTGACTTTTCTAAAGATGTGTATGTGGGGTTATCGGAAAAAAAGTTATAACATTTCAAGAGCAAACAACATGGGAATCAATGATAATACATGTACACAGCACCACACACCGTTACATGTAGTCTCTGCATTTAACCCATCATAGTGTTACGATCAAGGGCAGCTATTATATACTGAATATGCACAGCACCCATGAGCTGGAGTTGTTGGAAATTGTACCGGCAACCCTCTGGTTTCTAAGCCAAGTCAAAGAAAACACCTGACATTGAGAGAAAAATGATCATCTTGACAGTTTTTGTTCCTCTTAATTAATCTTCAGAAGACTGGTTGCTCAATTTTGCACGAAAGAAAAATAGGTGAAAGTCTGGGCATGTTTTGAGCTCATTTGGAGGCCTTGTATAAAAAAGCAGATTTTGCAAAAGCAGTCTACATACGATACGATACGATATACTTTACTGTCCCCATAAGGACATTTGTTCTGGACTCCGCCCTGCAGTCACATACATGTACACACACACACACAATAAACATTAAAAATACATATCATCACTCATACACCGTTTGAACCAACACAATACACAGACACACATACTGACAATGAAGACCTATTGCACAACCCTCATGGCCAACATTTAAACTACATTACATGTGAGTGTGCGTCAGTGTTTGAGTATTTTCTTTCTCCTGTGTTGCAGCGAGTCACTCAGACGAGGGTTCGGACGTGGAGTCGGAGCCGGATCTCCCCCTGAAGAGGAAGCAGCGCCGCAGCCGCACCACCTTCACCGCGGAGCAGCTGGAGGAGCTGGAGCGGGCCTTCGAGAGGACGCACTACCCCGACATCTACACCCGGGAGGAGCTGGCTCAGAGGGCCAAACTCACCGAGGCCAGGGTCCAGGTACGACAACACACTTCCTGCTAGAAAGATATCCCTGGTCCCCGGCTTGAGCTTCAACCTCAGGATCCATGTATCTGTGATCCTCTCCAGAATGGAAGGAGTCATCACATACAGAGCATCCACTAGTTCCTGAACAGTGTCCTTCACATGCTGATATCCAAGAGAGGGAGTTCCAGTCACAAGATGGAGGAATACCGGTTCTTGTAATCATACATCCTGTCATCTACAAAATATTGGCTTTTTTCTCAAAATCTCAAAATTATGATTTAAAAAAAAAAAATCTCAAAGATCTGACTTTTTTTCTCAAAATTATGATTTTGTTCCTCAGAATTATGTATTTTTCACAAAATCTCAATTTTTTTGGACTTTTTCTCAAAATATCCCAAAGATCTGACTTTTTCCTCAAAATCCGGAGTTTTTCTGAATACTTAACATTTTTAATAATCCCTGGTCCCCAGTTTGAGCTTGATTCTCAGGATCCATGTATCTGTGATCCTCTCCAGAATGGAAGGAGTCATCACATACAGAGCATCAGCTAGTTCCTGAACAGTGTCCTTCACATGCTGATATCCAAGAGAGGGAGATACACAGTCACAAGATGGAGGAATAGAAAGCAGTATTCAATGTTTACTTCAGATTAGCTCCACGTCAGAAATGATCATGCTTGTCATATGTCTCTCTCCATAGAGGCTGAATCATCATGTTAATCACATAGCTATCATATGCCTCAAACAGTCCTGATGCTCTTCTAGGTAATCACACATCCTGTCATGTTCACAGCTACAGTTGGGATACCTTTGTTAGCATGTTGCTCTCATGTTAGAAGAGGACACTCAGTATTTTCCCAACATATGCTGTGTACTCAAAGGTTGTTGCTTCAGCCTGGATTTCAAAGTAGTAAGAGTTGCAGCGGACCTGTTAATTAGTAAACAATTGTTTTGCCAAAGGTGAGAGATACTCTGTTAGAAGTAAAAGGCATGCATTCAAAATCTAACTGAGGTAAACGTACAGACGTATTAGCATTAACATGTACTTTACCAAAAGTTAAAGCACTTCACTTTTTTGAATCTGTATAATATATATAGTTACTAAAAGCTGTCAAAAAGATGTAGTGAAATAGGAGGAAGTGTTCAGCTACAAATACCTCAAATTGTAAAGTAAATGTACATAATAACATTCCACCGCTGTGTATATCCTTATATACAAAAAAAGCATATTTGAAGAAACTAAAGAGGGATAAAAAAATACTTTTGCTCGTGAGGAATTCATACGGTGGATTTCCGTTGGGATTTATAAGCTCAAAGGTGTTAAATTGTACCGCTGCTTCAGAGAAAACCATGAAATCAAATCAGGAGTAAAAAGATGTTTACAAGATGGCTACACACACACACACATGCACGCACACACACACACTCACACACACACGCACGCACGCACGCACGCACGCACGCACACACACACACACACACACACACACACCTTAGCAAAAACGTCCTCGCAGAACAGGTTGTTTTTCAATACGTGGGTCTCACATATGTTGCAAAACAAACAGTCACACACACTCAGAAGATTTAAACCCACCAGCTGATCTCTGTTTGCTCCACACAATAGCTCACTCACACACACACACACACACACACACACACACACACACACACACACACACACACACACACACACACACACACACACACACACACACACACACACACACACACACACACACACACACACACACACACACACACACACTTTTCTTTCATGCTCGCTCCCATGGGCCTAATCTGGACTTTCCTCTTTCTGATCGGAGTCCGGTAAACACTGCTCCACATGCTCCATATGGGAAGTGTGAGCAGGCCCAGCATGATCCCCGTCCATATGGACACGGCATGTCCCTCACACACTCTGAGCAACCAGCCATGACACACACACACACACACACACACACACACACACACACACACACACACACACACACACACACACACACACACACACACACACACACGCACACACACACATTTCCAACAACATCTGTTATATGCCAACCATCTTTTCGGATTACATTTCCTGTTGTGCACGGAGAAACTTTGCTTGTTTTAGTCAATAAGAGCGAACGATGAATGTCCCTCTGGGCTCAGTAACATAAGAAACTAAAAGGCATCTTCCTCCTCCAGGTGTGGTTCAGCAACAGGCGGGCGAGGTGGAGGAAGCAGGCGGGAGCCAGTCAGCTGATGGCGTTTAACCACCTGATCCCTGGAGGCTTCCCCCCCTCCGCCATGTCCAGCTACCAGCTCTCTGACAGCGGATACCCCTCATCCATAGCACAAGGTGAGAGATGAGACAATAACTCAAATAATTGATCTACTTATGTAAATATATTTAATGCACAACTTCTTACTGTGATATCTTGTTTTAATAGTTACTTTATCAATTTATTTTTGCTATATTATTATTAAAAAAAAAAATCTATTTTTTTTTTTTTTTAACCCGGTGTGAATCCTGTTTTTTATTCTGACCCTGTTGCTGCTATTAACGCCTGCAACGGTTGAGAAATATATACCGTAGCAAAATCATATACTTCAGTTTTCATGCATAGGGCTTGTTGTTGTTGTTGTTGATAGACTTTTATATTTTGGTGAAGCCTTTTTTGCTCTTATATTTATGATTTTTTTCAATCTAGTTTAAAGTTGAGAAGTCTATCTATCAAAAAATGTGACATCTCATAATTATTTTAGGGTCTTCTTAGTTTTGGTTAACTGATAAACCAGTGTGTTTGTGTCAAGACGTTTTGATTTACTCTCTGTATTGTGAAATGTGCATATGTTTGCTCCACTGTGCTTTTTGGATATATCTTTTTTAATCAATAATTATGTTTTCCATTAAACAACAAGTGTATTTTTGACATACATTTTTTTTTAAATCGTTGTTAAGATTTAATGAAATACGTTAAAATTATTTTAAAAAGTGTGAACATTTGCTTTTCATATTGAATCCAGCAGTTGTTCTTCTTCTATTTTAATGTTTTAATTGTGTTTGCATTATTAGCAATTTTGTTTTGCGCCTGTGCCGGGTGGGATATTTATATTTTAATTGCACTTCATTCTGATCCCAGCGCCAACCACTTAAACGTTTTGCTTTGCAACTTAAAACTGAGAATCCTCACAAGTGTTTTCCCTCTCTCTGGTAGTGTCGGAGCCCCCCAGCACGCTGCACCGACCCCAGCCTCTGCCCCCCTCCTCGGGTCACCAGGGGTCAGGGGTCGGAGGTCAGGTTGAAGGAGGCTCTCCGTACTGCCTGGCCTCCGGACGACACTCCTTCTCCGGGTACTCGGACGGCTTCGTGAGCGCTGGAGGACCGGCCAACAGCATGAACCCCTCCTTAGGAAACGGACTCTCTCCACAGGTGAGACTGCAACCAGAGAAACATGTGATTTTAGGTTTTACAGAATCAGGATGAGGTTTTTATCCATGATGGTTTGCACGCTCAAGGAATTTCTCTTTTTATTTTTGTGCATTAAATAAACCCGTTAAGAGAACATACACAATAGAAAATATAGAATGTATTTTAAATAGAAGAATCGGAATCAGGTTAATAGCCAAGTCTTTTTAGACATTCAATACATTTGTTTTGGTGTATTAAAGTGCACACATAACAAATACATGTTAAGAATAGGACAATTTACTCTTGAAAAACAAGATATGATTTTATTAGAATATATGAAGATGATAACGAAGAAAATATAAAATAATTCTACAAAAAAAGGACAGTTTATTACAGGATGTGGTGGATTTAATATATTTGAAGATAATTGACCTTAACTATCTAAATATGTACGTTTGCAGTGAATTCATTTGACAAGAATAGGACTTGTGTGTTTGACGCTCTCCTCGCCTTTAGAGATGAATTTCAGATAGTTTAAAGTATTTGAGGAATGTATAATATCCCTTTAGACGCCCAGCTGCACACAATACATCGGGAGCTTTAAAAAGTCATATTTCAAACAATGACATAAATACACCCTAAAATGTACTCTCAGTGTTTGAGGAGGAAAGTAAGATGACTCTACAAGGACAGAGGACAATTGAGTGTGTGACAAAAGGAAAGTGAAAAGAGAATTACAGCCAATTATCTGGCGTGAAGTCTTAAAGTCTTTGCACCTAGAATAGAGGTTAGGACAGAGGAGACAGAGGTTAGGACAGAGGAGACAGAAGTGAGGACAGAGGAAACAGAGGTTAATACAGATGAGACAGAGGTTAGGACAGAGGAGATAGAGGTTAGGATAGAGGAGACAGAGGTGAGGACAGAGGAGACAGAGGTGAGGACAGAGGAGACATAGGTAAGGACAGAGGACACAGAGGCGAAGACAGATGAGACAGAGGTCAGGACAGAGGAGATAGAGGTTAGGTCAGAGGAGACAGAGATTAAGACAGAGGAGACAGAGGTTTAGGACAGAGGAGACAAAGGAGACAGAGGTTAGGACACAGGAGACACTAACAGGCAGAAAATGAGATTTCAGCCTGGCACAGCCTGACTCCTCAGAGATCAGCGGCAGTGTGAATACCGACACACACACATGCTCACACTAATTACAGAGACACACACACACACACACACACACACACACACACACACACACACACACACACACACACACACACACACACACACACACACACACACACACACACACACACACACACACACACACACACTGAGTGGAGATAATTGATCAACTGCATGAGAATTTGAGGATCAGCTGAGGATTTTGTCACATCTTTTACACGAGTGTTACACGTCATGGTTGAGCAGCGTGGCTAAGCTTCAACCTTCTGTGCAGATTGGAAGATTGGTTGCTGTACTTTTATTATTATATCAAACACAGAAGTAGAACAGAGATGAAGGAGCAATTTTATTCACAAAGAAGTTATGACTTTTTTGTTGTTTGAGTATATCCCACACAATCTATTTATATGATACCTAATTATAAACAAGACAACGAAAAAATCTGGAGAAGGATCAATTGAAATAGTTTTTTTTTTGACAGCAGCATGTTTACAAGGCATTACACATTAAAAATAATATGACATAAACAATACGACTAAACATGAACAGTAGATACAGTATAGCAACAGTGGAAATATATGTATCTCTTGATTATAAGACATAATATAACATTTGGCGAGTCTGTCGTCATGCTTTTACAAACCGAACAAGCACCATGCATGCTTTCAAGCATACATGTCTTGTATTGAGGCATTCATGGTCATGTGTGTGTGTGTGTGTGTGTGTGTGTGTGTGTGTGTGTGTGTGTGTGTGTGTGTGTGTGTGTGTGTGTGTGTGTGTGTGTGTGTGTGCGTGTACAAACACTGTTACACACACCACGCTCTGCTATATCCTCGAGGGAAGCCTCTCGTGATTGCATTCTTCAAATGTTTGCCTCGACATTCTTCCACGTGAAAGCATAGGTTGTAATTTATTTGTATTTCGTACAGCCGGGCAGGAATTTCCCGTCTCAGATGTTTTACCCCCATCCCGACATTCTTCCTGCTAACTCCTGGACGCACTGATTCAGGCCGCTGGCAACTGCAGGTTTCCAATATGAAACCATGAAGATGATGGGTAGAAAGTTTGGTTGAATAAATGAAAAGTCATCTGCATAACGTCTGCACGAGGCTCGTTTAATCCGAGACCTTTCCTCACTCTCTTTCTGTTTAAAACAACTCCAAACGCAGGTTAATTTTTAAGGAAAATGTTACCGGGCATGAGAGGAAACACAACTCCCCTTTCCAAATCAACATGGTCTCCTCCACTCACCTCCCCTGCTTGGGAAATGATTTAAGCAGGACCATGTGTGTGTGTGGATGTATAATAATATGTCACTTAGAGGGAAAGAGGACCCAAAGAGCAAGCGTACCTGCTTCTTATTAAGCGCGACTGCAGGAGCCTGGAGGCCTTTCGCTCTGCAGAGCGGGAGGTGGGATATGATACATTTAGAGGTAGCAGATTCACTTAGAGCTACTTTCATAAGTGATAAAGACAGTCTGGATGTCTTATTAACGGTTTACTGAGCTCTTTGATGACGGACAGGTAACGTGAGCGAGTGTCGAGGAGGGGGTCGGTGGTCTCGCGTCTGTTTTGAGACCAGTTGAAACGCTTTGCCCACGGCGCTTTTCCGTCCTTTGCTAGCCAAGGAATATTCCCCCCCCCAAATTTGATTATCTGGTTGCTAATAAAGACCAGGTCAAGAGCTAACGGATTTCTCAAACTGCAAATCTATTCAACATAGCCGCGCTCAAAGACATTTATTTTGTGTTATCTTTGACGGCGTATCTTTCCCCGACATGAGTTGTTATCTCGCGCCACGGGTTTTTTGGAGCAGTGTCAAAAAGGAATTTTGGAATAAGTGGAGCCGTGGATCTGAGACAAATTGCTTAATTCTTCCTTTCTGCTGCTATCTCAGTCTGCGCCGGCTTTTCCTTTTGATGTTCCTCGACAGGGGGATTTCCTAGTGTTCTAGCGTGTGTGTGTGTGTGTGTGTGTGTGTGTGTGTGTGTGTGTGTGTGTGTGTGTGTGTTTGTTTGTTTGTGTGTTTGTGTCTCGGTGTGTGTCTTGATACGTATTACACACAGTCCTGTGCTTGTTTCCAACAAAGTTATATTAGGGCCTTCTCAGAAACTAAAAACAAAACAAGGACAACTTCTATTCCTCATATGATGCACCACTGTTCATGTCAGTAAAAACTAAATCACATTTTTTAACATCTAGGGTTAGGCTTAGGGCCAATCACTGTAATAAAAAAAAAAATCCTCATTGAAGTAGTTATTGTTGGTGAGGCTGTCACAAAAACAACCATATCTCATCAGTTTTATCTCAAAGCTACCAACACAGTGCATTCATTTCATAATTACTGTCCGATTTGTCCACATCATATATAACTATCATCATGAATAACATAGCAGCCTGGCTAACGTTAGTGTCTGTATAGCCAGAAACTAAGATTCTCAATTTAATCTACAAAACCCTGATGTCAGCGACGTCATGATTAATGCATCGTAAAATCTGGTAGTATTAATAATGACGTAGGTTTTGTTACTTTCTGATCTAGCTTAATATAAATATTGTTGTATTACATTGTTTTGTTGTTCCTCTACCTGGGGATAGCTTCAGTAGGATATTATGTTGAGTTGCCTCTCAGCGAAATGCTCCCTCGTAGGCAAGGATGCAGTGTTAATGTCAAGAGCATTATTGTGAAAGGGAGATTAGGAGGCTACTCAATATAAATGACCAGATTATCAGAAATTAAGGCAACTGATTATTCTATAAATTGATTAACTTAAAAATCGAATGTTTTCAAAGCTTAAATGTTTTTATTACATAAGAATGAACAAAACATTAAAAACAAGTTAAGTTAAATATTTTAAGTGCTTACTCAAAATAGTCTAAATTGATCAGAAAATTATCAGTAAAATGAACTCCAGAAAACAGAATATGTCCCAGGACATTAACCTTTTCTTAAGTTTTCCCTTTCACAATAAAATCCCTAGATTTAAACACGTCACTACTCTGCATATTGGTGAGGCAACTCAACAAAACAGCTTACAACTCCAAAAAATAAACTACAGAAGCTGTCCGAATGTTGTGCTATTATTATTATTATTATTTATTTCATAATCATATGAACCTAAATCTGGTTTATTGCCCCTTTAAGTGTACAGCAGCAACCCTACATGTCTCACTAACATCAGAGCCTCTCACACTGCTCTGGCATAAATAAACCTTTCAACTAATTTAACCCTCAACTTGTTTCTCTTGTCTACCAGGTGATGGGTCTTTTGAACCCAGGAGGAGTGCCTCATCAGCCCCAGAGCGACTACGCCATCTCCCCTCTGACGGGAGGCCTGGAGCCCGGCATGTCGGCCAGCTGCAGTCAGCGCATGGATCACATTAAGGGTCTGGAGGGTCTCACCAGCGTTCCCAACATGGCGGCGCTGCCCTCGCTGCCCAGCTCCCAGTCCTACTGCCCTGCCTCCTACAGCTCCCCGGGGTACACTGTGGACCACATGGCGTCATACCAGTACGGCCAGTACGGACAAAGTAAGGTCAATAGACTGCTCACTTTTTATTTCCGCATCAATCAGAATCAGAATACCTTTATTCGTCCCACAGAGCGGACATTTACATTTGTTACAGCAGAAAAGAGCCAAAGACAGCTTAATGTTAACTAAGAAGCATGCATACAATCACAATATACACACAATCAATATACGATACGATACTAGATACCGTATCCAATGATAATACACTTCACTCGTCAAAAACTACCAAAAGGTTTAACAGATAATTGATGCAAAAATAGCAAAGACGAGCACAACAAAAGGAATAAAAGCGATTTCATTTTAAGTTTTGAAAGTTAAAAATTGGGTTTTTAACTACACAAAAAAGTGTTGGAATTGGGGAACAGAAGAGAAACAAACATAGCTTGATTTACAAGTTGTATGATGCTCATTACACGGCCAGAGCTGAATCATTTAATGAACAAGTTTGCGGACAATGCACAAGCTAACTTACGGAAAAGGATTAGGGCCACATGATTATATATATAATCCTCTTCCGTACTAATTAGTCCTATATTCCAAAATGCAAATAAAAAGATTTGAGATATTTCCCCAAATTTTTTTTTAAAGTTTTTGTGGCCTTTCACTTATTTTGAGTTTGAAGAATTCAACGAAAGGAAATCATACCCAAACAGAGGACACAGTTTAATTCATGAATATCGGACTATTTACCGATGTCAAAACACCTAGAACACAGAACACAACCATGGTTTCTGCAGGTAGCGATAATTCGGCTTTTTCTGGATTCTCATCATGCGGTCTCGAGTGTTGGGGTAAATTGTGCAGATCTGATTCCATCTAGCACAGCCTTCTGATGCTGAGATCTGCGGTTACTGTAGAGTCGGCTCCCATCAGGAGAAAGTGAGAGAGCCTACCTGTCCAGCAGTAAGAGGCTCTTTCACTTCACATTACTGTTAGTTTAAGGGTTAAAATCAACTTCAAACAAGTCTCCGTCGAACTCTGGAAGGCAACGTCGTTCTTCGTCACAGCAGCCGTGATTACAGCGGCCGCCGTTTCCAATATTTTTGGTCCGCAGGGGGTTGACCAATCAGGTTCATCAGCTGACCTTGTGTCAACCTCGAAGAAAAACCTCCTTCAAAGAGCGTGGCAGTGGTCCAAACGAGCCCGACTGCATGGAGCTCTGCGCGTATCAAATGAATATCTGACTTAATATCCGAAAGCGGCAAATGTCTAACGGAATATCTCGGTCGGATATCTCAAAGTGAACAGAGTAAAGAATTAGGGCGACACACATTGAAAACCTCTGGCATGTGGCTCGTGCATTTAGACTCCACTATAGGACACGCACTCACACACACTCACACACACCTCCGCAGCGATACAGGCCATCTTGATGTGATTAATCAGTGCGACTGGATGTGTGCGGTTGGGTTTGGAGCAGCAGAGGAAAGGTCCTTTCTGGGGGTGGACGGATCCTAATAGCCTCTGGCAGGGCGGCGATTAGAAACAGGTGCTCTGACTGAGGTCAGCTGGGGAAGCAGCTTTTTGTTTTAAATGTTTTTATTTAGTGATATAGAAGTCACAAGACAAGTGCATACAAGCACAGTGTCACAGATACACAGAAGACAGCAGAGATGGCAAAAGTACACACATCATTTACTCAAGTGGAACTCGTGTTTAAAATACACTGGTGAAAGTAGAAGTACTGACTAAACTTCTTTACTCAAGTCAAAGTAAAGAGACTTTGAAATGTACTTCAGTAAAAAGTACCCATAACTAGCAGCTGTTTTAAAGAGTACCTGACCTCCCTTTATATGAATAGAACAATAATGTCATTGTTAGCTAATGAATGTTTCCATGGTGACCAACGGCAACATGACAACGTTTTCATTGGTCCCTCTTCTTTAGAGAAGACCAGGAAATGATGGATACACGGATCGTGTTCAAATCAATAGGCCCGCAATGACTCTAAGGCCCCGTCCACGCGGAGACGATATCGGTTGAATCCGCTAACGTTCTCTATCGTATAGACGGTTCGTCCACACGAGGCCGACACGGAAACGTGGATTCGGAGCCCGAATCCGATACACGTTGATAACGGCTCCCAAAGTGGGTAGGTCTGAGGAGGAAACGCTTGCGGCTCCGTGTGGCTATAGGATCATCCCTGAAAACGATGATGCCATAGTCATGTGACTCTCCCCACCTCTCCTGCTCACCCCTGCGTCATTGCTGATTCCTTTTTCCAACAACAACAACAATGGCTGATCACAGGGTTGCGTTCGTGCTCCAGACGCTACTGACCATGATACAGATTTCAGTGCAAAATCTACAGCTCCTCACAACCATCAGCAACAATAATAATATAATATTATAATAATAATAATAATTATCGCCATCTGTCTTATTCGCTGATGTTGGTGTATTTTGTGGTGGAAGTACAGCGCCACTTACAGGCCCGGCATATGTACAACAGCGTCTCCAGCGGGTCGAGCGGTCTCGTGTGGACGGAAGACTTTTTTGATATCGAATTTGGTTCGTTTTCGTCTCTGTTTCGTCTCCGTGTGGACGGGGCCTAAATAATGATGATCACGCCACCAAACACAGATTAAAACTAAAGTAACCAGAGCCTGTTTTGAAAATGTAAGAAGTGGAAAGTCGTTAGAAAAATAAGTAGTGGAGTAAAGAACTGATACCAGAACAATGTACTTAAGTACAGTAACAAAGTATTTGCACTCCACTACTTCCCCACCATTCACCAGTTTACAAGTAAAGTGTGTGTGTGTGTGTGTGTGTGTGTGTGTGTGTGTGTGTGTGTGTGTGTGTGTGTGTGTGTGTGTGTGTGTGTGTGTGTGTGTGTGTGTGTGTGTGTGAGGAATTTGACAAAAAGATAGTGGGGGGGGGGGCATGTAAATAGTAGCTGGACTTTAAAGACCTTAGGGAAGCAGTTTTTAAATTAAGACCACTTTTGACGACATGTAGCTCTCACTGGAAAGCCTCTCGGAAACTACAGCGCTGATCCATGAAATACTTGTTTGTTTTTTAGTTTGTTAATGTCTCTGTTGCTAAGCTGGCCATACTGTTGCGGTTACCTGTCAATTGCGCCAGGTTTCCACCTACAGTTCCCCGGACTTGTCAAGGAACCAAAAGGTTTCCAAGACTGTTGTCGTCTGTTTCCACCGATGCATAGACCCACACAAAATTGAAAAAGTAGCATGTTGACGTAGGAAAAGTGACTGTTGTCTCACAGGACATTTTTGCACGCAACTTCCCGTCACATTGTCGAAATATTGGCCAAACATTTTCAAATAGACATTATTTGGATGAACTGACCTATAGTTGGAATCTATCTAAATGCTGACTTCATTTCTAAAATAATCAACATATTAACGTTTTGTTATAGGGAGGTATGGTTTGACAAGTTAGACCTCTTTGGATGTCATGTTGTACATTTATTTATTCATGCGTAGACCATATCTTAAATGTTTGATGTTATTATTACGTTTTAAGCTTTGCCAAAGGAAATTATTATTGCTATATTATTCTTCTACATGTTTGCTTTTAATCAAGTCAGGGGAAAAGAAAACATTGCAGCAAACTATTTGAAAATAGGTGGCCGTGAAATGAATATCTGTATTCATTAGATTTTTGGACACACAGAAAATCGGATGGCAAATCTAATACCAACAAATAACAAGGGTTTTGTGATCAATACATCGAAGGAACTTCTTGCTTTCAGGGATTTTTTAAAGCAACTTTCCACGGCTACATTCTGTAAAAAATAAATAAAAAATATATATTGGATGTTTTTTTTTTAATGGTTATTCAAGTATGTTTCGACCTAACACATATTTAATTGTCCAACTTAGGTACAATACACACATTAAATTATTCAGAGGTTTTGTACTAGAATCATGTTGCAAGCTTTGTAGAGGAGGGTTTAAAGCAGTATTAAGGGAAATCAAATTTTCAAAAAAACATTACTGAATACTTAACGTATAATTCATAACAAGTCTAAATAAAATATTACTTTTTTTGATCAAAATGTTGTTGGATTGAGTTGACGTAGCACACAAAAAATGCAAATATCCTAAATCATAACCAAGAAATTAGATTTTTCCAGTGCGGCTCTGTACTTCTGAGTGTATTTTATTAAATCAAAGCATCTTCGCACTACTCTTTGTTTTCGAAATCAAAGTCCTTCATTGCCATAACCCACCAAACCACTGTTAGCAAATGCTATGCTAACAGTAGCCATATGTCGAAGGGAAGCTAAAACATGTGCCTGAAATGTATTGGGGCCATTCATCTCTTGGATGGCCCCAAATGAGAGAGCCTGACAAGTCATTTCAATAAGGAATAAATGTGTTCTGACTGTATTGGTAATATAGACATCATATTTACTTTTCAAGTTAAAAGAAAATCAAACTAGTAAACCCCTTTAAAATGGGGGAAACGTGAAAAATAAATGTTTTAACCGTGTTTTCTTTTTAGATATGCTTTCACAAGTGAACTAACAAACGTGTTGTCCCTTTTCTTTACAGGTGCCCTTTCTTATCTGAGGCCTGAAATCACCTGATCCAGAGCTCCAGACTTCACACAGGGACATTTATGTGTACAGCGATGGGAATCTTTTCAAATCTGGACCAAATTTTTATTTTGCTACTATTTACCAGGACACTTTTCTTTACTAAAGGACTTTATATTTTTTAATTCTTGTTGGAGAAATGGACAAAAAAAAAAAGAAGGGACCACAAGAAGGAATATCAGACCAAAAACTGTTGACTGATTTCGAACAAAAACTATTCATTGACGGCGGAGATGTCAGCGCTTAATGGGGTCGGTGATGTGGAGCTTTGACCGTCTACAGAGCCATGAAGAGGTGCTTTAGTGACCAAAACAATATCCATGGACTCTGGGGTGTTTGTGAGCAAAGCAAAACCCAAATCTCTACGTCATAATCTGCCATTCTTTGAGGCGATGCTTAAAGGAACATGTTTACATATCTTAGGGCCACATGTATGAAATGTCATGTATCTCCAATTTAATCCCCAAGTTATATCTGCTCAAAGGGGAAAAGAAAAGGGCTTTGTTGATTTTTAAAAATAATTTATCTCCGCGTCCCACACAAGGAGAGACATTCCACAGACAGAGAAAAACAAACGTGAGAATCTGAGTTTTTTTTTATTGTGTCAGAGACTCTAATGTACACCACAGCTGTACTGCAGTGAAAGTTCATTCACACATTCCTCCCCCCTCTGTCTCCCCCTCTCCTCTCGCCTTTCTGTCTCACTCCTTCTGTCTCATTGATGTTTCGGACGGTGAGGCAGGGATCCCGGCCTTTTGTAGTTTTTAGAGAGGACCTCGGAGGAGGTCAAGGGGTGACTTTAGGGAAAATGACAGATGAGAGAGCAGGAGAGGAGGGCGGCGGAGAAATGGCTTTAAAGGAAGGGAAAAAGGGGGGGTGGATAAGCAAGATCGATCACAGGGTTTAAAACCCTTTAAAGATCTTCACCCGGCGAGAAAAATCCACCAGGTCACAAGTCACGACCGAAAGACACTTGAGTAACCGAGAGAGTTTAGACTAAAGACTGCCATTCTCCCAGCTGACCAGAAGTGCAATATCATGTATCTTAGAGTCCAGAACCCTAATCCTAACCCTAACTCCTCGTAAAAACAATGAGAAACGTGTCTCTTAAAGTCTTACAAAACAGTTTGGATTATAACTCTGGGTCCAGTTTGGGATGAACACATGGGACTATGTCCAAAACACATGAGAAACATTGTTAAAACTGCCATTATAGCACACTGAGGAGCACATTTGTCAGGACTTACATTTTGCGTATTGCAAGGAAATGCATGAATTAAGGGAAGGCCAATGAAAACAGAAAACCATCAGGAATGAAAAAGCCAAAATTGTACGACCAGGTCAAAAGTCACCCGAGAGACGCTTGAGAAACCAAGAGTTTAGACCATTCTCCAGACTGATCAGAAGTGCAATATCATATATCTTGTAGTCTAACGCACCATTAAACATTGATTAAAACATCAATGTTGCCTCTGAAAGTCTTACGAAACAGTACGGATTCTTTCTCTGGGTGTAGTTTGGGAACAACACGTGTGACTTTGTCGAAAACAAATCAGAAATATTGTTCATAGTACTGTAATAGCACACTGAGGACCCGTTTGTAAGGATGTCAGTCGGTGTACTAATCAAGGGAATGTCAATGTAACCGAAAAATCACCAGGATTGAAAAAGCCAAAGCTTTTGACTAAAGACGGCCATTCTCCCAACTGACCAGAAGTGTTTCTTTGAGTCGACCTCAACCTTTAAAACAATATTAAAATTAATCAAACGTACCTGTTACGGCCCGTCTACACTACAGGCATCAAAACATCTTGAAGCTGAACGTGTCTGAAGCTTGCCGATTTTTTGCGAGCAACGCGACCAACAACCAATCACATGAATCTCCCGCCCCCGACATACAAAGCAATAGCAATGTTAAAACGAAGTAAACTGGATATAAACTCTCCAAACAGGCGAAAACCTACCAGTTTCACCCACTGTCTCTGCCACCTCCCTCCATGCCTGGTTCCTCCGGTTTGTATCCCGGTAAATAGTTCCGGTCGTAAAGAACCGGGTGATTTGCTACCGTAATATCTCGTTTGGAATATGAGGAAATGAACTGCGGTCTGGCTCTCCCAGCTTGCAGGCGGTTTGATTGGCTGAGCTTGCACTGGCGGGATTTGCATAAACGGGATTTGATTGGCTGATGCCAAGCATCGAGCCTCAAAAGTTGAACATTGTTCAACTTTTGATGCCGATAGATGCTCGTGATGCTTGCAAAGCAATGCCATGCTCCCCACAATGCAGTTCGGCTAAGATTAAAAATCTTCTACGTCACCCCATTCAAGTGAATGGGCGAAGCGTTGAAAGCATTTTTCGATGCCTGTAGTGTAGACGGGCCGTTAAAGTCTTACGAAACAGTTTGGACTTATTGTCTCGATCTAGTTTGGGAACAAGAAGTGTCTTTGTCCAAAACAAATCAGAAACATTGTTAATGTCTAAAAGCACACTGAGTACCACATTTTTTAGGACTTACGAAATGAATCAAGGGAATGCTAAAGTAATCGGAAAATCACCAGAAAAAAGCCAAAGCTGCACCACCAGGTCACAAGTCATGAGGAGAAGATGATGGAGGAACCCGGAGCGTTTTGACTTCACTCGTTCTCCCAGCTGACCAGAAGTAAAGTGTCTCTTTGAGTCGACCTCAACCTTTAAAACAATATTTAAATCAATCAATCTGACCTCTTAAAGTATTACGATACAGTTTGGAATTATTGTTTCGATGTAGTTACGGAACAACACATGTGTCCTTGTCCAAAAACAAATCAGAAACATTGTTTGTGCTCTCAAAGCACACTGAGGACCACATTTGTTAGCACTCAATTTCAGTGTATGAGGGTCAAAAGCATGAATCGAGGTAATCCAATGTAATCAGAAAATCACAAGGATTGACAAAGCCAAATAACTCACAAGTCATGACCGACAAACAATTGAGAAACTGTCAGAGTTTTGACGAAAGAACGTCATTCCCCCAGCTGACCTGAAGTCAAAATATAATATCAATCGCACTTGTTAAAGTTTTACGAAACAGCTTGGATTCATTCTCTGGGTGTAGTTTGGGAATAACACGTGTGACTTTGTCCAAAAACAAATCAGAAACATTGTTAATCCCGCTGTAAAGCACAGTGTGAGTGTATCATGAATCAAGGGAATGTAAACAGAAGATCACCAGGAATGACGAAGCCAAAACTGTACTTAAGTTTATATTTTTGTGTTGCTTGGGACCTTTTTCTATGTTTTCATTTTGCATTTAAACAACAATTAGTAACGCATTCCAGACATATTTATTGTCTCAAATGTTCTGTATGTACAATTTCCCACAATGTACAAGTGATACTTTTCCATCTGAATAACGGAGCGCGTTCATAAGCTTGTTTTGTACATCTGTCTATGTTAGAATGAACCAGTCCTTTCATTCCTTTGATATATGTTTTTGTATTATTTTGACAAAGCGATATGACATAACGTCATGTGTACAAGCGCATTATCACTACTATTTATAATGAAATAAAAATTCTGAAAATAGCCGCATGTGTTTTTATTCATTTCAGTTCCTCCGATGGCCATTACTAACTAAATAGAGTCTTTGTGTTTATTGTTGAAGTGATTGACTCTTCAGAAGAATACACTCGGAGACAAATGTGTACTTTTCATGTGAACCCTGCAACCAAAATAGGCCAAACAGGGATCACCAGACTTTGGATTGGACACTGAACACAACAGCCTTTCTCACAGACGCCCGAACATCTGCATTGGTGTGTATTAATACCCCCTCTGCACCCCCGCTACTGTAACAAACTGACTTTTGTTTAACAACCTCTCCAATGAGAACAAGCCTTAAAGCGATTTGGACAAACAGTCTCTCCAAAAAACCTCTGCAACCCATCCACCATCCACACACACAGGGCCCACTCTGTGTGTGTGTGTGTTTGTGCACCACATGCATTCATACATTATGTTCATGTTCACATATAGTGTTGTTTCTGTGTGTGTGTGTGTGTGTGTGTGTGTGTGTGTGTGTGTGTGTGTGTGTGTGTGTGTGTGTGTGTGTGTGTGTGTGTGTGTGTGTGTTCATGCAGCCTGAGGGGTATTAAGCCTAATTATAACATTCTTCTGATTAATCGTGTCTGCAGCGGGGACCACACACTCTATAAATAAAGTCTAAGTCAATAACAACGTGCAGGATCACTCATAGTCTTGTCAGCTCGGTTTGCCAAGCTTGAATAATTCAGCCAATGAGGAGACACCTAGACACACACACACACACACACACACACACACACACACACACACACACACACACACACACACACACACACACACACACACACACACACACACACACACGCACACTCTGGAAAAGTACAAGCGCTCTAATCACCTGTGGTGTGCACAAAGACTCCTGCTGATACACACACTTTGGCGTTCAGATGTGAACACGCTTCAACCACACACACACACACACACACACACACACACACACACACACACACACACACACACACACACACACACACACACACACACACACGCACGCACGCACGCACGTACACACACACACACACACACACGTATACACACACACTCACACTGTTTGCTTTCTTAATTAGTCCATACCATTAAAGATGAAGACAAATCACACCTGCAAAAAATTCCAATGCCGAGACATTATTTGTATTAATGAAGCCTCCTCGCGCTGCACTGAAAAGGCTATTATTTCTTTAATACACCCCAGAGTGTAGTTAAATGGAACTATTTTAATGGTATTTCAGATAATTAATGATTTCTGAGGGATATTTTGGACCTACGCCTGCCTTTTTGCTCTATAAATACAGCTCAATTCAAATAAATCCACATTAAAATAAGCAACATTTTTCTTTCAATAATTGTCATTTGTCCCGTTTCTAAATTGAAAGAAATCCGTAATGTTCGAAAAACACACACACATTTGCCAGGTGTGGTTGTTAGCCTTACACACATTAATTAAAGATGTTTGTTTTTTCTTCCATTTTCCATTTTAGAGCAGTACACTAAATAGTAACATCCCTACTTTTCTCTTCTGTACAATACACAGTATTTTATTCCACTCTACAAACTCATGTTTTTACATAAAGTATAAATAACCCTTACCCTAATGTAAAAGAAAGTTAAATGCCCTATCAGAAGTCTTCAATCCAGAAGCACTTATTATTTAACATGAAGACAAATGTAATTAAATAACAAAAGAATAACAAATATTTCATGAATTAAAACTGCTCTTTTTAGCCCAGGTAATTTAACCTAATATATTTCTCCCCCCCCCCCCCCCCCCCCCATTTTAAAGGGATATAATAGTTTGGTTTTGGTTATTATGTCTATTGTCCCAATATAATCAGTACACTTATATTCTCAAATTTAAATTACTTGTCGGGCTCACTTATTTAAAGCAAATTATACAAGATATGATGGTACGTTTCATCACCCTAATCAGGTAAACCTTCGTGGTAGATACCTGAAAAAAAAAAAAACAGTATCCCCGTCTGCAAAAAGGTTAATATTTAATATCTACTTAAAGGTCCCGTGTCATGGCCATTTCTACTGATCATAATTCCATTGTTGAGATCTACTAGAATAGATGTACATTGTTCAATGTTCCAAACTCACATTGGTTTCTCATACAGCATCTCTGTAAAGTATGTGTATTCACTCTCTGTCCTACACGGCTTGTTGGAGCTCCTGCCCCCCCCCCCCCCCCCCCCCCTCCCTGTGAGCCCAGTGTGCTCTGATTGGTCAGCTCGCACACTCTGTTCTGATGAGTCCACTACCGTTACAGCGGAACATCAGTGATTATGTGTTACAATGGCGTTTGTTAGCAACCAGGAAATGACACCAGTAATGAAAATCAGATGAGAATGCTGCGTGGGGTCTGGGTGTCTTGTTGGCGGGACGTTGCGGGGCTCGCTGCTCCGCCCTTTGAGGCTCGAGGAGCGGACATTATTAGCTGGATTACTGGTGTCGTTTCCTGGTTGCTGCGCGGAACTCAGCCTGAGCACACACACACACGGTACGTCCACCCGGCAGCGTTGCGTGCTTCAACGGAGAAGCTTCCCATTGGCTTTGAATGGGGTGACGTCACACTTTGCCGAACTGTATTGTGGTTCCGTTGCATCGTTTTGCCTCCGTTGCTCGTTTCGAAAGTTGAGAAAAGTTCAACTTTTCAAGCGTTGACGCAAGCACCAGCCAATCAAATCATATGCCAGTACAAGCTCTAGCCAATCAAATCATATGCCAGTACAAGCTCTAGCCAATCAAATCATATGCCAGTACAAGCTCTAGCCAATCAAATCATATGCCAGGACAAGCTCTAGCCAATCAAACCGCGTGTTTGTGTGTCCGGGGCGGGAGATGAATGTGATTGGTTGTTGGTCGCACACCAGACACGCCCACCGGCAAGCTTCAATGCAACGCTTCCGTGTGGTGGACGTTATGTCACAGCCTGAGCTCCGAGAGTGTGGCAGTTTCTCAATCTCGAGGATTCTGGCTTCCAAGCCAATATTTCAAGGATGCTACATCATCGAGTGCCGCCAAAGGACTGTTCCAATCTCCAGCATACTTGGAATTCCACCGAGGCCGCGTCCTTGGTTTGGGGAACATTTCGAGGCTGCAAATGGGTAGACTTCACGTCCTTAAAATCCCCACAATGCTTTGCGCACGGACCAATTTAAAAAACCCTTGCGGAGAATTGCTAAACCGATGCAGCACACATTTAAATGTAAGTATAGTGGTGTGCAACATGTGTTGGTAAATATGTTACTTTGTTACATTTGTTTATTATCACCAAAAATGTGTTCCGTGAAAGTAAAGCAAGTTCATAATTAGATAGACATCGTGAGGTATTTATTTTCGGTACAGTTTATGTTGAAACCGTTAGAGAGAGTGGCACACTTGTTAGCCTGTTCCATTCCTCTTCGTTTTCCGAAGCCGTGGCTTGGAAGCATACTTGCTTCGTTTCTGAAGGAAGTGACTTGGAAGTACGCGACTACCAAGCCAGCATCCTCGCGATTGAGAAACGGCCCATGTGTGTACGGAGCCCCGCGCAGTACCGCGGCTGAGAAAAGATAAGGCTGAGTGAGTTTGTGTGTGTGTGTGCGGAGCTCCGCAGCGTTACGTCAGTATGCCCCGGAAGAAAAAAATTGAAAAATAAAAGTGTCCAACGAGGCGTTCTGGGGCAGCAAAGACAGGTCTTCTCTGTGTTAGAGTTTTACTCGTTACAGGGTGTACTTTGAGGGTTTGTGAATCTGCAGACCGTTTACATGCAGAAAAACCTTCATAACACACAAGGGGACGGGTGATAACCAGAAAAGCATGACATGGGACCTTTAAGCATAATGAGGAGTGCTGGGGTGCTACACACACACACACACACACACACACACACACACACACACACACACACACACACACACACACACACACACACACACACACACACACACACACACACACACACACACACACACACACACACACACACACACACACACACACTGATTCTTGTATAACCATGTGACCAACTAACTCACTTCAGAGACCCCCCCCCCCCCTGGGTGAAAGAATTTGTTTTTTCCTCCGTGTTGTGATCTAACATGACCCCCAAATCACGCCGGCAGCTGCTTCTGTCATTCTCACTGTGTCTAATGCGTTTGTGTGTGTGTGTGTGTGTGTGTGTGTGTGTGTGTGTGTGTGTGTGTGTGTGTGTGTGTGTGTGTGTGTGTGAACCCTTTTTGATTGTCTATGTCTCTGCCGTGTGTGCAGTGTTTTATGTGCAATACATCAGAATAGTTTTGTAGTCGGGGAGAATTGAGTTGGCATCTTGACTCGGTGGTGGGCAAAGAACGTTTTTTAGTTTGAATCTGATGACCAGATGCTGTTTGCATGTTCTCCCTGTGTTCATGTGTTTTCAGTCTCCTTCTGCAACCCAAAAACACCCAGGATACTGGGGGTCAAAATGCAAACTGAATGTGTGTCTGCGGTTTAACGCGATATGCATTTAAAAATTAAAAAAGGCATCCTTAAATATTGAAAAATACCCATTATCTTTGATCTAAATTCATAATATAAATCTTTTTATCAAAGCCAATTTTATAGATTTTTTGATTGGGTTGTATATCATATTGATTTCTTCTGTAGTCCAACAACATGCAGGATACTGTGGGTTGAAATGGAAACTGAATGTGTGTCTGCCCTCAACATAAGATACAAATACATCCATTATCATCTAAAAAGACCCATTATATTTGATAGAAATACTTTCATTTGATCATTCAAAAAGCGTGACTTGTCTATTGCTAGTTTGTATCTAATACAACCACTTAACATTGCTAAACTCTCAATACTGTTTTAAGGGTCCCTTGTCATGGCCATTTCTACTGATCATAATTCCATTGTTGAGGTCTACTAGAATAGATTTATATTGTGCAATTTTCCAAACTCACATTGGTTTCTCAAACAGCATCTCTGTATAGTATGTGTATTCACTCTCTGTCCTACACGGCTTGTTGGAGCTCCGCCCCCCCTCTCCTGTGAGCCCAGTGTGCTCTGATTGGTTGGGGCGTTGCGAGACTCGCTGCTCAGTGAGCTGGCCTACTGGTGTGGTTCCCGGGTCGGCGATACGGCGGGACAGCGCGAAGCTCATCCTGAGCAAACACAAACACTCACAGCCGAAGTAAAAATAATAAGTGTGGCTTGATATTGAGTAAGAAAAAGGTTTATAGCGCTGTGAGAATGGGTCTGCGGAGAGCATTTCTCCGCCATCCCAACTCGTCTATTACCAGCGTTCAGGGAGCTCTATGCAAGTCAATGGGACTCCCTGTTAGTTGAAAATGTACGCTAAAGGTCCTGGTGTGTGAGGAGCTCCGCGGATTGGTCCATTTTGGTTCCGGGAACCGCATGACGTCATGCAAATGGAAAAAGAGAAATGTCCAACGAGGCGTTCTGGGGCAGCACAGATAGGTATTTTCTGTGTTAGAGTTTTACTCGCTACAGGGTGTAACACACAAGGGGACGGGTAGTAACCGGAAAAGCATGACATGGGAACTTCAAGGTCCAAGATTATATAAAATGATATCCTCCTCTCATAAAGTGACTGAACTCTTTTTAAAGGCAGTGTGAAATGGCTCCAAATGTACTCAAAACGACATGGTGTTTGCAAAAGAAAGCCAAGTTTATAGATGTTTTGATTGGTTGTATATCACATTGATATTATTGATTGTCATGGTTTTCTCCTGTAGTTGAAAAATAAGCACATGAAATAATATTAAATCTGTTCCCAATTGAAACATATTCCTAAAGGACTTTCTCAATTTGTTTTAGGCAAGACTAATTGATTCTATTCACATTTCACAAATTAATGTTTCTACTTTGTTTAAATGCAGATTAAGACAATGCATAGCCTTTGGCTCCAACTTCACTGTATGAGTTTACTTGTCCCAAACCAGTTGATGGAAACACACCAAATCAGAATCAGAATCAGAAACAGGTTTATTGGTTCACTCGTACGAGGAATTTGACTTGGTGTCATGGTGCATACATCAAATATAAAGCAAAAGATATTTTAAAAAGTACACAGATAGCGAACTGTATTAAGAACACTGTAAACAAAATATAGATGGATAGCAATAGAATACAAATAAAGCAGTAATTTACAGTGAAATAGAATCTATTGAATTGGAGAATATAAAATATGTGCAGTAAGCAATATTTGAACACTATTTGAACATTGTGTGCATTAATGTAATAGATAAAGCAGTAATTTACAGCGAAATAGAATGCAGTGAATTCCCGTTTCTTCCGAAACTGACGTACAGTATGTTCCCTTAAAGTCAGCTTGGAAATTGGCTGATGGCACACATCCTGTAACAAACCTTTAGTCCAACACTTGTGAATCTCCTGGCTAAAACAAAACTAATTGAACTTTTGCAAACACTTTACGGTTTGGTGGGAGGCTGTGGCTCAGTGGGTAGTGTGATGGACTTTGAATCAGGGGGTAACGAGTTTGAGTCCCACTGCAGTCAGCATGTCGTTGTGTCCCTGGGCAAGACACTTCACCCCAAATTGCTCCTGTGGGGATTGTCCACAGTACTCAATGTATGTAAGTCGCTTTGGATAACAGCGTTTACAACAAATCCATAAATAAATATCATCTGTTGAAGCCGTGGCGCTGTAAAAAGCACGACCAATCATCTGAGCCGGCTAAAGTAACTGGATGGCCTACCTGCCTGTCAGCCTTCCATCTGTGCACAAACTTATCTCGTGCCCTCATTGGTCATGTGCGCGTTCGTGTGTGTTGGAGGAGGGGCTCTGTGAGGAAGTCTGAAGGAAGGGGCAGATTTTTTTTGGTTGTGTATTTTCTAATTCTAACGCACTCGAGCTGGTTTCTCCATTCTTACCTACCCTACCTTTTAATATAAGATTAGATGATGGACCTTTATTGATCCCTGTATCCATATCCTGGGGATATTCAGGTTTCACAGATAATACACATTGGATAATAAGAATACACATAAAACAATACAAAATGAAATAAAATAAGAATAAACATATCGTAATAGTATGAATATATAATAACAAAAATGACACGAGTTAAACTCTGAACAGGTAAATGTACATGGATACAAATATTTATAAAGGTTAAATTATATAAATATATGCATTTAAATGTTGCCAAAGGAAAAATATGTTAAAAGGTGTTTAGCTTATTGTGAGTTATGTTAGACAGACTTGTTCTTACGATAAAACATCATCTTAACATATCGCTGCACCAATGCATCATCCCTTAAAACATCCCACCAGTGATCTTCTTTCCACACAGGAGGTAGCCAGGTGGAAGGAAGTGTTTTCGGGGTGTCTGCTTCAAACCCCAGCGTGCGATGAGACCCCTGTACACACACTTAACCCCTGTACACACACTTAACCCCT
This sequence comes from Notothenia rossii, assembly GCF_949606895.1. Lineage (NCBI taxonomy): Eukaryota > Metazoa > Chordata > Actinopteri > Perciformes > Nototheniidae > Notothenia > Notothenia rossii. Next base: position 90,461,917 of record NC_136902.1, on the reverse strand, counting down.
GACACTCCCTTGGCATTCACACACTCTGTCATCACAGGGCCTGGCTGCTGCTGACCTGAGCACCAACACATGCTGGGGACAACTTAACCTCTGGACCCCCAGACGGAAAAACACATCGACAGAGGAGAGGGAGGGGGGTCAGTGTGTGTGTGTGTGTGTGTGTGTGTGTGTGTGTGTGTGTGTGTGTGTGTGTGTGTGTGTGTGTGAGAGAGAGTGACTGGCATACAGCCTTAAGATGATACACAACTGTAAAGTGACACGTTTCCACATTTTACTGGGATATTCAGTCTGGTCTTTTATATAATATAAATATCTCTAAACCATATCATTTGGAGGTAAACATTTTACATTTGAATGGCTTCCTTATGATTGATTGTATCACACTTCATTCAAAACCTTTTGAGAACATAGAAGAGGAAACTGAATAAAACATGGTGGTTTAATTGCATCAATAACCCTGTTTTACTAAGTGATACAAGATTTCCATCCAATAACTAAATGTTTACTAAAGTTTCCCCGCTCTTTAGCAACCACACTTTTGCTTAAGGCCGCTTACATTTGATGTAGAGGTTTGTGAGGTTTAGTGTGTATGAATGCAAGCACGTACAACGTTTTAACCATTGAGATGTTCCTCTTTTCTTTCAGTTTGTTTGTACATATGTAACTAAATTAACTAATGCACACCTGTAGACGGACAGGTGCCAAGGAGAAGAATAAGGGATGTCTATACGGAACAAAAGACGCCTAAAACACAGTCTTCCTCTTCCCAAACAAGTCTGTGTTACCAACCATTGAAGACGTTCTTAATCACCATTTCCTCTCCTCTGGTACAAATTGTATAACGATTTTTGTCCAGCGGATTCAACTGTTTTGAATTCCTTGTTTATTGAGTAGTTGTGGTTTTTCCTTTTTAGTGTTCTTGATAAAGTTGCATGTGTTCAGATCACTCTTAGATGATCTACACCTCAATAAGACTGCATGATGAAAGTCAGGTTAAATAAAATGAAGATCCTCCAATACTCTCTAAAGGTAGGGACACACCAAGCTGACACCAAAGAACTGACACAGACAGACCCCCGACTGTTGTGTCGCCTCACGTCTCTGCGTCGTGGCCATGTGTCGCACTGGAACACACCGCAAAGACTTCAGCCGACGGCCAAGAAGCACGTACGAACTGCGCATGCGTGAGTGGCAATACCTCTCCTTACCAGCAGGCGGCGGTAGTGTGTATTCGTCATTCAAAAGAGGCAACAACCGGAAGACAGACTGCGTGATAACCGAGAGAAGAAGAACAGACTGCGTGATATAGACAAACAACGAATAGCGTGTTCCATTTTCCCTCTACAGCGAGAAGCTCATGGGGCTTTCCCCAACCTGTGTCGAGAGCTGGAGTTCAATGAAATCTCAGATTTGCCTTCTTAATCATTTGTTTGGGTCCCTCACTTCCGTTTCGCTTCTCATGCACTGATTCGCTAGCTGAACAGCCAATCAGAGTGATTTATTTGACAGACAGCCTTTGGCCGATTGCCTACCGATAGGTTTTCGGCCCAAAAGGTGTCGGCATGGCTGAAGAGACACGACGGTGCGAGACACACCAATCTGAGTAGGGCGACAGGACGCTCATCGTCGGCCTTACATCCATCAACGGCCAAAATCGGCTTGATGTGCCCGGGGCTTTAAATTATATTTTAGCTGCTCCTGTGCGGTTCCTCTCTGTGTAATTTCTAGAAATCCAACATTATTTATGTCATTTAAACTAAAAGCCATGGAGGCAAATATTATGGCGTGTGTGTGTGAGACATTTTAAATCATACTCATCTTTGCCCGGCCCGCTGAGAGAATGTATTGAATTGTCATTCATTGGAAATGTGTATTTAATCATACGTCTCTCCTCAGTCTAAATATGCTCCAAGAAGTAACGTAAAATCCTTTATTAGCTGACTTTTTCAGCTATTTGGGGGCAGCCAAAATATCATGGGTTTATATAACGAACTTGTTGAAAGGCAGGAAAGTGAACAGACTGAACATTTAAAAAATATAGCAACTTAAAATACAATGGTTATCTAAAAAACTAATTTTATTTTTGCCCTGAAATGCATTGAAGTTGTATCGTTGTTTTTTCTCTTGTAGCGTGTATGTCTTCATCATATTTTACTCATGATTAACTTATTGTTTTTGTACCATAAGTAGTGAGGGTTGGACGATTTTTTGGGGGGTATTTTGGTAGTTTCTGGTGCCTTTAGCTTGAATTGTATCTGTATAATACATGAACCTTCTAGTATTAGTATTTTATATTGTAAATACACTTTTTGTTCAGTGTATGGGTCACTATTCTAAAGCTTTGGATGGTCCCATTTCACATGTCTCCGTTCTGTCTTATGATTGTACTTGTAGTGTGGATTCGTACGGCTATAAATATTTCTTTTTTGCGAGGCTGTGATTGTTTGGAACATGCTGAACATACGGATGCATAGTTTTAAAAATATGTGTTTTGACAACTTTTCCTCGTTCCTATGCCACAGCCTGAGTCCAAGCCGGACCCAGCTGCTGTTCAATGTGACGGAAAAACTTCAGACTTTTACACAAATTCAAGCCAACAGTGGGTTTGCGTTACTTGAATGACACATTCTTTGTAGAGTATCACTTTGTGGGAAATCCACGGCAGCCAAGAGACTGTTTTGACAGCGGTGGAGCCGAGCATAGAAGAGCGGGACTGGCTTGATTCATTTTTTATGAAATCACATGAGGGAGGAGAGACTGCAGAATACAATATGTGCAGTGTGTTTTCTGTGTGTCAGCGGAAGTGATACGCAGTGTTTGAGCTCCAGCTTGCATGTGTTTCTCTGTAGAGGGAGAAGACAATTGGCCGACGGTGGTGCAGATCAGAGGGAAAGGGCCGGAGGAGTGAAGTCAGACAGGAATTTGGGAATGACGGCGAGCAAAACAAGAGCAACGTGACTCTGCATGAATACGAGCGCTGTGCCGTCCTGCAGCTGCACACTGGCACTCATGTTAGGGACTTACTTTGCCCAGAGAACATCACATGTCCTCCGTGTGTTTGTGTATCCATGTTGTGGGCACTGTAACTGTCCAAAGGCTTACCGAAGGGCCTCCTTCATTTTGACATGTAGGAACAATGTCAATATCGTAATACAATAACATGCCACAAACAATTTGAATGCGACAAAGTGATTATTGAGCGTTGATTGCAAGCACACACAGGAAAGCGGTGAAGACATTAGAAGTTAAAACAGACTTCCTGGCAAGGATGGTTTCTTTCTAATCTCTCCCGACAGTCATCTGGACCAACACAGAGACATCTGTCTGCAGATGTGGATTTGCTTCTTTACACATTGCTTCCTACTCATCAACTACAAGGAAAAAAACTGCAACGATTCATAACTGCTTTTCATCTCCAGCTCCCACTGATAATAGCCTTTCTCCAAGAGAGTCTCTCCTAGAAATGAAAGCTTGTCGTGCACAGGAAGTGGTGCTTTTTATGATGTGGATTTGCTGGGATTTAATGAACAATAACAACCACTATGCAGACAAAGACTAACTTCTCTTCTTGTGCAATGCCATGTTCATTGTGACTGAAGGAATAGTGCATATCTAAGATGTCATGAGCTCCTTGCGGATGCAGATTGTGCAACAGGATCGCCGACAAGTTACAAAACCAATGTCTGAAGACAAACTGGCAGCACTGTATTTGTGGTTACGTCATGTTGGCGAGTGTGAACGCTGAAAAGACAAGAGAAAGGAAGCAAGTCATTAAGATGCAAGTAAATTAACAGTCGAGAAAGGAAAAGCAACACAGAGGGGACAGTTAATTGTAATTTGCTCGCACATCCTTCCATACGGGCGTGGTGCTGAGGGCTTCAGGCATTTGAGGTAAAATCTTTAATCCCTGAGTGAAAGCAAAGGCAGACGAAAAACACAAAGATGGCTTTCAGACTAACTCACAGATCAAAAAACAAGCGGGGATTTAGCGAAGCAGATTGACGGAGGCAGATGTAAAATGATGGCCAACATTTCTTGGAGGATTTGACTTACCCGGAGAAATATAGCGTCTCCTCAGAGCTTGTGTGTCGGTGGGAGAGCGGTGGGAGCTGGGAGGTATGCAGAGTGTTTTTTGGAGAGAGGTATGTGATGTAAAACGGTGGAAGTGGGATAGCAGCTGAGGCTGTCCAGTGCCCATGAATCAGGCTGAGGCACCGTGAAGCCACGGCCCTCATAGGAGCCAGATGGGCCCTTGGATCGACATTGGCAGGGATAAAGGAACACACACACACACACACACACACACACACACACACACACACACACACACACACACACACACACACACACACAGAAACACACACAGGCAGGATTAGAACAAACTGTCTCTTATGTGCGCTTCAGACACAACTTCTTAAAATATGGTTGAAAGCGACATGCACATTTTCTATTCAAAAGTTTAGATTTATATGCATGAACATGTGAACATAAAACATGCATCGGACAGAAACAAGTGCACACACAGTTACATTTACTTTTATGTTAAGCCTAGCTACTTGTTTTTTTCCCAGGGTAAAGACGCACACATATGGAGCCCAGAAACAGACAATCGCTAAAGGTCATACAATAATTCAGAAATACAATCGATAACATCAAATGATTATTATGTTAATTGAATAGTAAACAAATAATGTCATATGACCCTTCAGACTTTAACCTATAATCTTTTGATTTACACTTTTGTTATATTATAATATTTCTTGTTACACTGATAATGCTGTCTTTCGTTTTTATACGTGACAATGCTTAAATTAAGATGAGATGTATGTGACCATGAGTGTGTGTGTTTTTTCTTTTTTATGTGTGTGTATTTGCTTGCAACGGCTTTTCGCCGAACTGCATTGTGGGGAAGCAAAGCGAAGATTTCCAGGATTTCCAGGATTTTCAGGATTCAAAAGTTGAGCAATGTTCAACTTTTGAAGCTGAGCTGGAAGCGTCAGCCAATCAAATCCCGTTTATGCAAATCTGACAGTACAAGCGCCAGCCAATCAAACCGCGTGTAAGCTGGGAGAGACATACCGCAGTTAATTTCCTCATATTCCAAACAAGAAATTATGGTAGCAAATCACCCGGTTCTTTACGACCAGTAACTATTTACCGCGATACAAACCGGAGGAACCAGGCATGGAGGGAGGTGGCAGAGACAGTGGGTGAAACTGGTAGGTTTTCGCCTGTTTGGGGATTTTATATATATATATATATTGCTCGCATAAAATCCCCCGGGTTTTTTGCTTTATATGTCGGGGGCGGGATATTCATGTGATTGGTTGTTGGTCGCGTTGCTCGCAAAAAATCCCCAAGCTTTCAGACACGCCCACCTCCAAGATTTTCGAGATTTTTTTAACGCTGCTGTGTGGACGGGCCGTTATTGTAAGTAGAACTTGGACAATCAAGAGACATGGCTAGCTTGAGCACCAGCTTTTTTCAGCTAGCTACCAACAGCAAACTTTTGTAACGCAACTTCTTCAGTCAGTAAATGTAATGTTAACGATCTGTACTGTATACATACTGATGTAGCATCAACTAGCTAAATCAATTTACCTCAAGGGCTAACACGATCAAAGTTGCTAAGCTAGCTAACTTCTGAGCTAGCTAGTTAACTTCTAAGCTAACTAACTGGTAAGCTCACTTCTAAGCTAACTTCTAGCCTATAGGTTTAGTTTGAAGTAGGCCGATATATAGCTAAATTCAACACATTTGATGTTAATTATGACAAACTGTACTGTATTGATATATTTGGCAACATTTACATTATGAAATACACATTACACACAGATGCAGCATCACTTTACAAACTCTGGAACAGTTGCTAAAGCGTTTCATTTGGAAAACATCACACAAATTAGCAAGCTAGCAAATGTCTAACTAGCTAACTTCTAACAAGATAACTTCTTACTAGATAACTTCTAACTATCTAACTTCTTGCTAGATAACTTAAACTAACAATCTTCCAACTAGCTAACTTCTAACTAGCTGGTTTCTTACTATAACTTAACTACCTTACTTCTTACTAGCTAACTTCTTCCTAGCTAACTTCTAACTACCTAACTTATTACTTGATAACTTCTAACTAACTAACTTCTTACTAGCTAACTTCTAACTACCTAACTTCTTACTAGATAACTTCTAAGTAGCTTTCTTCTTACTAGCTAACTTCTAACTACCTAACTTATTACTAGATAACTTCTAACTAGCTAACTTCTTACTAGCTAACTTCACACTAGCGGTGGTGTCGTCTGAACTTCAGGAGCTTGACAGACTGGTGACTGGAGGTGCAGCTGTTGGTGTACATGGAGAAGAGCAGAGGGTAAAGAACGAAGCCTTGAGGGGAACCGGTGCTGATGGTCCGGGGGTCAGAGACGTGTTTACCCAGCCTCACATGCTGCTTCCTGTCAGACAGGAAGTCTGTGATCCACCTGCAGGTTGGAGTCGGGCATGTGCAGCTGGGAGAGCTTGTCCTGCAGCAGTTGAAGGCGGAGCTGAAGTCCACAAACAGGATCCTGGCGTAGGTTCCTTGTGTGTCCAGGTGCATGGAGGAGGAAGTGAAGGGCCACATCCACAGACCTGTTGGCTCTGTAGGCGAACTGCAGGGGGTCCAGAAGTGGGTCTGTGATGGATTTCAGGTGGGACAGGACAAGGCGCTCAAAGGACTTCATAACCACAGAGGTCAGGGCGATGGGTCTGTAGTCATTTAGTCCTGTGATCCTTGTTTTCCAGGGAACCGGGATGACGGTGGAGGTTTTGAAACATGCTGGAACGTGGCATGTCTCCAGTGAGGTGTTAAAGATGTCAGAAAACACAGCAGACAGCTGATCAGCACAGAGCTTCAGGGTGGAGGGGGAGACATTGTCTGGGCCATCCACTTTTCTGGTATTGAGTTTTCAGAAAACTGTTTGCAGTATGTTTGCAGCAATGAATGGTTTCCTAAAGCCCATCATCCCTGTCTGCTTGACTTAACTTAGACAGACTGTGACTGATTTCAACCCATAGTGAACCCTTGGGATCCCAGTTTACAAGCTACAAAAGAGATGGGCTGAGGAAAAACAGCCTTGTTTTATGGACTCAGATAATTAGCAAGCTTTATAAGATGTTCATTTCCAGAACAAAGACACATTTCAGTAGTTTCTTTGCTTACAGAATTGTATAGACTTATTTTTATTTGATACAGAAATGTTTAAAGGTCCCATGTAATTCCTTTCCGTTTATTACCCGTTCCCCTGTGTGTTATGAAGGTTTTTATGCATGCAAACGGTCTGCAGAGCCACAAACCCTCAAAGTTGTAGCGAGTATAACTCTAACCAGTGTTGGGCAAGTTACTTCCAAAATGTAATATATTACATATTACTTATTACTCTCTTTTGAAAGTAATAAGTTACATTACAATATTACTGTCTCTGAAATGTAATGAGTTACACTACTTTAGTTACTTTTTAGTTACTTTCACCAAAATAACCGCAAAAGAATAGCTAGGTATTTTAAATGCTAAAATGTAGTTTAGTGCAGCTCATTATGCATCCAGTGAAGGGCAATGTGGTATAGCATAACAACTGTGTAGGCCCTTATGGCTACTAACAACTTGTATTACACGGCTTAGTTGAATACTCGATTCTGACTGTAAATTCTTAACATGTGACACGTTTTAATACAGCAGTACAGACCGCTGTCAAGGACTATAATGAAGGTTAACATATTGTAAATCAAGGCAAATATTATTTAAACCATGCTCATGGTTTGAAATGGCAAACATTGAAAGGAAAAAGTATTATTAAAACCATGTAGCCTACTACATCATCACCTTGGTCCCATCATATACGCTGGGAAGAGAATATTTACTGTGCTTGAAAACTGGTATCACATCATCATGTGAGGTTGACTTTGTGACCTGGAGAACATTTCAGCTGCAACATCAGCTCGTTGATAATAAGCTTGGGATATGAGATATTTTTGTAGCCATTCGTGGTGAATGCATCTGTGCTATTGTATGCATTATTTTTGACCCAACATTTCTACAGGCATGTCAGAATATGGTACTATTTTCACATGAATATTCTAGCCATTGTCTATTTTTATACCACAAGCTGCAAAATGACCGCCTTACCCCACTGTACAGGCGGGTAGTTGTTTAGATATAACTGGCACCTGCGGGCCGCAGAGGGCGACGTAGTTTCGGGCGACGAAGACTGCTGCTCCGGGGCTGGCGAGTCAGGCGGGAGTAAGCTAGTGTCCACAACGGAGGGTAACGTGATGTCCGCATCTGACCTGTTGCTACTGTCTGCAGTAGATGCAGTGTTGCTGGCGTTTAGTGATGGTTGCTTTAACCATTTTCGTATAAATGATTATCCACAGATCAGATGTGTGTCACTGCTGTGGAAGCACTTTGGAAATGATGCACGCGCAGCGGAGCAGGTCACGCGCACCTGACACAATTTGTTGTTTATATTTTTCGCTACGTTCTCTTTTTTGAATGGTTGCATAACGTTCAACTTCCCCGAAGATCTCGACGCGAAGCCTGAGGGGTAAACACCAGGTTTACTAATCTACCCGCACAATTTGTCCGGTGTCGGAATGTTTCGCTATGTTAGTACATTCTTAAAAAACAAAACACCATTTAATTTCGGGTTAAAATGTGTTGTAACTGCGTTACTGAGCATTGTAACGGGTAATATATTACCCACATTTCATTAGTAATGCGTTACATTACTTCGTCACAGCAAAAAGTAATATATTACTGTGACTGCGTTACTTTTGTAACGCGTTACACCCAACACTGACTCTAACACAGAAAAGACCTGTCTATGCTGCCCCAGAACGCCTCGTTGCATATTTCTCTTTTTTCATTGTTTTCTTCCTGGGTACAGTGACGTGCCATACCCAAATGGACCCATTGGTCCACCAATCCGTAGAGCCGTTACGCTACGTCCGCGGAGCCGTTAGGTACTTCCTCTCACACACACACTCAATCTTTTCTCAGCTGCAGCTCCGCCGATTTCTCCTCCCTGAGACGGCGGGACGCGGCGAGGCTGTGAGCCTGTGAGTCGTTGTGTGAGCACACATTACATTACATGTTATTATTGTTAGGGCAGGAGCTCAAGCAAACAGTTTAGGACAGAGAGTGAATACACATAATATACAGAGATGCTGTATGAGAAACCAATGTGAGTTACAGGAAAGTTTTCAATCAACACATTTTCTCCCACGTTACGTTAGTTATGAACGTATCTTAAATACGGTTATTTTCTACATATCTTTGCCATTTATTGTCTTGCTTATAATAATGATAAGTCATTTATAAATATCATTTTAGAGCACACCTTTGAAAATCGATATATGGTTAAATAAAAATAAAAATCAGTAGGCGAGGCTGTAATTTCTGTAATAATAGTTTTAACATGCCAAAAAGCTGCTGCGTCGTTTATTGCACCTCAAACATTAAAACAAATCCAGAGTTACGTGTTTCTGTACTTCCTCTAAGAAGAAAGGACAGTAAAAGAAGAGCTCTGTGGCTTCAGGCTTGATCGCCGTTCAAACAGCGTTGGTTTCCCCAGAAGTGGGCGGGGCTATAAAGTGACGTAGATTTTACTCTCATCTATTATTCAAAACCATTTATTTATTCTAACGTAAATTACATGCCAGTGTTTTATCTTTTTATTTAGCGATTTGTTTTTGCATGTTTAACTGGAAATGTTTTCATGTTGAACCGGAAGTACTTCACTTCGTCTTCTTCGTCCCTTTTATGTTCCAGACAATGCATGGCTCAGCGTAACAGACAGAACAGCGACACCAGGTGTGTCTATATTGGAATTACATCTTCATTTCTGAAGGAAAATATTAAAAAAAATAAAAAAAATACTTTATTCCGAGTGTTCTTGCTTTTCTTTTTGGAATTCATCACATAACGGCATTGTAATACACGGTTCGGCTCTTAAGCCCCAAGCCTGTTTTTCAGGTTTCAGGCTCGAAAATGACATTCCCGGAACAAATGACCATATCTTCCCTTCTAAAAGGGTTAAATTAATAATCTTTTTTCTCAAAGTAATGATAAACCTGTGAGTTGGATGTAAAAAAGTCAGAATCAATATAGATGTTTTTTATTTTAAAGAAAATTGCGATTGAACATGGTAAAACACTGTAAATTATAGTGTCCGTCCAAAACATATGTTGTACTTATAGTAAAAACTAACCTTGAATGATGGGTTAGTAGACTAAAAGCTTTAGGAATCGAAAGTACAACATATAATAAGTACACTGTATCAAGAAAAGAAAAAAACCTCTTCTGGGGCCATTTGGGTTGATTTTCCTTATCTCTGCCCCCCCTTCTTCGATTTTGACATTTGACATCTCTTTCTGACCGTTAGAGCCAATAAAATCGAAGGGAAATCGTCCCGCAGACACTCATGTTAAAAAAAAAAGGTGACGTCTTGAACATTTCAAAGGGGACACAGCCACATTGGATATTAACCTATGGATTAACTACATCATCGTTGTTATCATTTTAATGCCATTGAAGACCAGTTTAGACCAGACAAAGACAAAGGTAAGCCATGTTAGCGTTGTGGGCTACTTGTTTTGATGTATGTTTTTGTTGATAACGTCGCGAGTTTGTATCTTTCAGTGTTGAGGTGGGCACCATTAGATTCTGTGTCTTTACGATCATAAACGATGTGTTGGATGTGCAGCTAGGATAAGTAATAAGGGAGCTAGGAGTGATTTTCGGTGCGGTAATATGTTAGCATTTTTCGCTCGGGGCTAATTCAGAGGCTCACTGTTAGCATTGTGTGTTTTATTTGAAAAAAAAAAGGAAAAAGATCAGTTAAATGATTTTTTTCCCGTTATATGGATATAAAATATTCATAGTTTATTAAATATTAAGGTTCCTTAGACGTTGTTTCCTGCAAATGATGCGATTTTGGCCCCGGAACCGGGTCCGTGGGGCTTAAGAGATATTACACATCTGCCGTAGTTCTTTATTTATAGAGCCCTGATGAGAAGACTTCTGGACAAACAGGAAGAAGTGCCGCCGAGACTGAATATGTGACGTGAATCATAAATATATCAGCAATTACACAACATCTTGCATTTATTTCCACAAAATACGTCTCCTTTCAGTATCAACATTAATTTGGCTGACTTTTTTATTTGATCCAATTGGTAGATAGGTTACACCATAACGGTGCACAGCTGATAGAAAGGGACACCTAGTGGTTAAAAAACATTATTAATTTGTTGGGAAATTATGTTATATTTGATGAAAAAAATATTAAGAGTACATACTTTCATAGGGGGGAAGTAGAAGGTCAATGATAGAAATATAGAATACAGTATCAAGAAGATACTGTAGTGATCTCTACAGGTGTTACTATAGTCTGATTTAAGGGTTGTTTATATTTCACATCTTTAACGTCTGCCGTGGTTCCATTCCATTTCAAAGAGCTGTTTGACGCTCGGCGTAACCTTGTCGCTCTGCCACTCCAACATCCAATCACAGGGCTTGAGGACTAATCACGGGGTTTGTAAAGCAAGGCGGATTTTGTAGTCCCAAACGATAGCTTGGGACTCTGGGTAGTGTAGTGTCTTCGGAAACTGTAGTGTCGAATGTCCGAAAAAACTATTTGTTTCTCCGAATTGAAGGTTAAAAACACAAAAGCATTGTAAACAACTTAAACCAATCAATATTGTGTAATTAACAAAGATAAACTGATGTTTTTTAGCAAATGAGTAATGCAGATATCACTGTGTAATCATTTGACAGTGAGGGGAATACTTCCGGTTTTATTATGAAAACTTTGTGACCGGAAAAACAGTTTTCACCCCGTGAGGGTTGACGCTAACTTTACATGGAAGCTGCCGCATATACACGTTCTCCTGGCGAGACCTCAAATCATCTTCGTAATATCTATCAAACTATAGATCCTACACATCAACTGGACGTGGATTCTAAGAGTACAATATACACTTCTCGCTCGAAATCGAATCAAAAAGCATTTTAATGGCCAAACTATTCCACAATTTAGGATTTTCCGGAGAGGGTTATTTGTGAATAAACGTCCGTCCAGAGCGTTTGTAATCAACGGGAGCATGTTGTTCCAACATACACTTTAAAACGTGTCTCTGGGTCGTAATAAGGGCTTGAACAATCGACCTATATGGTTGTTTTTTGTAGGAGGACAGGCTGTGGGAAAGGCAAGAGTAGCTCCTCTCAAGAAGATCACAATCCCCAGGATGGAGCTTGCTGCTGGAGTGCTGGCTACAAGAGTGGACACATTACTCAGAACAGAGTTGCAACTACAGTTGGAAAGCTCTATGTTTTGGACTGATAGCCAATTTGTGTTCAATACATTGCAAACCAACACAAACGGTTTCACACATTTGTTGCAAACAGGATCTCCATCATCAGGGAGTCCACAGAGATAACCCAATGGCACTACGTGAACACAAAGATCAATCCTGCTGATGTCGCCTCTAGAGGACAAAAGGCCGACACATTTATGGAGAACAGAACATGGATCCATGGCCCAGAAATGCTCTGGAAGTCAGAAAAGGACTGGCCGCTGTTTCCCCTGGAATCCATCTCTCTCTCCTGCGATGATTTAGAGGTCAAAATAAATGCTATTATCAACACAGTTATGGTCACAGATAGTGCTGCGTACCGGTACGCCGAACCGGTACTGGACTTGTAAAAAGTTTCGGTTCAATTCCGGTTAAAACCGGAACGTCAGGAACCGGTACTTACGTATATTCTCCTTTGTGTTCTAAACCATCTAAAACCTTCCATAGATCGAGAAATGTGCGCTGAGAAAAGACGAAAAACATTGTTTTGGCTTCTGATATGGCGGCCATTACTGAACTCACGAAGTCTCGCAAAATATCGCAACTGCTCGCGAGATCTGTGTGACGTCAAGGGAAGCTGGTGATATAGTGTCTGCCGAAAGAGCAACACTTCACCCAGACAATGTCAATATGCTGTTGTTCTTGAACAAGAACACATAGACTTGTACTCTTGCATATTGAGTCTTGTATGTACATCACTATGTATGTAGTTGTGTTGTGTAGTTAGTAACACATGTAGAGTTCTAGAAAAGACATGGTGTAGACACAAGTTGGAAGGGGGCACAATAAACCTGACAAGTTTGAATTTGAGTTGATTATGAGTTTATTTTCAATTGATAATTAGCTCACAATAAGTTCACTTTAGTTACTCACACAACTTGACACAAGTCCGGACTTATAAGTCCGGACCTGAACCTGAATCTCTGGACTTGAGTCCGGACCTGAACCTGAATGTGAGTCCAGGTACACAGTTATGGTCACAGACAATCATACAGGCAAGCTACACATGCATTTCTCCAGCTGGAGAAAACTGAAAGGAGAAAAGAGCTTATTTCCACTGTACTGTCTATTTCCCGACAGCATGGGTGGAATCAAGATGGACGGAAACAACTCCTAGTTTTGATGATTTAATCAAATCTAAATAGGTTGTTAACCTGAGAAGAAAAAGGACAACAATAAAACAATTAGGATCACACATATCCCATACACATTAAATCACATTCAGTACAATAATCACACTCACTAGTGGCCTCTCCTGATTCCTTAATCTCAATGACGTTAATTTATGTTCCCCTCTATTTATAACACATCAATAAACCCCGCGAATCTCCACCCAGATTTAAAGTCACACTCACTAACACAAATGACAGATCAATGGATGAAAGAGATTGATGTGAAGAAAATGGTGGGAGCAGTACTATTAGATTATAGCGCTGCCTTTGATTTGATAGACCATAGAATTTTACTTGACAAATTGGAGTGCTATGGTTTTGCCCCAAAGGCGATATCATGGCTAGAAAGCTATCTATATAACAGAACTCAAAGTGTATACTTTAATGGCAGTATCTCTAGTGCTAGATGTGTTGCAAGTGGAATTCCACAAGGAAGTTCACTAGGTCCTTTACTCTTCTCAATCTTTACAAATGATTTTTCATTAGCTCTTGAAAAAGCACAACTCTCTATGTACTCGGATGACACGACAATATATACACAGGCTCCCACAATCGGTGAGATAACTGATATTTTTAACAAAGAACTGAAAACAGTAATGGAATGGGTGACCAGCAACAAATTAGTGCTCAACATTCAAAAAACAAAAAGTATTGTATTTGGCACAAATTACGTACTAAGGTCTAAACCGCAGTTTAATCTGATGCTGAATAATGTAGAGGTCCAGCAGGTGGAGGAAACAAAGCTCCTGGGACTCATCCTAGTGAACAATTGATCATGGACGAAACACATAGATTCAGTGGTGGCAAAGATGGGGAGGAATATATCTGTCATCAAGAGGTGCTCAGTGTTTTTACCACTGCAACTGACAAAACAAGTCATTGAGACTCTAGTCCTTTCACAACTGGACTACTGCTCAATGATATGGTCAGGGGCAAACAAGAGGGACCTGGGAAAGCTGCAACTGGTTCAAAACAGAGCAGCTCGGCTTGCCCTTAGGTGTACACCAAGACATAATGTAAACAAAATGCATGTCAAGCTCTCCTGGACATTAGTCACGGAGAGGCTGATGGTACAGTATCACTCCTTGTCTTTTTGAGAAACATAAATTAGCTGAAACATCCAACCTGTCTATATAAGCAATTTACACATAGCTCTAAAATCCATACATATAAAACGAGACATGCCACAAGAGGTTGCTATCAAATCCCTAAAGCCAAAACAGAGTCTATGAAGAGCACAGTGCTGTATAGAGCCATGGCTGCATGGAACACACTGCCAGATCAGATTTCTAAAGAAACAACTAAAGCAAGCTTCAACAGACGATTGAAGAGGCATCTAGAAGCCCAAAGATTGTAAATTACACAAGCAGCAGACAGGTTATGGTAAACATACAGCAGCACACCGATTCATATAGTTTTTTTAAACACATGCAGGATTATGGCACTTTGGCTAACACAGACACACACACAGCCTTTCACAGTTATGATTAGGATTGTATTTGTTTCGTTTGTTTTTACTCTAAAAGAAGCGAAGGGAGACATTTGTAAAATTACTATTATTCTTTTTTATTTTTCTTTCCAAGGAAATGGGGAATCAGAAAATAAGCTGTATGTGATGGTGGATATGAAAGTCACTGTTTGAAGGAAAATGGACGCCGTACACGATTTGTATCATTGTCTTGTAATGTACTGTCGAATGTCATGTTTTATGTTATTTGTGGACCCCAGGAAGATTAGCTGTTGTTATGCACCAGCTAATGGGGATCCTAATAAACTCAAACTCATAAACTGAACCCTCATATATCCAACACAAAACCATGAGTTTACAGCACATCCACTTTAAATGACTCCAACACCGATGCTCAAAACAAAAGCAATGTTGAGCAGAAAATAGAAAACATGAAGGCCACACTGGGTGGACAGACCAATACCCTGGAACATCTTGAGAAGGCAGAAAACTCCATCATATGCCAAACCCAAAGACAGTAGGAAATGACAGCACTGCAAACAACAACACGTGGTGTCAAAAGGACAAGCAGCCTCTACAAGCTTGATCCAGTGTTAAAGGATGGAGTGCTAAGAGTGGGAGGAGGCCTGAGGAGGGCAGCGATGCCAGAAGAAACTAAGTTCCCTGTCATACTGCCAAAAAACTGTCATGTGCCAACTCTCATATTAAGGCACACGCATGAAAGAACTGGACATGGAGGAAGAAACCACATCCTCTGTGAAGTTAGGAAGAGGTATTGGATCATCAAAGCCAACTCTGCTGTAAGACACATATTGGGAGATGGTGTTTTGTGCAGACGCCAAAGAGCCAAAGATGGAGAGCAGAAGATGGCTGACTTGCCACAGGAAAGGCTTGAGCCAGACATGCCTCCATTTACCAATGTTGGTGTGGACTACTTTGACCCCATTCAAGTCAAAAGAGGACGTACCACATTAAAGAGGTACGGAGTGCTGTTCACGTGCATGACAAGCAGAGCTGTGCATATTGAGGTCGCCAGCTCACTTGATACAGACTCATGTATCGATGCTTTGAGAACATTCATATGCAGAAGAGGTCAAGTGAAACATATACGATCTGACAATGGGACCAATTTAGTTGGAGCTCAGAGAGAGTTAAAGGAAGCCCTCTCCATTCTGAACCAGCACAGAATTCAGGAAGCTCTGCTGCAAAAGGGCATAAAGCGGAGTTTCAACCCCCCAGGAGCATCCCACCATGGAGGAGTATGGGAGCGTCTGATGAAGTCTGTTTGACTTTGGATGAAGAAGGGCTACAAACCCCTTTATGTGAGGTAGAGGCAAATCACAACAGTCTCAAATGACCCTCAAGACCTGGAGCCTCTAACCCCAAATCACATCTTGCTCTTAAAAACCAAGCCAATTCTGCCCCCTGGAGTTTTTGACAAGAAGGACCTGTACGTAAGACGTCGATGGAAACAGGTGCAAGACCTATTTTGGAAACGCTGGTGCCGGGAGTACTTACCCCTCATGTAAGAAAGACAGAAATGGTGCAAGGAGAAGAGAAGATTTAAACCTGGAGATGTAGTAATGGTAGTTGACCCAAAAACACAGACCAGTGTGCTGGAGAGGCCAATCACCAAGATCTGTCTACTGTTAGAATGTGAAGAGTGACGGCAGCAAAGAATCTTCTTCCGCTGATGGCACGATGATGTCATGTAGACAGGATGAGTAACACCACACAACTCATATTGATAGATGACTGGATTCATGAAGTTAATAGAAATCCTGACTATAGGCTCCTTCTTTTGAAATGTATATTTGATAATTGTTTTTGTGGTACTCCAAAATACAACTAGAGGCCGGTTATGTAGGAGCCATTTCCTTAGATTATATTAATGTATCTTTTTAGAGTACATAGCCTGAGATTCTGTGGTGTATATTATTTATTATTTAATTTGAGTGCGGTACTCCTGCAGGTCGAGGTGCTGCAGCCTACTGGTGCTGTGGAGGCTCAATCCCCAGTTACGTTTGAGCTGCCGAGAGGCTAAACTTGGCTATAAACTGTGACGTGTTTTCGTAGAGAAAGTCCATATTGAAGCGAGATAGTTTTAAGGGTATTTGATAAACAAAATCAAAACATAGTGAATATGGACAAAACGGTCAACAGAAAAAATGACCGCACAAGCTCACCCTCTGTCACTCTACATGAAAGAGGTGACTTAAATAGACAAACCACACCCATGTGACAATTACCGGAAGTGCTCAACAAAGAAATAAAAGTGACGTAAACAAATAATACAAATAATGAACTTGAACTAGCATTATGGCACCTACAGTACAATACCGGCCCCTAATTATCATTTCACAAAATTATAATTACACTATAATAAATGACAATACACACAATATACATGCAGATCTCTTTCTTTTATTATTTTTGTTCAGAGTTCATATATTGCAGTCTTTTTGGAAAAGTGATCTTTACTCACTAATCAGTATCAGTACAAATGCTTAGTGTGGTTTGTGTGTGTGCAGGGGGTAGGGGGCAGGAGACAAAAAAAAAAAAAAAAGACAAAAAGTAGTCCGTTTAGACTTGGAAAAAGTCGTCTGCATCCTGAAGAAGGCTAACTTCGTTAATTGGTCTGCTCAGGAAACCAGTCTTGGTCTTGATCCGAAGCATACGTACGAGTCCCTTTTCTCCATCCGAGGGATCTCAATCCTCTTTTCCTGCGCGGCTTTTTGGACTCTTTAATCGTTGGCTTCTCGTTATCTGAAGGTTTCTGTTTAGTCACCAGAGATTCCTGCTTTTCCTTATTTGCATGATCGTGTTTTCCACTGTCAGTTTTACTGTCTGCGAGTTTGCTCCTGGATTTACTTCAGCATTTGTTCTTGAAACGTCTTCCTCGAGTTTTGGCTTTCAATTTAATAGTTTGTAGTTCCTCTTTGACAACATATTTCTCTGCTTCCATTCCAGATGCTTATTGAGTCTTAATCTGGATTTCAAGAGACTTATACGCTTCTTCTTCTTCTTGTTAAAGTTATGCAAAGTGGACAAGTAGGCGAGAAAGGCTTTTTTGAGTCTCAGAGACCACGGTCCTGTACACTTTGCATACATTGACTGCACGACTTCAGGTCTGCGATGTGGACAGTACATCTCAAATACATCACTACACAACCTGTGGTATTTGAAAATAATAGTATGAACGCTGGTTAGAACATAAACAACTGTTAGTCAGACTTCAATTCAGATAGACTCTTAAAATATAACTACAGCTCTCAGGACATCAGGAGGAGGAAAAAGCTAGCTTGGCTCTCATAGTTGTTCAAAACGATGCACTGTGGATTCGCTCGTGGACTTTAAGGTGAATACTTTAAGAAAAAGTTTTCCCACACTCTTAAAACCACTATCGTTTTTCACCTGTGTGAACACGGTGATGTGTTTTGAGATTATCTGATCTAGAGAACGTTTTCCCACACTCTTCACACCAGTACGGTTTTTCTCCAGTGTGAACACGGTGATGTGTTTTGAGATGATCTGATCTAGAGAACGTTTTCCCACACTCTTCACACCAGTACCTTTTTTCTCCAGTGTGAACACGGTGATGTGTTTTGAGATTACCTGATGTAGTGAAAGTTTTCCCACACTCTTCACACCAGTACGGTTTTTCTCCAGTGTGAACACGAAGATGTATTTTGAGATAACTTGATGTAGTGAAAGTTTTCCCACACTGTTTACAGCTGTACGGTTTTCCTCCCGTATGAATACGCTGATGCCTTTTGAGATATCTTGATGCACTGAAAGTTGTTCCACACTCTTCACAGCTGTACGGTTTCTCTCCAGTGTGAATACGTTGATGTGTTTTGAGAGCATTTGATCTAGTGAAAGTTTTCCCACACTCTTCACAGCTGTACGGTTTTTCTCCAGTGTGAACACGAAGATGTACTTTGAGATCACGTGATGTAGTGAAAGTTTTCCCACACTGTTTACAGCTGTACGGTTTTTCTCCCGTGTGACTACGCGGGTGGCGCTTTAAAGTTACAGATGTTGTAAAGGATTTGTCACATTGCTGACAGCTGTGACGTCTCTCACTTCCTTTCAGTTTCTAGAACAGAGAAAGAGAGAAAGTCAATCTAAAAAGCATAAATACACAAGTTAACACAATAAAAACTCACTAAATATAAACCTTGAGTTAACAAAATACTGCTTATCAACTGTTTGTGATTATTATATTTGATACAGTAATACAGCAACATTCTAACCACAGTATATACCAGAGGTGGCGGACTCCAGTCAGATATCTTTTTACTTGAGACTTGCTTGAATAACATTGATAAAAGACTCGACTTGTGTAGGGGTGTAGAGTTATTTGTTCAAGCACCGGATCGGCAAAACAGGAGAGTCTGTGAACCAGTCTGCCTTGACCTATGTATTAATGTCTGTGACTCTCACAGTATCTGCTGCCCACAGCTGTTTTATAGAAGGAAAACCTCCTTCACTTCATGAAATCTCTGCAGCACCATGCAGGAGGCAGTACCATATTGTGCATTCATATTGTATATTTCAAAACAGGTTGTGATCTTTCATTGGAGGATAGCAGTGTTAGGCATTCGTGAGGTGCAACACCATTAACATGGGGATCATTGTCCACTAGTAATGACGGCAAGACGACCGCCTGGCGGAAACGCTGGAATTAGGAATATATTGTGAGGAAGTGCACACTGACCTTAGCTGCAGGGGTCTCCTTGTTCTTCTCCATGCTGCTCTCAGGGCTCCTTCTCCGGCTGGGTCTCTGAAATAATCAACACAACTACAGTTGACACAAAGCAAGACAACTCAATACAACCGACAGACACAACAAAACTAATCT
Source organism: Notothenia rossii (assembly GCF_949606895.1). Taxonomy (NCBI): domain Eukaryota; kingdom Metazoa; phylum Chordata; class Actinopteri; order Perciformes; family Nototheniidae; genus Notothenia; species Notothenia rossii. The sequence goes on along the minus strand of NC_136902.1, from coordinate 90,442,026 downwards.
ACTTCCTAGGTTCATAGCAGAGGTGAGAAGTAACTAAGTACATTTTCTCAAGTACTGTACTTCAGTACTATTTAGAGGTACTTTTACTTTACTTGAGTATTTCCATGTTATGCTACTTTGTCTGCAACAATAGGAGACAGTAATAAAGCTGCTTCACTGAAGAGGAGAAACTCACAGCTCCAGGACTCTGTCAGGCAGGAGGAGACTAGAAACAACAAGTCAATGAACTGAGGATTCATCCTGAAACATAAAGGAGTTACCTAACAGAAACCAGTATGCTAACGGTAATAAAGAAGAGTGACCGTACTAAAACAATATGCTGAAGGTAAAAGGGAGCGTTTACTCAAACTAAACGGTATGCATATAACTTATGAGTATACATAATATACGCGGCGGTCGTAAGGATAGCGGCCACTCTAGTCAATGGGTGCTATTCCACCACACGCGCCGCGTTACGGCTCAGACGCGTCACAGAAGCGGCTCGGCGCAGCGCTTCTCTAAAATTAGGATGAATCCTATTTGTGTGTAGTTTGAGGGTTTTGTGACTCTGCAGACCGTTTACATGCAGAAAAAGCTACATAACACACAAGGGGACGGGTGATAACCGGAAAAGCATGACATGGGACCTTTAAGCATGATGAGGAGTGCTAGGGTGCCCCACCCACCCCTAAACCCCCCCCCCACACACACGAAAAGTAACACACACCTGGGTCTGCATTTTTCCAGAATCTGCTCTCTGGGAACACTGGGTCCTGATGAAGACCACGGAGCTGCTTCAGGTCCTCTCTGGGAACACTGGGTCCAGATGAAGACCACAGAGCTGCTTCAGGTCCTCTCTGGGAACACTGGGTCCTGATGAAGACCACGGAGCTGCTTCAGGTGGAAAACTGTCAGGAGTGAAGAGGAGGAATTTAAAGAGTTTATTCAATGAGATTGAAAAGTAGTCTAACTTCGATACAACCAATGTTAATATCTAGGCCTTCTCCAATACCGAACTCCGGTGCTGATAAGGCTCCGGTGAACGGCCGTCCCATCTTTTTAGGACTTCAAAACCCCCCAGAATCTACACGCAAGATCAACGTAATCTGCTTAGGGGGGCGTTTACAACGTCGCCTCTAACACCACGCTGCCCGTCGTATCACTTATTTCAGGCACTAAAAGCGTCTGTCTCCGACCGCCAGGATAGCAAAACGGTGTGTATTGTGTAGTAGGTGTTGGTGGGCTGGTAGAACCCCACAGCAGTATCAAAACTGCCCCTCGAGGAGAATCCCTCTGTTAATTGGAGACTCCCTGGTAATTAGGGCATCTTCAGAACCCACAGTCCCTAACCCCACCCTCTCTTGATCCCCAGATATATCAATCAAAACAATGCAAATGTAATATCAAACACAGCAGTAGTTGAAAGACCTGGGTTTCTACCCGATTTAGATTAACCTCTTAACCCTCCTCACCCTGGTTCACCCCTGCACTCCGTAAACTGAAGCAAACCGGCCGCCAGCTTGAACGCCTAACCATGAAATCATCCGTCACAGTTCACCATGATTCCTACAAACTCCCATCTCACTACCTACAGAGACGCCCTCAATGCCGCAAAATCTGCTTACCTCTCCACCATCTTCATCGACCCCTCCCGTAACCCCAGGACCCTCTTCTCCACCAAGCTCCTCAAACCCCGTCCTGACACCCTCTCTTCCTCCACTTCCACTCTATGCAGTTCATTCCTCCAGTTTTTCTCTGACAAAATCACTGCCATTAATCACTCCCTATCCGCTGCATCTGACACACAAACATCTCCCCCAACATCCACCGCCACAATTCCTCCCTCCATCTCCCTTGACCTCCTCCCCACGGCATTCTCTCCCAGTTCACTCTGGTTACCCCCCCTGAAATACTCCAACTGATCAGCTCCTCCAAACCCACAACCTGCTCAATTGACCCTCTACCCACCCCTCTTCTGAAGTCCTGCCTCCCCGTCTTCTGCCCCTACCTTGTCAACCTTTTCAACTCCTCCCTGTCCCAAGGAACCGTTCCCTCTGCCTTCAAAACTGCTGCTGTCACTCCTATCCTCAAGAAACCCGGTCTGGATCCCTCCTCCCTCAGTAATTACCGCCCCATCTCCAACCTCCCCTTTCTCTCAAAAACAATAGAACGCCCTCCTGACTGCTTTTCTGTTTTGTTTGTGTTTTTGTTCTTGTTTTGTTTGTCGACCTTACTCATAATGTAAAGCGTCTTTGGGTCTAGAAAAGCGCTATATAAATCCCATTTATTATTATTATTATTATTAAGCCCTGAGCCTGTTTTTCAGGTTTCGGGCTTCAAAATGCCACTAACACAGCGAAGACTATATCTTCACTTCTAAAAGGGGTACATTAATAATCTTTTCTCTCAAAGCAAGGTTACATCTGTGAGTTGGATGTAGAAGTGTCAGAATCAATATAGATGTTTTTATTTTAAAGTAAATTCAGATGGAACATAGTAAAAACATGTAAATTATAATGTCCGCCTAAAAAAAAAAAACATTACTTATAGTGAAAACCACCCTTGAATGATGGGTTAGTAGACTAAAAGCTTTATGAATCCAAACTATAACATATAATAAGTACCCTGTATCAAGATTGATGCAAAACAAGTGAAATTTGACCTTTTTAGAGAGGTTTAGAAAAATAAAGTCCAGGCGGAATTTGGGAACCATCGGTTCCATTTGACCTTTTTCCACTGTAAAAATAATTGTATTACTTTGAATTATCACTATAGGTATCCATTCCATCCAAATACAACTGTTGTGAAAAAATAAAAAAACATACTCTGTTATCCTCTTAGGCCCCACAATGCTAACAGTGAGCCTCTGGATTAGCCCCGAGCGAGAAATGCTAACCTATTACAGCACCGGAAATCACTCCTAGCTCCCTTATTACTTATCCCAGCTGCACATCCAACACATCGTTTATGATGTAAAGACACAGAATCTAACGGTGCCCACCTCAACACTGAAAGATACAAACTTGCAACGTTATCAACAAAAACGTAAATCAGAAGAAGTGGCGCTAGGTAGCTACACAATGCTAACATGGCTTACCTTTGTCTTTGTCTGGTCTAAACTGGTCTTCAATGGCATTAAAACGATAACAACGATGATGTAGTTAATCCATAGGTTAATATCCAATGTGGCTGTGTCGCCTTTGAAATGTTCTGATAATCTATAAGCAATAAAACTGCAATTCCGTTATCTGCTGTCCGCTCTTTGCTCCGTGCACTCTGGGTCCTGCAATTCCTGCTTCCTTACGATAGTAAACAATACATGAAGTCGGCTGCGTAATGTTCTAACGCTGGCTGGCATTCTTCATATAGAGAGGCGAAGTCCCTCCCCTTCCGGGAGCCTCCATGGGACCCCGGAAGCGGAAAATTATACATTGAATTCAATGGAGAGAGAAAACGTATCTTTTGATCCCGTTTGAATTGTGCCACGAATGACACATATGATGTTTGTCAATTTAAAAGAACATTTTGCAAGTCAAACAAATTAAAATGTGTCGTAAAACTGTGAAGTAACACATTTGTTTGTGTTAAGCCGCTCAGTGAACTACATGTCTCTGGTCCCGCACAGTACGCGTCACCAACACAAAGATGGCCGTCACGTTGGCACATTTCACCTCATTCTTTCAGAATGAGAATAAAAGTATAAAACGAGGTGAAAATCACTACAAGTCTGGGCACGTTGAGAGCTGTACTTACACGAAAGGGGAGTTAGTCGGTTCTGTAAGAGCCAGCATGCGGGACCGGCTTTACAAGGTTTCGGTGAGTAATATGAGTGCAATGTTTAAGGCTAATGTCAGTCAATAAGGAGAAGAATGAAAAAGAGGATGATGAACCACAGACCCGGCATATAATGACTGCAGTGTGCAGGGCTTTGTTAACTTATGTTACTGTTATCAATAGCATTAGTTGACTGAGAAAACCGTCAAGAAAAAAAGTTTAGCGATGTTCTTCTTCTTCTTCTTCTCTTTTTTAATGGCGGGTCGCAAACAGCTTTTGGTTGCATACCGCCACCTACTGTACATGAGTGTGTATCATCATGTCAGTCCTCTAATAAACCAGCATATCAAAAAGAAAACCATAAAATTAAATAAAATAAAATAAATAAAACAAAACAAAAAACAAATCATCCATGGTCTACTGTTAAATTATTTTCCCTATCCCAGTTTCCCTCAAAAAGGTGAACAGTGCTTTTCTGAAAGCTCTTACTCCTTCTCCTTCTGTTCCCAGAATACCCGCTACATTCCACTCCCTCTTTGCCTCTAAAACTGTATCCCTTAATTTCCCTCTTTCAACTCTATAGGTGACACAATGTAATAAAATATGTTCCACATTTTCCCTAACTCCACAGTTCCCACACTTGTCACTGTCACTTTTCCCCATGACATACAGCGTACCATTTAATGCAGTGTGATTTAGTCTGAGCCTAGCTATCATTACTTCCTCCCTTCTGTTTCTTTCTTTATAAATATTAATTGTAATTGTCTTTTGCACTTGATGGTATTCTTTGCCTTTCTGGTCTTTCTCCCACCTTTTCTGCCAGATCTCCATCCCTTTCTTCTTAATAACTGCTTTTCCTTCTCCTTTTCCAAGTTGAACTGGTAATGTGATTTCCTTTTGTAGTGCACTTTTTGCTAATCTATCAGCACACTCGTTCCCTTTCACCCCCTCATGCGCAGGCACCCAGCAGAACTGCAGATCTATGCCGCTTCTGTGAAGTCTTAACAGGCTGTGATTGATTTCTATGAGTATGTTTTCTCTGGCAGTTGTTGTTGACTGTATGCTTTGTAAACTGGATAATGAATCCGTGCATATCACCACCCTGTCTGGTCTGACCTCTTCCACCCACTGTAATCCTATTACTACTGCCAACATTTCTGCTGTATACACTGAAAGTTGGTCTGATGCTCTTTTTGATATTGACACTTTAAATTCTGGGATATATATACCAATTCCGACACACTCTTCTTTGTTTTTAGAACCATCTGTATATATTTTGAGGTAATTGTGATAATTATTCCTGAGGTACAAACTTGTTTTGAGTCCTACTTCATTTATTTGCCACTCTCTTTTCTTTTCTACAATACTCACATCTATATTTACTATTGGAAAGAGCCATGGGGGTACACTACTGAATGGATTTGATGGTGAAAACTCTAACTCATGCATGCCGTATGTCCTTATTTTTTCTTTATTTGTCCATCCAAACCCACGCCCCTGAAACTTAGAATATTCCCAGCACTCCTGTAGTATTTTGTTTGTGATATTTCCTTCCCCACTTCCTTTTAACCTGAGCCAATAAGCAAGAGCAATTTTCTCTCTTCTTAGCTCCAATGGAGTCTCTCCTGCTTCAACTAATATTGCATTAGTAGGGGTTGACTTAATTGCACCTATACACAACCGTAACGCTTTATATTGTAACCTATCAATTTTTAGTAATGACGTTTGTGCTGCTGCTGCATATATTAAACACCCATAATCCAGTGTTGTCCTCATAATTGCCCGATAGATGTCGATTAATGCCTGTTTGTCTGCCCCCCAGTCACATCCAGCCACTGCTCTTAATAGGTTCAACACTTTTTTGGATTTTGTTTCCAAATGTTTAATATGAGTTTTCCATGTACATTTACTATCTAACCATAGCCCCAGATATTTAAATTCATTGACCTCACTCATCGGCTTTCCATATAATGTAAGCTTCTCAGTCTCCATCTTGCGTTTATTCGTAAATTTCATAAAGCAAGATTTGCTTGCCGACAGCTTGAAACCCCAGTTGTATGACCACGTCTCCACTTTCTTTATAGCTTTCCCTATTTTTTCAAACACATATGGAACATTTCTTCCCCGTATCCATATGGCCCCGTCATCTGCATATAGTGCAGATTTTATGCATCCATCCAAATTACTAAAAATGTCATTTATCATAACATTAAATAATATCGGGCTGATTGAACTCCGTTGAGGAATACCATTTTCTATACTGCACTCTTTTGAAACCTCTGCCCCTACTTTAACTCTGAATGTTCTGTCTGATAAAAAAGCCATGATCCAGTTATACATTCTCCCTCCAACACCCATTCTACTCAATTTGATGAGCAACCCATCCCTCCACATAGAATCATAAGCCTTTTCAATATCAAAATATACTATTGCCATAACCTCTTTCATTTTCACTGTCTTTTCCACCTCATTGCTTACTCTAATCAAAGCATCTATTGTGGATCTTCCTTTACGAAAACCACTCTGAAAATGACTTATTAACCCTCTCTGTTCTAAGACGTGTGATAGTCTATGCACTATCATCTTCTCCATCCATTTACATAAGTGTGATGTTAATGCTATGGGTCTGTAATTATTGGGATTAGCAGGATCCTTCCCTGGCTTATTAAATGGCAATATAACTGCCGTTTTCCAACTCATTGGTAAGACTCCGTTTCTCCAGATTTGATTAAATAGTCTCAGGACTAATTTGAATGTTTCCTCTGGTAGCTGCCGGAACATGGCATAGCATAGCTGGTCTTGTCCTGGTGCTGAGTATCCTGTACCTTGCAAAGCTATTTTAAGTTCTGCTATTGAGAAGTCTACATCAAGAGCTGAATTATCATCCCGTCTCTTTTCCCTCACATTTTCATTTTCTCTTAATACACACTCTTTTTGCTGTCTATGTTTGTCATCAAGGTGTTCCCCACTATGCACCGCAGCAAATGCCCTACCTAAACATTCTGCCTTCTCTTCATTTGACACTGCCACTTTCTCCCCATCAATCAAAGCGGGAATTTTAACCGACTTCCTTTTCCCATTCATCCGTTTAAACATCGACCATACATCCCCTAACTTCACTCCTCTTCCAATGGTGGAACAATACTCTCTCCATGACGTCTTTTTTGTGTATTTTACTGTTTTACGGGCTACTGCCCTTTTCCTTTGATAATCTGAAATATTGTCTTGTGACAAGTTTTTCTTTAAAGACCTAAATGCCTTGTTTCGTTCTTTAATAGCTCTGCTACATTCCTCATTCCACCACGGAACCACTTTCTTCCTACCCTCTGTTGTTCTTTTAGGTATAGTTTTATTTGCTGCTTCTTTAATGTGCATTGTGACTTGATTTGAGCACTCCTCTATACTTCCTTCTAATGTTAACAATTGCGCTGACTCCTTACAGTAAAGCCTAAATGTTTCCCAGTCAGCTTTACCAAAGCACCACCTGGTAAATACACTCCCTTCCTGTCTACATACCTTTGTATTGATGATTGTGAAAACTGGGTAATGATCACTTCCTATGGTAGAATCACTTTTAACATACCATTCACATGATTTAACTAACCTATCCGTCACCAGTGTGAGGTCCAAACATGATTGTGTCCCCCTATTCACGTCTATTCTTGTTTTTTGTCCATCATTAAGGCAAAACAGTGATCTTTCCTCTAGCATTTCTTCTACGACATCCCCATTACTGTCTGTTTGACTGCTTCCCCAAAGGCTGTTGTGAGCATTAAAGTCACCACACCATACTTCCCTTCTATGAGCCGTCCCTGCTATTGTCTGTAAGGTTTCAATGTCCAGATTTTTACACGGGTTATAGAAATTGATAAGCTTTATGTTCCCTTCTTTCCTTGGGCTGCATATTTCTATTATGACACATTCCTTGTCGTCAGGGGATGGGACTACCCTATAGGCCAGCCCATCCTTTATGAAAGTAACACACCCTCCACCATTTTGATTGCTAACTCTATCATATCTGATAGAGCTGAACCCTGGAATCATAAAGTCTAGATGAGGTTTTAACCAAGACTCTTGCACACAAATTACATCTGGCAATGTTTGTAACTCATAGACATATTTTTTAAACTCCTGTCCATTAGCTATGAGGCTTCTAGCATTCCACTGGAGTATGTGAATTACCATTAACAACGTGCTAACCCTCATCCTGGTTGTCCGTTTCTCCCACATCTTTTGTTGCTAGTAATTCATGTATCTGGTCTGCTTTTATATCTCTAATGTTAAGGAATTTCTCCGCTGCCTGCACGATGGTTTTGATTCTGTCACTTTTCTTCTTCATCTGTGCTGCAACATTAATGGTATGGCAGATGAATGTCATAAAGTTGACTTTCTTTACCACGAGAATGCTATCATCTTCTTTAATTTCCACAGGTACTTGGCTTTGATTTGTAACCTGCCTTTCTGAAATGTTGCTACCACTCTGTACTAAGTTTCTTTGAACCCTTCCACTAGAAGCCTGATTGTTTGCTTCCGTTTCCCTAACCTTCTTTAGGGCTTCTGCATATGAGACTTTACTGAGTACTTTGACCCTCTGAGCTTCTCTGGCTTCTCTCTGCACTACACATCCACCAAACGCCGCACTGTGCTCTCCTCCACAATTACAGCATTTCATCTTTGCCTCTTTTTCACATTTCCCATACTCATGTTGGCCTCCACATCTCGCACACCTTAGTTTTCCTTTACACTGCATTGCTGTGTGTGTCCCATTCTTTGGCATGCATAGCATCTAAGTGGTTTTGGGATGAATTCCCTCACACTGTAGTTCATGTATCCTATTTTCACAGATTTCTGTATATTTTTCTCAAACTGAATAACTACTGAAAGTGTTTCCTTCAATGTGCCATCTCTTTTGCTCATAAGTCTGTTTGCCTCAATAACTTTTCCTCCTTTAATCTCCTTTTTAACATCATCCATAGACATATTAAGTGGAACTCCAGATATGACTCCTCTCAACATTGCCATTGCTCCTGGGATATGAGCCTTTATTTTTTCCCCACTGAGTGTCGTCATTTTAAGTATTTTTCCCTGCTGTTGCTTGCTGGTTGCTTGTATCAAAACTCGTTTGTTGTTCATAAACTTGGCAAATTTGATTTTACCCATTTCTTTCTCAATTGATTTTGTCAGTTGAATCGGGTGGTAATGCCCACCATCCCGGATGAACTCTATTATAACTTTCCACTCCTGCTCTAGTTCTGTATTCGAAATTGCTTGTTTTCCATTTTGACTGCCTTTTGGTTTTTTGTTTAAGCCTGCTCCACTCGACCAATCCGACCAACTTTGTGTTCTTGGTCTGCTAACTTTTTCCCTCAAAGCCCTTTTCTTCCTCACAGCTTTGGTTTCCTCCCATTCCATATCAGCTCTTTGGGTCCCATCTGAGCTGGTTGACATGATGATACAGTCAATGTACAGTTTATGCTAACCAGTCCAATGCTACCGTTTCTGTATGTTTCGATGATTTCCGACTCTCTCTGAACTTTCTGCAGCGTGTCTCCAACTTCACTTTCTTCTTCCGGCTTCCTCCGTCCGTTTCCGCTCGCTCATCCACTGCGGTTGCTAGACAAAAAACCCGACCGACTCGCTGAGGACGGCTGTTTGGGTTCCTCAGGTCTTAGCGATGTTACGAGTCGAATAGCATAATATGAACCACGGCTGTGATTGACAACCTGGACAGCCAGTCAGAAGCAAGAATGCCAACCTAGAGAGCCAATCAGAACCTAAAACGGGTGTACTCTATACGGGTGTGTATGCTGTGGATAACATTAGTGTTCACAAGAACAAGGTACACTCCCGTGTTTTGTTTTAGTTGCTCTTCAGATTGAAGCGGCCAGTTTTATATCGACTATATGTGTGATCTCCTTTTTACATCTCGTTGTGTCATTTGAGTTTATTTGCTGTGTGTAGATTCAAGGATTTTGGTTATCTTGTCAATTTGTTTGGTTATCTAGGCACAGCTGTGTGTGACTCCCTCTGGTACACTGGTATGTGTTTTCCTAATGTAGAGAGCATTGATTAATTCATAAATTACACACTGAGTCTAGATCCTGACCAAATCCTTTTTTGTTGATCAAATGTTTTTCAAAAATGTAATACACATTAAAAAAAATACAATGTACAATCACAACCAATACAACACAAATTACAAAAAATTCAGAAAAAACAAACAACAACAATCAGACAAGAGGACAAAACTATGGAAAAATAAACCCTCCCACCCCCAGATCTGGACCATCCTTGTATTGCTCATTCAATCTATTATAGCATGTTAACAAACATGGTACTTACTTTATTTGTACAGATCTACATGGGAGAGGATGGCGCGATGCAGAGCGCTGTCTGTGGTTGTGCACGGGGGATTTACAAATGCAGCCACGCTGCAGCATTGGCAATATTTGCCATGTGGCAGATCAGCTCCACAGAAGTTGAGTGCCAGTGGAGGAAGCCTGGCACTTCAAAAGTAGTCCAGCCGGTGTCTCAACTCTACCAACAGCAAGAGGAGACATACAACCCACTGGCCAGAGACATCGCCACTGAGGAAGTAGACTGGTTCAGGTCTGCACTGAGGGGCGCAGCGGGGCATGGCATGGCTTTTGTCACCTGAGCCAGAGCTGCAGCCTCAACATCAGGCCATTTTCAACGTGCCGGAGCTGGTGAAGGAGCATGGAAGTCGAGGGCAATTCTTGCCTCAATGCGACTGAGCAGAGACCAGCAAGCTGCCATCCAGACAGCCAGCGTAGGACAGCAGACAAATCCTCAGTGGCAGTTACACAGGCAGGGCAGGTTGACAGCCAGCAATTTTGGTGCTGTGCTGAGGTCGGGACTTTCATCCACTCCATGCGCGTCCCTCATGAAGAGGGTGCTTGGGGGGTACAATTTAGACGGAGTCATGGCTGTCAACTGGGGAGTTGTAAACGAGGTGTGTTTGGCCAGTGTGTTTGGCCTTTTAAGTGTGACACATATGTAGTGATAAATGCAAAAAAATTATACATTGAAGTCAATGGAGAGAGAAAAGTTATCTTTTGATCCCGTTTGAATTGTGCCACGAATGACACATATGATGTTTGTCAATCTTAAAAAATCATTTCCATGTAAAAAAAGTCACAGTTTGTCGTAAAACTGTTGAAATTTAAGACTATGAAAAATACGCAACTAGAAAGACTACAAATCCCAAATGCATTCTGGGTCGCGTAAGTGATGTCATAGGCGAGACTGGTTGCGACTCGCAATTAAAGCATAGAAGAAGAAGAAGATCTCGCAATTAAATCAAAGAAGGTCTTGACCAGTGTCTTTGACCAGATCGAGTGGCTCTTGGACGACCAGGATCCCTTGGACACGTGCTGAGACTGAGTAGACGGAGATAGGAGTGAACGTTGAAGTGAGTGCGAGATTGAGAGCAGCTGGTGGAATGGCTTCTTTGAGTCCTGGAGAGGAGGATATGGAAAGTGCATCTGAAGGAGGATGGAATGAAGTAAGGAAAAAGACTTCAAGAAAGAAGATAGACATGTCAAGTGACAGTCTTAGTGAATCTGATTCACAGAATGAATTGAAGAAAGTAAAGAAAAGGATTGAGAATGAAGAGTGGAAAGTGATTGTGGAGTTTGGTGAGCAAGCCGCAGCTAAGCTCCATCCAGTGGCCCTGACTAAAGCAATTCACAAAGAAATTGGATCGATAAAACAAGCAAGATTTCTGAGCAAAGGACGGATATTGGTTGAGTTGATTAATGCAAGACAACAGGAAAAGTTACTGAAAATGAAGACCCTGAATGAAGTTCGAATTAAATGCCATGTTCCTGGAGCAAATCGGAAAATACTTGGAGTTATCAGTGGAGTTCCCATAGAAATCGGCATAGAAGAACTCAAGAAGGAAATTAAAGGGGGGAAAGTGACTTCCTACTAGCGTCTTCCTACTAGGTATCAAGGTAAGATAGTGGATAGTTTGTCTGTTCTTCTTCAGTTTGAAGAAACAATGCAACAGAAGATAATGATCGGTTGCATGAGCTTTCCAGTAAGAGAATTCATCCCTAAACCTCTGTGGTGCTTTAAGTGCCAAAGGTTTGGGCATGTGGCAGACAAGTGCAAAGCAACTAAGCCCAGGTGTCCAACATGTGCGGGGGAACATGAATATGGTAGTTGTACTGCAGGTGCTAAGGTGAAATGTTGTAACTGTGGTGGGGAACATAGTGCTGCGTATCAGGGCTGTGAAGTGCAGAGAAAGGCCAAGGAGGTGCAGAGATACAAAGTGCAAAATAAAGTCTCATATGCTGAAGCAACAGAAAAGGTTTCACTAAACATAGCTAGGAAATCCCAAGTAGCATCAAGTATGTTCTCTTCAAAAGATTTTCCCAAACTCCCACAGGCAAAGGAAAGCCCCACAAAGTGTTCACATAAGTGTGTGATAGGAGAGGATGCATTGATTGTTAATAAGTACAAGTTTGTGGCCTTTATTGGAAAAGTGGTGAATGTTGCTTTACAACAGACAAAAAAGAGGTCAAGACTGAAGACAATAGTGGAGGCAGCAGGTGAATTTTTGGGGATAAAGGATATAACCGTTGAAATGATACATGAAATGCTAGCCACCAATAATGATGATTCACAGATTGAGTAGATGAATGGTTTTTCTCATTCTGCAATGGAAAGCTAGAAGCCTTATTGCAAATGGACAAGAATTCAAGACCTATATTTATCAGTTAAAAGAAAAACCAGACGTTATTTGTATTCAAGAAACATGGCTGAAGACTCATTTGGACTTCATAATTGGGGGATATACTGCTATAAGACAAGATAGAAATGATGGCCAGGGAGGGGGATGTGCAATCTTTATCAGAGAAGTCATGTCTTATAGTAAGCTCACTTTTAAGAACAGTCATGATTTAGAAATAGTGGGTGTAGAAGTTTGGATTAATAAAAGGAAAATTAGTGTCCTGAATTTTTATAATCCATGTAATAAACTCAGAATAGAGGAATTAGACAGTCTTTGCCAAGGAAATGAAATAATATGGTGTGGTGATTTTAATGCACATAATACAATGTGGGGAGGGAGATCAACAGATTACAACGCACAGGTGGTGGAGGAGTTAATGGAGGCAAAGGAATTAGTTTGTGTCTGCGATCAACCTAACTCTTGTAACAAGTGAATTAGCTTCTGGTAGCAGTTGGGAAGTATTGGCAAATAACAGTATTGGGAGTGATCATCTTCCGATTATAATCAAGTTTGATATAAATCATGTGGTTGAGCTAGACGGTATCATGAGATGGACTTTTTCTAAAGCAAATTGGGAGATGTTTGCTAAATTGTGCGATAATGAATTGGATCAGATTGATACAGCAGAAAGTATTGATGAAATAAATGAGCAATTTACTTCAAATATAATTAGAAGCGCTAATCAAACTATTGGGAATAAAACTGGGAAACTTGGTAAATGTGTTAAGATGGTACCGTGGTGGAACAAAGACTGTAATGATGCAATCCGAAACAAAATCAGGCTGTTTGGAAAGCTAAGAAAGACACATTCATTACATAACTTATTAGAATATAAAAAGGCACAGGCTCAGGTAAGGAACATTGTTAAAAGAGCAAAAAGGGAGTGTTGGAGAGGATTCTGTTCAAGTATTGGGAGAACTACGCCATTAGATAAAGTATGGGGAATGATTAAGAAGATGAGGGGAATAAGACATCAGAGTAACCTGCCAGTATTAGAGATTGGAGGGGAAGTTGCCACTGGTGCTTTGGAGAAGGCAGAAATTCTAGCTGAACATTTTGTCAAAGTTCATTCTTCGGAAAATTTGACAGAAGAAGGTAAGATCAGGAGGCAGGAAGTGTTAGATGAGCATCCTAATGTATATGAAGAAAGACATTCGTCGCAGAGTGTTATAAATATACCTTTCTCTATTCAAGAGTTGAGAAGAGCATTAAGTAAGTGTAAAATGACTGCTCCTGGGAAAGATAATGTATGTTATATAATGTTGACCAAATTAAGAGATTTTGCATTAGGAAAGCTGCTGGAGATGTACAATAAGATCTGGGAGAAAGGGAAGCTGCCAATAATATGGAAAGAGTCAGTCATTATTCCTATTAGGAAACCTGGGAAAGATCCAACCAGTCCAGGCAGTTATAGACCTATAGCTCTGACATCACACTTGTGTAAAGTTATGGAAAGAATGATAACAGAAAGGCTAACATACTACATTGAGAAAAATGAACTAATGACTCCTTATCAGAGTGGGTTTAGAAGAGGGCGGAGTACTTTAGATCCACTGCTGTGCCTGGAGTCTGAAGTCAGGAAAGCCCAAGCGAACAAGGAGTGTGTTGTAGCTGTATTCTTTGATATGGAAAAAGCTTACGATATGATGTGGAAGGAAGGATTATTAATAAAACTTGACATTATGGGTCTGGGAGGTAATGTATATAATTGGATTATGGATTTTTCGTTTGGCCGTGCCATCAGAGTCCGAGTTGGCAAGTCATATTCTCGCAGGCATGAAGTTGAAAATGGAACTCCACAGGGGAGTGTCATCAGTCCTCTTTTATTTTCTATCATGATCAATGATATATACACACAAGTAGGATCTGATATTGGTAAGTCACTTTTTGCAGATGATGGAGCTATTTGGAAAAGGGGCAGAAATGTAAAATATATTGTAGCTAAGATTCAGGAAGCCATTAGGGAAATTGAAAGCTGGTCTCTGACATGGGGGTTTAGATTGTCGGTGGAAAAAACTGAAACTTTATTTTTTACGAGGAAAAGGATAGGTGAGGAGGTTAGGTTAAAACTTTATGGACAAGATCTAAAGAAAGTGAAGACATTTACATTTCTGGGAATATGGTTGGACGAGAGAGTCACATGGAGTACTCACATTGATAAAGTAGTAGATAAATGTAATGAGGTGCTTGGCAGGCACTAAGTGGGGGGCTGATGAAGCTGCTTTGAGGAACATATACACAGCCTTAATTAGATCAGTCATAGAATAGGGAGTAATAGTGTATGGGTCAGCTGCATATTCTTCTCTTCCAAAATTAGATAGATTCCAGGCACAAGCACTAAGGATATGCTGTGGGGCAGTCAGATCTACACCAGTGTCGGCCCTTCAGGTAGAGGTCGGAGAAGTACCTATTTCTTTGAGGAGAAAGCAGTTAATTGTGAATTACTGGGCAAATCTACAGGGTCATAAAGATACTCACCCTACTAAACAAACTGTACAAACAAGTTGGGAAAGTAACAAAAGAAAAAAAGAAAGTTTTTGTTTTTGTGTTTCGGAAATATGTAAGGAATTCAAAGTTAAGGAATGGAATATTAGTCTGACGGTGTTGTTATCAGCTGTTCCACCATGGTTGCTACCTCAACCTATAGTAGATTTGTCACTAGTGAAACGGGTACATTCAATGAAAAACAAATTCAATGTACAGGCTTATGTGAACACTGTTCTACATGAACAATATGGGCACTTTATAAAAATATTTACTGATGGATCCAAAAATCCAGAAAATGGTCTAACTAGTTGTGCATTTTATGTTCCTGAGTTAAAAGTCAAAGTGGGAAAGTGTACAAGGGATCACATTGCAGTATATACAGTAGAGATGATGGCTATCTCTCTAGCACTTCAGTGGGTAGAGGAAATACAGCCAATGCGAGTGGTCATTTGCTCTGACTCCAGTGCAACTCTGGAGAGTATAAACAACTTCTCTTCAGAATGTCGTCAGGATATTTTACATGAAATTTTACAAAGCATGTTTAGGTTAGTTCATCTGGGAATTGTTGTTCAATTTGTGTGGGTTCCAGCGCATGTGGGTATTAGAGGGAAGGAAGTAGTGGATCAACTGGCAAAATGTGGTTTGAAAGCAAACCAGATTGATATTATGGTCAGTCAGTAGAGCAGAAGGCAAATCTTTTACAAAAGTGGTTATCAAGCAACAATGGCAAAAACTATGGGACAGTAACACCAAAGGAAGACATCTATATCAGATACAAAGGGAAGTAGGAACAGGAAGCACTTGGGGGAGTAGTAGAAGAGAACAGAGCATTAACAGCAGGATAAAATTGGGACACTCTGGACTAAACTCATCACTGCATCTGATTGGAAAACAGTCCGAGTCCAGTTTTGGAAAGTCTGCCGTGGTTCCATTCCATTTCAAAGAGCTGTTTGACGCTCGGCGTAACCTTGTCGCTCTGCCACTCCAACAACCAATCACAGGGCTTGAGGACTAATCACGGGGTTTGTAAAGCAAGGCGGATGTTGTAGTCCCAAACGATAGCTGGGGACTCTGGGTAGTGTAGTGTCTTCGGAAACTGTAGTGTCTAAACTCCGAAAAAACTATTTGTTTCTCTGAATCGAAGGTTAAAAACACAAAAGCATTGTACACAACTTAAACCAATCGATATTGTGTAATTAACAAAGATAAACTGATGTCTTTAGTGGATGAGTAATACAGATATCACTGTGTAATCATTTGACAGTGAGAGGAATACATCCGGTTTAATTCTGAAAACTTTGAGACCGGAAAAACTGTTTTCACCCCGTGAGGGTTGACGCTAACTTTACATGGAAGCTGCCGCATATACACGTTCTCCTGGCGAGACCTCAAATCATCTTCGTAATATCTATCAAACTATAGATCCTACACATCAACTGGACGTGGATTCTAAGAGTACAATATACACTTCTCGCTAGAAATCGAATCAAAAAGCATTTTAATGGCCAAACTATTCCACAATTTAGAATTTTCCAGAGAGGGTTATTTGTGAATAAACGTCCCTCCGGAGCGTTTGCAATCAACGGGAGCATGTTGTTTCTTACACGACCACTAGAGCATCTCTAGTGGTCGTGTAAGAAACAATATACACTTTAAAACATGTCTCTGGTTCGTAATAAGGGCTTGAACAATCGACCTATATGGTCGTTTTTTGTAGGAGGACAGGCTGTTTAGTAGACCTCAACAATGGAATTATGATCAGTAGAAATGGCCATGACATGGGACCTTTAAAGGGTTAAATGCATAGCTCGAATAAATAATAAAATCAGCTCTTTTCCCAAGTAAGGTCAAACTAATAGGCATTTACAATAATGTATATTGAATACTAATGACAGCATTTTTAAAGAAGTACTTAGGTTGCATTACTGGTACAACTATTTAACAGTACAATACTCAAATTACTTATGACTGTTACTCATGCACAGTATATTTTGAGTAATAAGCTGGTTTTCATTATTATTATCTATATTAATCCTAGCCAACAACTGTGTATATATATATATATATATATATATATATATATATGTATAGTAGTATACACATTTGTACACATTTATTGTTGTTATTATTACAATGTATACACTTTACTTTTAGCTCTAATGTCTATGTCAATATTTAATTTTATTGATATTTATTGATATTTATTTTAATTGCATTTATTTATTTATTTTTAATTTATATTTAATGTATAGGGTGCAGGGTTAGGGTTAAAAGACGTGCAGAAGGAAACATCCATTAAACTCAGTGTGCTGCTCTGTGATGCTAGTTCAGATACTTGGCATCTCATCTTGGGTGCAAGGTCATCAATGTTTGGGCTCAGGCTCTGAGCTGAGGAGACCCTCAGGATGGAGTGAAGGTGTGCGTGCAATATACCGGCGGGCCGAAATTAAATCCACCAAGGTCCTGATTTGGCCCCCGGGCCTTGAGTTTGACACCCCTGCTTTATGAGGTGTTAGAAGTAATGTAGAAGTATGGAAAACATGTAAAATATTTGTTCATTATTTACAAGCATCCATATTTTATTTATATATTTACATTCAGTCAATGTGCAATGAAAACTATTTTGAATGTCTTTTTTGTTCTTGTATTGTATGTTTATTATACTCACCTGTTTAATCATGCAAAAATATATTCATTTCCACTAGCATGTATTCTACTTTTAGGTGATATATAAAAACAATTATCTTCTTTTTTTTTTGCTATATTCTCATGTCTTTGCTGTTGCAATTGTGCAGGTTTAAACTCATTAAAAGCATCTTACTGCATTCCCTTGAAAGCTTGGGAGGAGGAAGTTACATGGAGACCTTGAAGGCGTCTTTTTCCCACAGAGGCCTGAAGGTCATCTGCTGCTGAACACTGACCTCTGCTGGCGACCTGCTGTAAACAACATCCAATAAACTCAACTTCCAATTTACATAAACTGTAGCTCAGGGATGCTAACTATGGCAAAAATGACAGTTTGCGCAATTAGGGCTTTGTGTCTCCTCCGGCACACATACGATACGATATACTTCATTGTCCCCGTAAGGAAATTTGTTCTGGACTCTGTCCTGCAGTTCCGCATACATGTACATATACAAACATAGTAAACATACATACACATATCCTCACTCATACACCGTTTGAACAAACACAATACACAGACGCACATACTGACAATGGCGACCTATTGTATATATTTTTAATTAACAAGCTTTTATTGGTCTATTTTGACGCATAAGCTCATTTTAATGAGATGTACTTTGAATTTTGCATGACTTTTTTACGATATACATTTTCAAACACAATATCATGATATTATTTTCTTAGAACATTTTTGATGACATGCTATACTCTGATTATTCCTGACTTTTCTTTGCGACACACTATGACTTGGCATATTTTCCTATGACTTTTCACGACAACTATAGAACAAAACTTCACTTGTATTTATCTAACTTTTTTGAGGCCGGATTAGTACCTCCACAGGCCCCTGGGCACTGAGAGCTCAGGGCCCCTCAACCCACGTACCAACACGTAACAACACGCCTACCCAACATGACCAATATCTTCCATTTTCATTTTCAATCTGGCATGTCAAACCTATTTGTCAAAAGCAGGGACGCAGCTACACAGTTCAACCAGTAGGTCTAGCCTTTTGCCCTTTCAGTCAAACATCACAAGACAAGAATACAATGGATAAGATCTCAAGACAGTGTATGGCTCAAGAAGACCTAGGTAATACGCCGCCACGTACAGTAGTAATAAAGTTGAGCGCATACATAGTGAGACCTACAGTACCCCTTTCATGCATAGAGGTCACTACAGTGGACAGCTATTCAAAAGGTGTTTTCTTGTATATGCATTGTTTTTTTTTGCATAGTTGCACCATCAGCCACTACATAGGACCCTATTGCATCATCCCATACACTGCCCCTCAGTGGAAAGTCAGTGTAAGTGCATGATACATGTCTCTAAACCAAGATGGACGACAGAAAGCCACATGGACCAAGTCACCCATCTATATCTTGCCAATCCTTTTATGGAAAGTGTCCCCTGCAGGTATAAAACATGTGGTGACATCAAGTAACAACTAAGGAATCATATAATTCATAAATTATCAAAGTATTGATTTTATGTTTGCAGGAAATCATGATTAACCACGTCATGCATCACTGGCTATATTTAAACTACAATGAGTACTGGTACTGCTGCTGCTGTACCCAGGGCCGTCCCTCCCTACAGGCAGATCATGCAGACTGTGTGGGGCCTCACCTTGTGGAGGGGGGCACACCTGGCGGAGGGGGGCCTCATCTAAGGCGCACCTATGCGCTTATGTGGCGCAATTAGGGTGGCGCGGCACGGTTTCGCCGCTGCGAGGCTCCACTAGCACTCATCAAATAACTGTGCGTGGGGCCTCAAATTGGCCCCTGGCCCTGGTTATTCTTGTAAATACTTCATCTGCAATATCTTTTTGGGCAGTAAATCAATATACTTATGTTATTATGATGCAATTTTAAGTTTGCACATCTTTATTTATCATTTTTTCAAAATGTACATCTCTTCAGTTCAAACCCTGAACGCATACTGTCCACCTGAGTGGACATATAAAAATCTCTTTGAAAAAACTAGATTTAAAAAAAAAAAATTCAAATCTTGTTTTTCATGCCCCAAGAGCAATAATAAGACTTGGTAAAAAAATCCTGACTGAGGCTTTCATAATTCATGCATGAAAGGGGTACAGAGACGGTTTGGAAAATATATTCATTTGACCCTATAGAAAAGCCGAGTTATTTATTGCGGCGGAGTTTCATTTGAAACAATGTACAGTGTGATGAGTGAGGTTGTGCAACAAAAACTTTTTTTCTTCAAAATTTGAAATGAAATGAAACACTATGAATTATTTGATGTCTTTCATTACGTTACAAACATAGACTTCTCATGACAAACTATACAATAATGCACATGTTATAGTGTGCAGAGTAAATGGTAATTCCTTATTGTTCATTCATTTTGGTATATTTATATTCTTGTAAACATTCATTTTAATGTTTTACTTATAGTTGGTTTTAAGTGTTATTTTTTCCTTTTTTTAGAATTAATTTCTCCTATTGTGTGTTTTTTTAATGCACCCTTTTACCAATGTGAATTCCTTGTATGTGTAAACCCTCTTGGCAATAAACCTGATCCTGAATCAGTTTCTGATGGCTCCTCATTTCACATCCTCACCTTCTTTAATAGCAGTGTTAGTCCAGCAGGTGGCAGTGAAAGCCTGATGTTGAGGACGAAGACGAACCCATTAACCCCATATATACCCAGGAGAGGGATCCAGGTCTGAACAGAGACATGAGCAGGACTGAAGCAGGACAGCATGTCAATATGTCATGGTATAGTATGTAGTATATCAAATATAAAAATATGACTCTTTACGGATATTTTAAACATATTATATTGTAACTTTTTTCACACGGTTAACATACACATGTACACCTTATAAGCCTTTATGAGACATTATATTGGTATCATTTTTGAGAGATTTACTAACATCTGGGTTGCTTTCCTCCTCCCTCCTCCTTAATTCAGGGGTGTCCAAACTGCCACAGGGCCACTCGCGAGAAGTGAGGTTTATTGCCTCGTCGTAAGATAAGTTATAAGTGAGCAAAATCAATCAAATGTAGGTAAGTTATGCTCTGGTGTTTATCATCCCTTAAAACAGAAGCCTCAGAGTGATTATAATAAGGGGGAACAGGAAGCGTGTACGTCAAGATGTTGTTATGTAAGTAAGTCATTGTGGGCTTTTTTCTTATCAACTTAGATTTATTAGAACCATTTTTCCCACTCTAATTGACAGAATTTATTTGAAAAGTAGTCTTTTTTAGAGTTTTTCTCACAAGACACCATTTTTTTTAAATGCTCAGTTTCTCAGATCACTAAACACAATTCACAAAACCCCACACCCAAAGTGCAAAACACCTCCTTTCTCCTGCTCAGTGAAGAACTGCACTCACATAAACACTTACCAAATGCAAACTTTGGCACCAAATATAACACACTTCATTCTTAATACTAGATGGTTTGACCACCAACTCCACCCTGCTGAGCATCATCCAAAGCACTTTCATCTGTTATGGGCTGTGCTCTGTACATATTTTATTTTCTATTTATTTTACCTTTATTTAACCAGGATAGGTCCAATTAAGATTAAAAATCTCTTTTTCAAGAGTCCTGGCCCAAGAATGGTAACAGCACAGTTTCAGACAGTTTTACAGTTACAAAAAATTTAAAAACACACAATCACAACACAGTCATACACCAAGTTTAGCCAAAGCATTTACAGACACAGCGGCCTGCTTCGAGGTCAGTTAAAGTTGCTTTGAGTGTTTCTAATGAGACCAGCTCTCTGAGTTTCAGCTCAGTTTGAAGCAGGTTCCACGCTTGAGGGGCAGCGTAACCGAACGCCCTTTCCCCAAGTTCAGTACGGACCTTTGGTACAGTTAAAAGGAAAAAGTTCTCGGAGCAAAGCCGATAGGATCCAGTGCATTTTCTGTTTATGTACATCCTTAGATAACGGGAAAGAGCACCAAGAATAGCCTTATATATAAGGATGTGCCAATGTTTCAGTCTACGCGTGGTCAGAGAAGAACATCCAACACGAGTGTATAGATTGAAGTGATGCGTCAAGGATTTAGGTTTGTGATGAATCTCAGTGCGCCGTGGTGGACGTGTCCAGCGAGTGAAGGCACTGAGAAGATGCATTCATATAAACCACATCTCCATAATCCAGCACAGACAGAAAGGTTGCAGACACTAGTCTCTATACAGAGAGGTTTCTGCAGAGAAAGGTTGCTTGAGTTTACAGGAATACAGTAAATGAAGAAATACAAATGAGATGTTGAAAAAAATAACATTTTATTCAAAAATCAGATTATGCAACATGCATCTCAGCACATAGTTACAGCTGTTTCTGTAACGCAAAACAAAAGTGATGCTTCTGTCAAATACAGTAGATAGAAATAAAAGAAATTAGGCTGAACCCTCTGTCCAGCCTCTCTCATCGTCACACCATGGTTGATAACATTTCTTTTCATTAGAGTATCCTTCTTTGTCCACGTCCTCTCCCTCCAGCTCTACTTCTCACTCTCATCCCACCTCTTCCTCCTCCTCTCACTCTCAGCCCAGCTCTTCCTCTTCCTCTTGCTTCCATGATGGCTTCCATTGTTGCTGTAAGAAAGTACTCACCTGTGGTCTTTGTATAGTGCTAACATCCTGATTGATGAGCCAACAATTATGCCATCAGGTGTTTGGTCAGGTGGAACGTGTTTCTTGATCATTGGCTCCATGTGTGAGGCATTTTGAATATCAGTGTTTCAAATCAGCTAACACGTGGTTTTGCAAAAAGTGCCATGTTGATTTGCAAATTGTGTGAAAAGCTGAAAACGTGTTTAGAGTTTTGCTCTTGGCCTGTGGCTGTGTGTGTGTGTGTGTTTGTGTGTGTGTGTGTGTGTGTGTGTGTGTGTGTGTGTGTGTGTGTGTGTGTGGGCGTGTGTGTGTGTGTGTGTGTGTGTGTGTGTGTGTGTGTGTGTGTGTGTGTGTGTGTGTGTGTGTGTGTTGTCTTCTGCCACCCTGTCCTGACTGCTCCTCATTAGATGTCCCGTCTGAGCGGCCATCTGCCCCGGCTGCTGGGTGAACGCTCTGCCAGCTGTTTGATGTCCACGATGAGCTCAGGAACATCACCCCGCTGTCCCAGAGCCAGACTTAAAAATACCTCTTTGCTTTGTAGTTGTTGTTTTTGTGAAGCTGGAGAAAAGTCCTGATGTTTTCATCCAGCCTGAAGGTTTGAAAGGGACGGAGGTATCAGGGTTTGGATGGCATCAGGAAGAGGTGACTGTGCACGATTTGTCTTAGCGGATAAGCAAAGAGACAGTACTATAAACATTATATTGCTGTTGTAAATGTTTGATTTGTTTGATGTCCTATATATATATTCATGCGCTGTTGGAGGGGCTTTGACTTCAGTTTTCCATTGACATATCTACACTAGCTACTGTGCACATTCAATAAAGCCTTGAATCTTGAAACTTGAAAAATCAGTGAAGGAGGTGATGTGGAAGTACAAAAACACAGAAGTACTACACTGTGTGTACAACATATGTAATTGACACTGGGTTAGAGTCTGTTTTCAAAATAAACATCTTATAATGTACCTGCAACTTGTCAACATCTTCTGTTAAAGTTTAAGGAAACACAAGAAATAGAATTCAAAACAGTGTAGATTAGTAAAAAACATTAAAGGGGTTGTTTCACACTATGATCATTTTAATACATTTTTCAAAGCAAGAATCATATATCAGTTGCAATATCAAGTGTTTTCAAATTGTGAGCTAGCTAATAGCTCTCTCCATAGAATACAATACAATACGTTTTAAGGCTGACACCAGAGAACTCACACGGACCCGACTGTTGTGAAGCCTCACGTCTCTGCGTCTTGGCCATGTGTCGCACTGGAACACACCGCAAAGACTTCAGCGACGGCCAAGAAGCACGTAGGAACTGCGCATGCGTGAGTGGCAATAACTCTCCTTACCAGCAGGCGTTGGTAGTGTGTATTCGTCATTCAAAAGAGGCAACAACCGGAAGACAGAGAAGAAGAACAGACTCCGTGATTTAAACAAACAAAAAATAGCGTGCGTTCCATTTTCACTCTACAGCGAGAAGCTCATGGGGCTTTCCCCAACCTGTGTCGAGAGCTGGAGTTAAATTAAATCTCAGGTTTGCCTTCTTAATAGTTTGTTTGGGTCCCTCACTTCCGTTTAGCTTCTCATGCACTGATTCGCTAAGCTGAACAGCCAATCAGAGTGATTTATTTGACCGACAGCCTTTGGCCGATTCAACATATTGGTAGGTTTTCGGCCAAAAAATTGTCGGCACGGCCGAAAATACACGACGGTGCGGGACACACCAATCTGAGTAGGGCGGCAGGACGCTCATCGACGGCCAACATCGGCTTGGTGTGTCCGGGGCTTTAGTTAGACCTAAGTGCCGGTGCACTAGTTTCAAATCGGCTAAACTAAAATGCAATTTTCTTTTGTTTGTGTTAAATTAAATGGCCAAGATACAAACGAAACAGGTGGATTTTGAGTTTGCCATGGGAGATAGTTGACTTTTTGCCGTCCAGATATCGATGGGGAGCTCGTTCCTCCATGTTTGAGGGAAACTGTAAGTTCTACAGCTATTGATGCACAACACTAAGTAGCCCAATGTGCGGGCGCAATTAGTTTTTCCATCTAGATGCTATTTTTAACTCTAGTTTCTTTTTTGCAACAAGGTGTATTTTAGTCGAGGGGTACGTGGGTCCAAATCGCAGTGAGAGAGCAGCAAGCTGATTGGCTGATGCATGAGCAAAGGGCACATGCTCTAACATGTGAATCCTGCAGCTCCAGACGCTGCTGCTGGCACATCGAAACATAAAGATGAATTAATCATTGTCTTCTTTGCTGTACTCATTTTTACTCTTTACTCTTCCTTGTTCTTTCTCCAGCAAACACTCACCTCCACCTGTCTGTGCACTCTCTCTCACCTCTTCCCTACTGTTGGTGTATAAAGCAATTAATGGTTTAGGGCCAAAATACTTCAGATTCTCTGCTACATTATGAACCGTCCAGGCCAAAGGTAAACAATAGCAGCAACATTTAGTTATACTTAATATATCAGAGACACACACGACCAGAAAACCTCGGGTCTGCTGCACTTCTCATTTCAAACCAAGCCTGAAGACCTTTCTTTGGGCGCTGTCTTTCATTAACATTTGAAAGGAATATTCATATCTCACATTGTACTGTAACAACCTGTTTCTTTCAGCTTGTTTAAAGGTGTATACTCTTGGCTTTTAAATGTTATTATATGTGTTTCTGTGGCACTCTATCAAAGTCAACTGTATTGTCAATTCCTCTGTGTGTGTGAAACAGAGAGGGAGATCAAAATGCTGTTTCCCACCATCCCACAGAATACAAATATATAACAAATGCATGTACAGTACACAGTATGAACACATACACACACCCACCCTTATATTTGTACAGATATATACTAATAGATACACCAATTCTGTATACATAGACAAACACAAGGATGCATACAAAGTAGGCTTTTACTGCTGTTGTTCTTTAAAATGTAATTAAATAACTATTCT
Source organism: Notothenia rossii (assembly GCF_949606895.1). NCBI lineage: Eukaryota > Metazoa > Chordata > Actinopteri > Perciformes > Nototheniidae > Notothenia > Notothenia rossii. The sequence goes on along the minus strand of NC_136902.1, from coordinate 90,416,800 downwards.
CACATCCTGCCTACTTCAGCCTGCTTAAAGGTGTACAGTCTTGACACACTTAATGTACAGCCTATTTTTAAATGTGTATTAGCTGTAATGTCACCATTCATAGTTTTCATTTCACCGATAGTCAGATGTTTATCTTTCGATATCAACTTGTACATATTTAACTTTTTAGTTCTGTTTTACTTTTTATTTTGAGATGTTTCTATTTGATTATTTTCTACTCTTTTTACTTTTCAAATGATATGCGATGCCTTGTTTTAGCATTCTGCCGTGACAAAAAACAATTCCAATTTGGGATCAATAAAGTATCTTATCTTTTGAATGATTTTAAACGTATTTAAATGGGATTTTATAAAATGTTTCTGTTGCTTGAATGCTATTAATGTTTTTTTTGTACGCACTTGAAATGGCCCGCTGTGTGTACCGTATAAATAAACTTGCCTTTCCTTTCCATCTCTCTCTCTCCCTTGCAGCTTAAACCCTCCCTCGCTCCGTGGTGTGTAATGCTGCTGACCCACTTTACTGACGGGAAGCGGGGAAGAAGGAAGTGATGGAGAGGAAAGATGGAAGGAAGGACATCAATGCTCTCATCCTCCTCTTCCTCCTCTCCCACGGTGCTGTGTTTAAGGTAAATATTTTTACAGCACCACTCATCACAAGGGCTTCTGGGACGGCCCTCCCCACTTCACCAGATCAAATATTCATACGCCCTCCCATCATCATTCTCTCTCTCTCTCTCTCTCTCTCTCTCTCTCTCTCTCTCTCTCTCTCTCTTCTCTCTCTCTCTCTATATCCTAAGGCCTCCATTACTTTGTGTGTTTAACCCCCCGTCATGTCATTTCTCCTTCTCTCACTTTGACTCCCCCCTTCACATCTTCATACTTCAACTCCCATCTCCACGCTGGTGGGAAGGTGTGTGTGTGTGTGTGTGTGTGTGTGTGTGTGTGTGTGTGTGTGTGTGTGTGTGTGTGTGTGTGTGTGTGTGTGTGTGTGTGTGTGTGTGTGTGTGTGTGTGTGTGTGTGTGTGTGTGTGTGTGTGTGTGTGTGTGAGTGTGTGTGTGTCTGTGTGTGTGTGTGTGTGTGTGTGTGTGTGTGTCATGCTGCCTCGGGGAGTTTGGGATTAGATGTAGCAGGATGAGGTCATCAGGATAATATGATGACGTCATCCTGTTATTTCCCTCGAGTTTCATAATAAAATCTGATTACTGGTACTTTTCTAATAAATGAAGATTACTAACTGGATTCAAATGTAACAATACCTTTTCAAATAGAGAACGATATGTTCCACATTCCAATTAAACTAAAGCTATTTCGGTCGATTGTTAAATTTCATTAAATTAAGTCCATAATTTTGACCTCTGGTTTAAATAATACCTTCTCTGGGAGGACATTTCTCCGTCATTTTGTGTATAAGAGAGAACAGGAAAACGTTGCCACTATCCAAAGAGTCTACCTCTATTTAAAGAACCCTAGAGTTGAGCAGTGATGACGTTACAATCATAAAATCTGACAAATACATTTTGTCCAGCAGGATAATCTCCACCTATGAATACAGTTTATTTAGGATTTTTGAAGCGTAAACGCAATGTCCAGAAGTAACACGCTGATGTTGGCCTGGGGGTTCACATTTCGGAGAGCCTCAGCTGGACAGCACACACCACTGCAGCAGTTAAGAAGGCCCAGCAGCGACTACACTTCCTGAGGGTGCTTCGGAGACACAGACTGAACAAGAAGCTGCTGGTGTCCTTCTACCGGGCGACCATCGAGAGCGTGCTGTCATACTCCGTCTCTGTGTGGTATGCTGGATGCTCAGCTGCGGACAAGAAAGCCCTGCAGAGAGTGATCAGGATGGCAGAGAAAACCATCGGCTGCCCCCCGCCCTCTCTGGAACACATCTCCACCTCCCGCTGCCCCAACAGAGCAAACACAATAATGAAGGACAGCTCTCACCCAGGTCACAGACTGTTCTCTCTCCTGCCTTCTGGGAGGAGAGACAGGAGCTTCAAGTCACGGACAAACAGACTCAAAAACAGTTTCTACCCCTGCGCCGTCAGGTTAACCACCAGCCTCAATGCTATAACCATCTTCACACAATACACACTTTGAATGCATATCAATATCTTTAACTATTTATTCCCCCCGTATGACTGTTTATGTTGTCTTTCCTACTGCTGTGTTTTTAATGTTATGTACAGTATGTCGAGTTTTTGCACACTGGGACAGAGTTGCACCCTGAATCTCATTGTACTTTTTGTATAATGACAATAAAAGGCTTTAACTTTAACCACAGCACGGTCACATGACTTCACATCACCACCGCTAAGCTAAAGGCGGCTAGTGATGACATTTAGTAGTTCAGTTATTCAGTTAGCAAACACCGTTTTTTCTAAATTCACCAGTGGGGTATTTACTGACGTATTTTATGTCGTAGAGCAAAGCGGTAAAATATCTTCAGCTAACCAGAGAGCCTATTTCAGGCTTTAAACCAAAAATGCTTTAAAAAATGCTATGACTTAGAGACTAGGGAACCTTTCACGGGTAAAATGATAACCCACTTCCATGTTTGAGGACTCATTCCTGAAACACTATGTTACTCCGGGTGTGTTTAACCCCCACACCGTGTCACATCTAGTTCTCTCACTCCCACGCTCACTTTACCTCCCCCCTCATGTTTCACATCTCCATACATACACTCGCATCTCTAAACCTGTGTGTGTGTGTGTGTGTGTGTGTGTGTGTGTGTGTGTGTGTGTGTGTGTGTGTGTGTGTGTGTGTGTGTGTGTGTGTGTGTGTGTGTGTGTGTGTGTGTGTGTGTGTGTGTGTGTGTGTGTGTGTGAGAGTGTGTGCCTTGTACGGGTCACACTCCACATGCAGTTATCACATCAGGTGGGAGTGACATCCACAGCCTATTCCCTCCATGTCAGAGGGTTGGCTATATAACGTAGTGATGCAACACTTCCAGAAATGACATGAATGTGCTTCCAAAACAAAACTGAAGCATCCTCAGCGAACCTGAAATAAAAACATGACTGAAGCCGGCTTTACTTCTCTCACACTCGCCTGTTAATCAGCACATTATGAAAGACATATATCAACAGAAATACTGTAGCCTATACTGGTTGTTGTAAAAATGTCTGCGTCAAAATCTAGTTGCAATAACTTCATTTTTATAATTTAAAGAACATATTTTGTCTGTGGATGTTTAATAAAACTGCCATGAAGTAACAGTAAGCTACACGTCAGGCAATCAGCTGATGCACATTCTGCTCTGGGGTACCCGAACGCAGGGGTTCCCAAAGTGGGGGTCGCGAGATGATTACAAAATAGAAATGGAAAATGTAAATATATATATTTTTAATTATTATTAATAATAATGTTTACATAGACATTCTCTTCTTTGACAATCCACTAGCGCAGTGTTTCCCCAACTTTTTCCTTTTTCTTTCGGAAATTATTTCACTAGCAACCCCCCCCCCCCCCCCTCGCCATTCTCTGTACCCCTGTAACGTAATGCAAACATATCATTTTCGTGCACAACCTCAGGTTTTTTTTAAGCACTAATTGAAAATGCTCATATAAAAGGTGGGTTTAAACACACCCAGTGATGACAGAGATCACATTACATTACACATTGAACGCTGTGCCATAAAAGGAGGGAAAGGACAAGGAGAAATGTATGAGTCAGACAGATCCAAAGAGTCCTCTGAAGACGGTCAGCACGTGTTCGACCTGCCTCTCCTGTCTCCCCCTCTGCATGAATATTTGATGCGAGAACTAAAACCAGCTCCGTGAACTCTGAAAGTGTGTGACAGCTGAAAATGCTCGGCAGAGAGCGGCTTGCATCATCCATCCAGACGCGGAGAGAGCCGTTACTCTGAGCAACGTCTCAGAGAACACGGACTGAAGTGAGTGTGTAGTAGGTGTGTCTGTATTCTGAGAGAAAATGGTGGAACGTAATCAGCCGGAAGAAAGTGGGTTATGAGTCCTTTCCTGAAAATACATTTAAAGGTTCATGTTTCAGTGCTAATCTGTGTACAGCGGTGGAATGTAACTAAGTACATTTACTCAGGTACGGTATTTAAGTGGACATTTGAGGTCTTGTATCTCACCTGTGTAGCCTATTTACTTTTTACGCTACAGTACTTCTTCTACTGCATACATTTTGATCGCCAATATTGTACTTTTTACTCCACTACATTTATTTTACCGTGCTTTAACAGAGTTTAAGTTATAATCTTAAAGTGCAGTGATTGAAGGTAACTGAGTACATTGACCATAGTGTACCTAAGTGCAAACTTTTAGTACGCTCTTCAACTATACTGCAATTTAAAGGGAAGTATTTTTTATTTTGTACCTTTAGTTACTAGTTACGTTAGCATTCAAAAGATTGACATGGAAAACACAAGAGTTTTAAAAATATGATATATTGTAATAAATGATTAGGTATATGTTTACACCTATCCTTACAGTGAGTAACGTTTTTAAGGATTTTACAAACAGTGACAAAGTATTTGAACAGTGTGGTATTTTACTTAACGGATCTAAATACTTCTTTCCTACATGTTTCCTTTCCTGCAAACAGATTGGATTCTTACCTCTCAATGTCAAAATCTCTGCTTAAATCTTTCAGTTTTCGTATCTAAAAAAATGTAATCTCTGTTCTCTCTCTCTCTGCCTTCTTGAATAAGTGAGAACTCCACTTTGTCCTCACTTTGGAGGATTCTACCTATTCTTGAGAGGACATTTGGCCATTTTAAAGTGCACTGACACACACACACACACACACACACACACACACACACACACACAAACACACACACACACACACACACACACACACACACACACACACACACACACACACACACACTGAGGGCAGGCATTGAAATATTGATGGAGGCTCTCTCCTTGCTGTAATGAAAAATCGTCCTCCGATAAATGTTTCATCCTCCAGATGCATCACCTTCCCGTTTCTTTTACGGATGAGGCAATCCGCTATAGGAACACAAACACGGGGGATTGGGTCTCGCTGCAATTTGCTGCCCTCAGCGTTCGGCCGAGGGACAGGGTGGAGGAGATTTTAAAACAAAAAGATGGAAACATCTAAGAGCACCCCTTTATATCTTATTCACAAACACAATCATTTCATTCATAAATATGGGTAGATTATACTGTAATGGTTACATAGAAGGCCAGGCGCTGCTTACTGTAATAACCTGTTATTCGGTTTACTGGGTAAAACTAAAACTATGGATCTAAAGGATAATAAATGAAAGGATAACAACATTATTTCTTACTTTGTGGGACATGTTAAGAGTGTCAATACTTATGTGGAGCTGTTTAGCAGGTGTTACTGTAAATAACAGTATCATGCTAACATTAGCTAATTAGCATTTAAGATTAATAACAGCTATTTTAATTTGTACATACATTTTTAGAAATTGTTGTGATATATTTTTTTATTTTTTTTCAGTATAATACAATAAAAAAAAGATGGCTGTTGTATTTTTTTTATTTTTTATTCAAACAATTGTCTATTCATCCATTTGATCAGTTTTAAGCAGCAGATATTTTGTCATTTTTGCTTAAAAATAAATGACTAAAAATGATCTCTTGATTATCAAAACAGCTACTGATTACATGTCTCCATATAGACTTATCGATTAACCGTTAAAGCCATGAACCAAAGTATAAGACACATTGTAATTGAGACCACATGATGGAGCCAGATAGAAACCTAAGGAATCAACCAAGTCTTTATCATTTGGGATTGCAAGTGTTTTAAGCAATCCAGCCAAAAGCTGTGGATATGTTTCTCAAAAAGTCCAATAATTCATCCTCTCACGACCATGTCTATACGAGATTGCATTGCTCCATCGAATCATTTTAAAATGGAATATCTCACAGGCTAAAATGGCACTCTCTAGAGATGGTAAAAACGAAACCAAATAGGCGTTGTAAACGTATATCAAAGGTACTGATTTAAAATGTGGAAAAGGAACATAATCAGCAGTTGGTGGGTCTCAATCCGAATCAAAATTTTAAAGATTAGATAAGGGAGTAAGAGCGAAAGTACAGTACAGATTCACACAAGATTAATATACAGGTAAGTAGCTGTTAAAACAAGAAATGATTTAAATGAACATACACATATTTGAGTCCGGATGTATTATGTTTGCATTCATGTCATTAATTTAGTTACATTTTCCACTTTTTCCGGTGCTACACAGGCTCGTCTCTGTGTTTCAACGGCCAGGTCTCTGTCTAAAATCAGGGTCTTATAAGCAGACCATTGTCATGGCTAACAGTGGAGCGTGGCCACCATTTATTCGTGTATTTGTCGTGATGGCCAGCCCAGCTAGGGCCGAATTGAATTACAACTTGTGTTGGAACATGACTGCAGAGATCAGTCACAGAGCAGGTGACTGAATTAAATATTAAATATGAAGCGGCTGTATCTAGAAATAGCAGTATCTTCATCATGCATTGAAGAGACTTTGGCCCCTGAGTCATACAGTCATGTGTTCTTCGGCTCATATTGACTTTCCAAGAGATGATTAGGATAGCTTCGGTGCTAAAAGGAACGCTGTCAAGCCATTATTCTGGCAGCCTCCTGACAATTCATTGCTTTTTCCTTATTCATGACTTTAGGACCTTTCCTGATTGGCACCATTGTCTCTAAACGCCCACAGAAACTGTTTTATCCTTTCAATGTAGCTGTTTCACCCCTCGTATTGTGTTTAACTGCAGCAGGGGAAGAGTCTGGGCTTTGCCAGAGGGAAATCAGTTAAATTCCAATATTTCTATCATTCAGCACGAGCGCCGAGGTATCAAGGGTACAGACAATGTCAGCCGAGTTGTATTGGCAGCATCCTGCAAGCTTGCCAAGTCTAAGCCTGGCTTTAATGGGTTTTCGCTCAATAACAATGAAGAGACAGAGTTCCATAAAGACAGAATCAGCCAATCCTTTCTGGATCTTAATAAGGATGGATGCATTTTAATACAAGCCGTTGTGGCCGTTAGCATGCTTTCTTTCTCGCACTGCCAATCAAACAAGTATAGCATTTACAGTCTGTTAAGAGTTTGGGAACATTGCCAAGAGGAGTTATAGTTACAGTATGTGTTTTCTGTAGGAGCCACGGAGCAGGAAGGCTTTTCTAATTACAGTCGCTGAGAAAATATGTCCCAAACAAGTCTCTGCTGTAATCTAACCCAGAGCAGCCGCACCACACCATGCATGGACAATAAAAACATTCATGTTATTACTGTCATGCTGTGGATCTCATATCAGCTCTCAGACAATCAATCATTCAGATACATCCGTGTTTACAGTGTGCATATCGCTGTGTTGACTCATGTACAACTATTCTTCTTTCATCGTACCCTCAATTATTTATATTGCCATGGTTGGACAGCTCGCCACTTGAGCAGTTGTGGCATGCAACATACATATATATATAGTATAAGAAGAGGGTACAGATATAGGCAGGCAGGTGGTGTAAGCTGAAGAGCAGATGCTGCAACGCATGGCCAAACCATGGGCTGCTGGTTTAAAGTGGGTCAGTGGGTCTGGGGCTAAAACATATGTTTCACACACGCTAGCTGCTCGTACAGATTTTATTTATTGTAACCAGAGGTGGGAAGTAGTGGAGTACAAATACTTTGTCACTCTATTTAAGTACATTTTCTGGTATCAGTACTTAATTTTCTGACGACTTTTTACTTTTGCTTCTTACATGTTGAACCCAAATACCTGTACTTTCTACTTCTTACATGTTGAACACAAATACCTGTACTTTCTACTTCTTACATGTTGAACTCAAATACCTGTACTTTCTACTTCTCACATGTTGAACACAAATACCTGTACTTTCTACTTCTTACATTTTGAACACAAATACCTGTACTTTCTACTTCTCACATGTTGAACACAAATACCTGTACTTTCTACTTCTCACATGTTGAACTCAAATACCTGTACTTTCTACTTCTTACATGTTGAACTCAAATACCTGTACTTTCTACTTCTTACATGTTGAACCCAAATACCTGTACTTTCTACTTCTTACATGTTGAACACAAACACCTGTACTTTCTACTTCTTACACGTTGAACTCAAATACCTGTACTTTCTACTTCTTACATGTTGAACACAACTACCTGTACTTTCTACTTCTTACACGTTGAACTCAAATACCTGTACTTTCTACTTCTTACATGTTGAACACAACTACCTGTACTTTCTACTTCTTACATGTTGAACACAAATACCTGTACTTTCTACTTCTTACATGTTGAACACAACTACCTGTACTTTCTACTTCTTACACGTTGAACTCAAATACCTGTACTTTCTGCTTCTTACATGTTGAACACAAATACCTGTACTTTCTACTTCTTACACGTTGAACTCAAATACCTGTACTTTCTACTTCTTACATGTTGAACTCAAATACCTGTACTTTCTACTTCTTACATGTTGAACTCAAATACCTGTACTTTCTACTTCTTACACGTTGAACTCAAATACCTGTACTTTCTACTTCTTACATGTTGAACTCAAATACCTGTACTTTCTACTTCTTACATGTTGAACACAAATACCTGTACTTTCTACTTCTCACATGTTGAACTCAAATACCTGTACTTTCTACTTCTTACATGTTGAACACAAATACCTGTACTTTCTACTTCTTACATGTTGAACTCAAATACCTGTACTTTCTACTTCTTACACGTTGAACTCAAATACCTGTACTTTCTACTTCTTACACGTTGAACTCAAATACCTGTACTTTCTACTTCTTACATGTTGAACTCAAATACCTGTACTTTCTACTTCTTACATGTTGAACACAAATACCTGTACTTTCTACTTCTTACATGTTGAACACAACTACCTGTACTTTCTGCTTCTTACATGTTGAACACAAATACCTGTACTTTCTACTTCTTACATGTTGAACACAAATACCTGTACTTTCTACTTCTTACATGTTGAACTCAAATACCTGTACTTTCTACTTCTTACACGTTGAACTCAAATACCTGTACTTTCTACTTCTTACACGTTGAACTCAAATACCTGTACTTTCTACTTCTTACATGTTGAACTCAAATACCTGTACTTTCTACTTCTTACATGTTGAACACAAATACCTGTACTTTCTACTTCTCACATGTTGAACTCAAATACCTGTACTTTCTACTTCTTACATGTTGAACACAAATACCTGTACTTTCTACTTCTCACATGTTGAACTCAAATACCTGTACTTTCTACTTCTTACATGTTGAACTCAAATACCTGTACTTTCTGCTTCTTACATGTTGAACACAAATACCTGTACTTTCTACTTCTTACATGTTGAACCCAAATACCTGTACTTTCTACTTCTTACATGTTGAACCCAAATACCTGTACTTTCTACTTCTTACATGTTGAACTCAAATACCTGTACTTTCTACTTCTTACATGTTGAACTCAAATACCTGTACTTTCTACTTCTTACATGTTGAACTCAAATACCTGTACTTTCTACTTCTTACATGTTGAACCCAAATACCTGTACTTTCTACTTCTTACATGTTGAACCCAAATACCTGTACTTTCTACTTCTTACACGTTGAACTCAAATACCTGTACTTTCTACTTCTTACATGTTGAACCCAAATACCTGTACTTTCTACTTCTTACATGTTGAACCCAAATACCTGTACTTTCTACTTCTTACACGTTGAACTCAAATACCTGTACTTTCTACTTCTTACATGTTGAACACAAATACCTGTACTTTCTACTTCTTACATGTTGAACTCAAATACCTGTACTTTCTACTTCTTACATGTTGAACCCAAATACCTGTACTTTCTACTTCTTACATGTTGAACCCAAATACCTGTACTTTCTACTTCTTACATGTTGAACCCAAATACCTGTACTTTCTACTTCTTACATGTTGAACTCAAATACCTGTACTTTCTACTTCTAACATGTTGAACACAAATACCTGTACTTTCTACTTCTTACATTTTGAACACAAATACCTGTACTTTCTACTTCTAACATGTTGAACACAAATACCTGTACTTTCTACTTCTTACATGTTGAACTCAAATACCTGTACTTTCTACTTCTTACATTTTGAACACAAATACCTGTACTTTCTACTTCTTACATTTTGAACACAAATACCTGTACTTTCTACTTCTTACATGTTGAACTCAAATACCTGTACTTTCTACTTCTTACATGTTGAACCCAAATACCTGTACTTTCTACTTCTTACATTTTGAACACAAATACCTGTACTTTCTACTTCTTACATGTTGAACCCAAATACCTGTACTTTCTACTTCTTACATTTTGAACACAAATACCTGTACTTTCTACTTCTTACATGTTGAACACAAATACCTGTACTTTCTACTTCTTACATGTTGAACCCAGATACCTGTACTTTCTACTTCTTACATGTTGAACACAAATACCTGTACTTTCTACTTCTTACATGTTGAACCCAGATACCTGTACTTTCTACTTCTTACATGTTGAACACAAATACCTGTACTTTCTACTTCTTACATGTTGAACACAAATACCTGTACTTTCTACTTCTTACATGTTGAACCCAGATACCTGTACTTTCTACTTCTTACATTTTGAACACAAATACCTGTACTTTCTACTTCTTACATGTTGAACACAAATACCTGTACTTTCTACTTCTTACATTTTGAACACAAATACCTGTACTTTCTACTTCTTACATGTTGAACTCAAATACCTGTACTTTCTACTTCTCACATGTTGAACTCAAATACCTGTACTTTCTACTTCTTACATTTTGAACACAAATACCTGTACTTTCTACTTCTTACATGTTGAACACAAATACCTGTACTTTCTACTTCTTACATGTTGAACACAAATACCTGTACTTTCTACTTCTTACATGTTGAACTCAAATACCTGTACTTTCTACTTCTTACATGTTGAACACAAATACCTGTACTTTCTACTTCTTACATGTTGAACTCAAATACCTGTACTTTCTACTTCTTACATGTTGAACCCAAATACCTGTACTTTCTACTTTTTACATTTTGAACTCAAATACCTGTACTTTCTACTTCTTACATGTTGAACCCAAATACCTGTACTTTCTACTTCTCACATGTTGAACACAAATACCTGTACTTTCTACTTCTTACATGTTGAACACAAATACCTGTACTTTCTACTTCTTACATGTTGAACACAAATACCTGTACTTTCTACTTCTTACATGTTGAACCCAAATACCTGTACTTTCTACTTCTTACATTTTGAACTCAAATACCTGTACTTTCTACTTCTTACATGTTGAACTCAAATACCTGTACTTTGTACTTCTTACATGTTGAACTCAAATACCTGTACTTTCTACTTCTTACATGTTGAACTCAAATACCTGTACTTTCTACTTCTTACATGTTGAACACTAATACCTGTACTTTCTACTTCTTACATTTTGAACACAAATACCTGTACTTTCTACTTCTTACATTTTGAACACTAATACCTGTACTTTCTACTTCTTACATTTTGAACACTAATACCTGTACTTTCTACTTCTTACATGTTGAACCCAAATACCTGTACTTTCTACTTCTTACATGTTGAACACTAATACCTGTACTTTCTACTTCTTACATGTTGAACACTAATACCTGTACTTTCTACTTCTTACATGTTGAACCCAAATACCTGTACTTTCTACTTCTTACATTTTGAACTCAAATACCTGTACTTTCTACTTCTTACATGTTGAACCCAAATACCTGTACTTTCTACTTTTTACATTTTGAACTCAAATACCTGTACTTTCTACTTCTTACATGTTGAACCCAAATACCTGTACTTTCTACTTCTCACATGTTGAACACAAATACCTGTACTTTCTACTTCTTACATGTTGAACACAAATACCTGTACTTTCTACTTCTTACATGTTGAACACAAATACCTGTACTTTCTACTTCTTACATGTTGAACACAAATACCTGTACTTTCTACTTCTTACATGTTGAACCCAAATACCTGTACTTTCTACTTCTTACATTTTGAACTCAAATACCTGTACTTTGTACTTCTTACATGTTGAACTCAAATACCTGTACTTTCTACTTCTTACATGTTGAACACTAATACCTGTACTTTCTACTTCTTACATGTTGAACACAAATACCTGTACTTTCTACTTCTTACATGTTGAACTCAAATACCTGTACTTTCTACTTCTTACATGTTGAACTCAAATACCTGTACTTTCTACTTCTTACATGTTGAACCCAAATACCTGTACTTTCTACTTCTTACATTTTGAACTCAAATACCTGTACTTTGTACTTCTTACATGTTGAACTCAAATACCTGTACTTTCTACTTCTTACATGTTGAACACTAATACCTGTACTTTCTACTTCTTACATGTTGAACACAAATACCTGTACTTTCTACTTCTTACATGTTGAACCCAAATACCTGTACTTTCTACTTCTTACATTTTGAACTCAAATACCTGTACTTTGTACTTCTTACATGTTGAACTCAAATACCTGTACTTTCTACTTCTTACATGTTGAACTCAAATACCTGTACTTTCTACTTCTTACATGTTGAACACTAATACCTGTACTTTCTACTTCTTACATTTTGAACTCAAATACCTGTACTTTCTACTTCTTACATGTTGAACTCAAATACCTGTACTTTCTACTTCTTACATTTTGAACTCAAATACCTGTACTTTCTACTTCTTACATGTTGAACTCAAATACCTGTACTTTGTACTTCTTACATGTTGAACTCAAATACCTGTACTTTCTACTTCTTACATGTTGAACTCAAATACCTGTACTTTCTACTTCTTACATGTTGAACACAAATACCAAGACAACAATCCCATAGTTTTTTTGTCGAGGGAGCCCCTTGCATTGCTTACTCAAAAACAAATCCTCCCTGCATCACTCCACAATCTTTGGATGTGTTCAAGTGCTGCCTGGAAAATGTGGGCCAAGACATTCTCGTTCTTTAGCTGAAATAACTGAAATATCAGTTTATCACTTGTGACCTTATTTCTTATATGTGAGGCTGAAAAGGAGAAGTATGGCACTGTAATGTGGAGAAAGGAAATAGCCCTAACAGTAATCGTGTTAATGGGTTTCTCCATATTGATTTTAGAGGTTATAGCTTTGGAGGGATTTTTTTTTTGTCAGCCTTTTTCTGTTTCGCCCATTGATCTCGTGCTCCCAAAAGCATTATTGGACTCTTTCCTATTTCATTTAAATTGTTGTCATTGAGGTACACCATTAACTCTATGGTAATAAACCTTCCTAGGTAAAAGCTATTGCATTAGTAGACGGTACTTTCTGCAACTTTCCATTTTCTATTTCCAGCCTTGACGGTCCAATTAAGTGCCAACAAACTGAGCCTGTTCCTGTTCCTGTTGTTCCCACAGATGAATTGTGCACAGGTCCAACAGTTCAGAGATAGGTCTCCAATTTCATGCCTGAGAAAAATGGAATGGTACGACTATATATTCTGTTGGATAATCATGCTTTCAAACTCTATTAAACTTGCAGTGACTTTGAGGAGGGAATGAATGTCAGTTCCCATATTTTAAAAATCATATATATCATTTTTAAAGAGATGAATCTAAACATTGGGAAGGGAGGTGACCCCGCTTAAATTCACTTGACGCTACCCGAAGGATAATTGTAGTTATGGTCATTTGTTCTGGGAATGTCATTTTCGAGCCAGAGACCTGAAAACAGGCTTCTTTGAGACATGGAGGTGTGGGAGGTACAACATCCTCTTCCTCCTCCTCCTCCTCTTCCTCTTCTTCCCACTTCCTGTCCAGCAGCCACCTGCCTGGACAGCCTGCAGGTCGTTACTCTCTGAGAAGGAGGAGGTTAACTGCGCTGACGTTTGCCTAACACTCTCTTCAAATGCCTCTTGAAAACAACCCCACAGCCAATAAAGAAGAAGCAGCCAAAGACGTTTTAGTGTTTTTGAGTTTGCCTGTGAAGCAAATGCCTCAGCAGCTGACAGGACGAAGCCCTTTGACTCTCAGAAAAACAACCTTTCTGAATGAAGACACACTCATTTCAAATTTGACAATAACCCATAATTCCTTTGTGCATTTCTCCTTTCATGCAGCCGCGTCCTGGCAGGCAAACGAGAATGAATGATCACAGGTGTTTGGAACAGACATTGACATCAACAGAAGGCTCTTGTGCGGCGTGAAAGGACTGTTGTGTGCCATTTTCTTGCAGCATCAGACAGCAGCCATGCATCACAACAATACAGCACAGGCAGAGGTGGGAAGTAGTGGAGTACAAATACTTTTCTACTATACTTAAGTACATCTTTCTGGTATCAGTACTTTACTCCACTACTTATTTTTCTGAGGGCTTTTTACTTTTATTTCTTACATGTTGAACACAAATACCTGTACTTTCTACTTCCTACATGTTGAACACAAATATCTGTACTTTCTACTTCTTACATGTTGAACTCAAATACCTGTACTTTCTACTTCTTACATGTTGAACACAAATACCTGTACTTTCTACTTCTTACATGTTGAACACAAATACCTTTACTTTCTACTTCTTACATGTTGAACACAAATACCTGTACTTTCTACTTCTTACATTTTGAACTCAAATACCTGTACTTTCTACTTCTTACATGTTGAACTCAAATACCTGTACTTTCTACTTCTTACATGTTGAACCCAAATACCTGTACTTTCTACTTCTTACATGTTGAACTCAAATACCTGTACTTTCTACTTCTTACATGTTGAACACAAATACCTGTACTTTCTACTTCTTACATGTTGAACCCAAATACCTGTACTTTCTACTTCTCACATGTTGAACCCAAATACCTGTACTTTCTACTTCTTACATGTTGAACCCAAATACCTGTACTTTCTACTTCTTACATTTTGAACTCAAATACCTGTACTTTCTACTTCTTACATGTTGAACCCAAATACCTGTACTTTCTACTTCTCACATGTTGAACTCAAATACCTGTACTTTCTACTTCTTACATGTTGAACCCAAATACCTGTACTTTCTACTTCTTACATGTTGAACACAAATACCTGTATTTTCTACTTCTTACATGTTGAACTCAAATACCTGTACTTTCTACTTCTTACATGTTGAACACAAATACCTGTACTTTCTACTTCTTACATGTTGAACACAAATACCTGTATTTTCTACTTCTTACATGTTGAACTCAAATACCTGTACTTTCTACTTCTTACATGTTGAACAGAAATACCTGTACTTTCTACTTCTTACATGTTGAACACAAATACCTGTACTTTCTACTTCTCACATGTTGAACTCAAATACCTGTACTTTCTACTTCTTACATGTTGAACACAAATACCTGTACTTTCTACTTCTTACATGTTGAACTCAAATACCTGTACTTTCTACTTCTTACATGTTGAACACAAATACCTGTACTTTCTACTTCTCTCATTTTCCAAACAGGCTGGTTCCTTTAGTCTGAATGTGTGTTTGGTGGCGTGATCATTATTATTTAGAGTCATTGCGTGCCTATTGATTTGAACACGATCCGTGTATCCATCATTTCCTGGTCTTCTCTAAAGAAGAGGGACCAATGGAAACGTTGTCATGTTGCCATTGTTCAGCATGGAAACATTCATTAGCTAACAATGACATTATTGTTCTATTAATATAAAGGGAGGTCAGGTACTCTTTAAAACAGCTGCTAGTTATGGGTACTTTTTACTGAAGTACATTTCAAAGCCTCTTTACTTTGACTTGAGTAAAGAAGTTTAGTCAGAACTTCTACTTTCACCAGAGTATTTTAAACACGAGAATCTGTACTTCTACTTGAATAAAGGATGTGTGTACTTTTGCCATCTCTGACGATACAGCACTGGCACGCTGCGGACACGTTCACACAGCAGCATTGAAGCCATGTTGGCAGGAGCAGGATCTGGGAGAGCTGCTGAGGGGGCTGTGGGCACGGCTGTGGGCACGCCTTGGCATTTATAGTGCTGGTGTAATGAGTGTGTGATTGATTGGAAGCACAATAGGGGCTCATGTACTCAGAGCGGTGTACAGCACACAGCAGGCGGCTGGCTACTCCTGGATTAGAGGCCCCCTGGGCTCCCACCCAGATTAAAGGGGTTACATTAAACAGCATGAATAAAAGATTGAAATTATTCTCTTCGGAGCGTACCCGCAGGAGAAAGGGATTGGAGTGTGTTTACATGTGTGCCTGCTGAGAGGACGCTGTGGATTTTTCTATTTCCTGTTTGTCTCTATCTGTCGCTTGATGCAGAATTTAAATATGTGATTACCTGCGACAAATTGTACAAATGGGACACCCACAACATGATTAGGCCAACGTTAAAGGTTACCTCAGTCATTTGGATAATTAAATGTACATGCCCGGGGGCCTGGGGTCTCCTTGAGTAAGAAAAGGGCAGCAGTAGTGCCACCTTAAATGTTTCGGAGGCATCCAAGACCTTAATGTTATCATGCTTTAATGAGGACATTTGCGACCATGGTCAACATCATTTTGCTTAAACCTTAAATTGAAGGATGGCTGCGGGCGCTTTTATGATTTTAATCTTCCTAATTGGCCCTATAGTTCATGTGCTAATGTAATGAAGGAGGATGGGGAGCCTAATCAACAGGAATTGTGGGTAAACCAGGGGGGAACATCCCACAATATTTCATCCTAAACTCACCGATCACTTAACCAAATGAATAGGCTTGCACACACGGTGATATTTCACAGCGTCATAAATATTACCCTCATTTCCCCCACTCTTCTTCAATTATTTATTTATACACATTACAGTAAAAGAGTGTTTTACAGTCTGTCCAAGAGGAACACATTAAAAGGCAGGATGTGTATAAAAAAATAACCTATACAAATATTAGATTGAACACTACATCAAGAGGAATCAGGCAATACAATCCAGATTCGGTGCCATCCCGATTGGGGATTTATCAAACCGTTGATCTGTTGATTCCTCATTCCCTCCAGGGCAATAGGCTAACACAAGCGGAACAAGACTTGGCTCTGGCGTCAGATGAGGACTTGCACATAATCAATGGCTGACAATACAGAGGCTGCTCTAATTATTGACGACCACAGCAATGCTCCCCGTTTTTTCCCTATTCATTCACAGAGGGCTCAATTAAATAGGCATCTGAGCCTCACACACTGCCGTCCAGTTGGTTAGGTCAGGATGCAGTCCCGCGGGAGTTGGAGGTGACGGGGTTACAGAGCCGGGGATTTAGGGCCTAGGGGCGCAGCAAAAACAGTTGGTGTTTCTATCCAAAAGGGAGGATAAGATGAAGGGAAGATTGGCTTATCAGTCAGCTCATCAGCTGCAGAACCACAGGTGCAGCTGGGCGTGTGACGGGATTCTAGAGCAAAGGCTCAAAATCTACAATAACCAGAGATAGCAAAAGTACACACATTCTTTACTCAAGTAGAAGTACAGATACTCATGTTTAAAAATACTCAAGTTAGAAATAAAGACTTTGAAATGTACTTAAGTAACTGACCTCCCTTTATATTAAAAAACAATAATGTCATTGTTAGCTAATGAATGTTTCCATGGTGAACAACGGCAACATGACAACGTTTCCATTGGTCCCTCTTCTTTAGAGAAGACCAGGAAATGATGGATACACGGATCGTGTTCAAATCAATAGGCACGCAATGACTCTAAATAATAATGATCACGCCACCAAACACACATTCAGACTAAAGGAACCAGCCTGTTTGGAAAATGAGAGAAGTAGAAGGTACAGGTATTTGTGTTCAACATGTAAGAAGTAGAAAGTACAGGTATTTGTGTTCAACATGTAAGAAGTAGAAAGTACAGGTATTTGAGTTCAACATGTAAGAAGTAGAAAGTACAGGTATTTGAGTTCAACATGTAAGAAGTAGAAAGTACAGGTATGTGAGTTCAACATGTAAGAAGTAGAAAGTACAGGTATTTGTGTTCAAAATGTAAGAAGTAGAAAGTACAGGTATTTGGTTTCAACATGTAAGAAGTAGAAAGTACAGGTATTTGTGTTCAACATGTAAGAAGTAGAAAGTACAAGTATTTGTGTTCAACATGTGAGAAGTAGAAAGTACAGGTATTTGTGTTCAAAATGTAAGAAGTAGAAAGTACAGGTATTTGGGTTCAACATGTAAGAAGTAGAAAGTACAGGTATTTGAGTTCAACATGTTAGAAGTAGAAAGTACAGGTATTTGAGTTCAACATGTAAGAAGTAGAAAGTACAGGTATTTGTGTTCAACATGTGAGAAGTAGAAAGTACAGGTATTTGGGTTCAACATGTGAGAAGTAGAAAGTACAGGTATTTGAGTTCAACATGTAAGAAGTAGAAAGTCCAGGTATTTGTGTTCAAAATGAAAGAAGTAGAAAGTACAAGTATTTGTGTTCAAAATGAAAGAAGTAGAAAGTACAGGTATTTGAGTTCAACATGTGAGAAGTAGAAAGTACAGGTATTTGTGTTCAACATGTGAGAAGTAGAAAGTACAGGTATTTGAGTTCAACATGTAAGAAGTAGAAAGTACAGGTATTTGTGTTCAACATGTAAGAAGTAGAAAGTACAGGTATTTGTGTTCAACATGTAAGAAGTAGAAAGTACAGGTATTTGTGTTCAACATGTGAGAAGTAGAAAGTACAGGTATTTGTGTTCAACATGTGAGAAGTAGAAAGTACAGGTATTTGAGTTCAACATGTAAGAAGTAGAAAGTACAGGTATTTGTGTTCAACATGTGAGAAGTAGAAAGTACAGGTATTTGAGTTCAACATGTAAGAAGTAGAAAGTACAGGTATTTGTGTTCAACATGTAAGAAGTAGAAAGTACAGGTATTTGTGTTCAACATGTGAGAAGTAGAAAGTACAGGTATTTGTGTTCAACATGTAAGAAGTAGAAAGTACAGGTATTTGAGTTCAACATGTAAGAAGTAGAAAGTACAGGTATTTGTGTTCAACATGTAAGAAGTAGAAAGTACAGGTATTTGTGTTCAACATGTGAGAAGTAGAAAGTACAGGTATTTGGGTTCAACATGTGAGAAGTAGAAAGTACAGGTATTTGGGTTCAACATGTAAGAAGTAGAAAGTACAGGTATTTGAGTTCAACATGTGAGAAGTAGAAAGTACAGGTATTTGAGTTCAACATGTAAGAAGTAGAAAGTACAGGTATTTGAGTTCAACATGTAAGAAGTAGAAAGTACAGGTATTTGTGTTCAACATGTAAGAAGTAGAAAGTACAGGTATTTGAGTTCAACATGTAAGAAGTAGAAAGTACAGGTATTTGAGTTCAACATGTAAGAAGTAGAAAGTACAGGTATTTGAGTTCAACATGTAAGAAGTAGAAAGTACAGGTATTTGAGTTCAACATGTGAGAAGTAGAAAGTACAGGTATTTGAGTTCAACATGTAAGAAGTAGAAAGTACAGGTATTTGAGTTCAACATGTAAGAAGTAGAAAGTACAGGTATTTGGGTTCAAAATGTAAGAAGTAGAAAGTACAGGTATTTGGGTTCAACATGTAAGAAGTAGAAAGTACAGGTATTTGTGTTCAACATGTAAGAAGTCAAAGTAAAAAGTTGTCAGAAAAACAAGTAGCGGAGTAAAGTACTGATACCAGAAAAATGTACTTAAGTACAGAAACAAAGTATCAGAATACATTTTTACACTTGCTATAACTTAGGTAGTAAAAAACAATGCAGTGAGATATAATGTCTTGTTTTTAGACAATGCATCTTAAGTGTCTTGTTAAGTCAAATACTCTTGAAAATATCTTATTTTGAGTTGTATCTCAGGTGAAACGAGTTCTTTTGACATGTCACAAGATTTGCCATGGTAGTAGTCTTCAGACGCCCGTGGCTACTGTGCCCTCCACAAAAGTAATGTAGCTAGCTAGCGCTCTGAGCTAACTACAGCGCTTAATTGCGACTGTGATCGATAACGTTGCTAGCTAGATAGTTAGCAACAAAATCAATTGGAGTAGCAAATCACTACAGACTGCTGAGTTAACCCAATCTTTTTGACACCAGTATAATGGCACTAAAAGAGCTGAAAATCCCACTTGTACTTACAGTGCTGTGTTATAGGAGCAATCGCAACCATGGCTGATCCTGTCGCTTCTTATGTAGCCAAGATGGTGCTCGATGAGTTTGAGAAGTGCCCATTATTACACATTATATTGCTATGTTTTTAAATATTTTTTAATGTAATTACAGTTTTCGTAAAATAGTTTTCAATCTGTGATTTTAATTTTTATATATGCACCACGAGATCAATTCAAATTCATCGTACGTGTCAACCTACCTGGTGATAAACCTGTTTCTGATCTGAGTCTAAACTTTTTGAACATGAGTGTACTATCTGAGATTTTGCCATATGCCCCGACTTTGCATTAGGACACACTTGAGTTCTCAAAATAGAACATGTAACCACAGAACAATGCAATTTGAGATGCTTGCTCTTATTACATTTCTTTTTTTCTTGAGGTTTGTATGCGAGTAGAAGAGTGTGTGAACCCTTGTTAAACTGTGGCATGCTTTGCGGCTTGTGGTGTAAGAACATTTTTTTCATTATGTTGCACTTGGTGTGCTTACAAAAGTGTTTCATTGCAGGCATTCCAGACATTACTTCTACGTAAAACACAAGTGAAGTCTGTTGGGTTATAAGTTAGGAAATTAAGTCTGGTGAGAGATCGAGAGAGAGAGAGAGAGAGAGAGAGAGAGAGAGAGAGAGAGAGAGAGAGAGAGAGAGAGAGGTCTTTCCACACCGCACTCTGAGACAAATGTGGCTCATAAAGTCGAAGGGAAATTAATTTACCCATTTAACCCCCTCTACCAAAACCATATCTGCCACTTCTCACCTCTTTACCTCCACTGAGCCAGTCCTGCAGGTATCCTCTTTCCTCACCAGGTGACCCCTGACCCCCATCAGTGGTGTCAGGTGATTTGTCAATGGGACACTGTTACAAAACCACCGATATGAATGCTAGTGTCCAAACAATGAATGCGCTGACCCTCTCACAGACACTGATCTGACCTGGCAACCCCAAGAGTTTATAGAAAGTGGACAGACAAGCTCTGTTTGAGAAAGAAATGGCCACTTCTGTAATCTTATCAGCATTTAATCAGTCTCTTTTAAAATGATTTTTTTCTCTGTACTCTTCTCTTCTGTGCCTTTATTAGATGATATGTTTAAATAGCGGAGATAGAGGGGATGACATGAGACCTAACTACAAGGTTTTTGGGTGGGTTTTCAAATTTAAAGCATTTGCACTGATGGAAAGGTGGACATAAAGTTGATGAGAGCCTGGAGAGTCAATCAAATCAACAGAGGTGTTTGGTTTTGGCTCGACTGTTTACAAAATGGTGGGTCGGTCAGAAACATACTTTTTATGGTTAACACTACAGTAAAATAGGTTTCTGAAAACACTTGAGGTGAGAAAAAAGCAATCCCAGATTCTTGATTCATATTTGATTAATGCTTTTTGCGCAAATACAGGAAGTGTCATGGCGCTAACCACAAGCAGGTCAAAGTTCAACTATGCAGTGTGAAAATGCAAATGCACTTTGCCAGTAGAATGGAAATGTAGTATTCGCCCTTTTGTTTCCATAGAATTGAAGTGACGAATATTCAATGTTGTTTATTTGCCCATGTTAATTTCGAGCATCTGTCACAGTGCCTTTAACCCTTATGTTGTGTTCGGGTCTCCCGTGACCCGTTTCAAGTTAAAATGATAAAATAACTACGCTCTAGTTTTTTTTATCGGAACAAAGCTTGATGATATCCTCCACAACAGCCAAATACAAATTACAAAACTGATTTGGACAATTTTAGCCAAGTCTGAAGTGTATCATTTGGTGTTGGGGTTCGGGGAGACCCAGCAGAATGGTTTTGGGTGACTTAAGGTCAAATTTGGCCCAATCAAGATTCATCTCTGACTTTAGACACCCCTCCCCACTTCATCAACTGTAACAATATTTATTTCGCAACATGCACCTGGTCTCCCCTCCCTCTGCCCCCCTCCCCCCACGGGAACTCCACCTTTCTCAAAGAATATGGACACAAACACTTGAACCAGAACACACACATGCACATGGGCAATATGTGGTGTGATGTGTTTTGGGGCCATAACATTAAATTACAACAGGATTGTACGGTTATGAATGCATTATAAGTTAGTTAAAACAATATTGGATGATATTCATTATTTTTGAGTGTTTTGGACTGAGATAAATCATGGGTCAAAATTGAACAGTAACAGCTTTCAAACACAGCACAAGGGTTAATCTGAAAAACCAAAACAATGTGCTAAAAGACGCCAGAAGGCAGGTGTCACATCCAACGTTACTTCGATATTTAATATTACTATTAGAGCTTTAACCCTAATGTTGCATCAAATATACAATATGCATTCCAGATGAAGACTAATTATGCAAAATGTAGGCTGTTATAAAAGTAGCTTGATGTCCAAATCAAAATGTTCAACTCATCTGACCTGAGTCCTATTTAATCAAAACTAATGTTAAGCTGCCACCGTTCCCTTTGGTGGTATATTCTCATTGATTTTGTATATTCATGCCTATGTGAGAACAATTATTAGCAGGAATATACTTAATCTTTGTAATGTGATGCATTTTCATAGCATTTCCAATGATTTACACCACGCTGAGCTGTGATGGCACCTTCCTCTCCCGACATGTTCATCTCTCATTAACTCTCTGTGATAAGAAGCGCTGAGTGCAGACAGGACAGCAGCAATCAATCTCCCCGCTGAAGTTAGAAGTGTAAATGTTTAGATGTACAGCCGTGTTACTTCCCATGTTAACACACACACACACACACACACACACACACACACACACACACACACACACACACACACACACACACACACACACACACACACACACACACACACACACACACACACACACACATCCATTAGACGAGGCCCAGCAGACAGTCTGACTCTCTGCTGGGCCTTTATCACTGGGAGACTCTGCACCTGGAGCCTGTCTCTCTCTGTGTGTGTGTGTGTGTGTGTGTGTGTGTGTGTGTGTGTGTGTGTGTGTGTGTGTGTCTGTGTGTGTGTGTGTGTGTGTGTGTGTGTGTGTGTGTGTGTGTGTGTGTGTGTGTGTGTGTGTGTAGTGGATCAATGCACATTCATCATTAGAGTGATAGAGAACCTGAATTAGCATTTTACCGCTCCTTGTTCTCTCGTCTCAAAGTCAGTTCTTTGAATGGTAAGATGCTTCAAAGGTCTGTGGTTAACACGAGCTGAAAATAATTGCATATTTTGCTTTATTACATAAAGTATGTCAGTAAATACCCAACTGGTGAATGTCTAAGGCTTCCTCGTAAAATAATCTGTTGCTAACAAGTGACTAAATAAGACAATAGCCATCTTTAGCTTAGCGACGTTGCATAAAGTCGTTGCTTTAGTTCCTTTATAACTTAACCTTTTTTCACTTCTGGAGATTTATTTATGTTTTAAACAATCATACAAACTGTGTTATTATGTGTAGATTAGCCTGTTACACAAAATATGTAAGTATCATATTCTAAATGATCTTATTTTCAGTAATAATAAAAAAAAACTGGAAAAATCCCATTGATTTTCTGTCGTGGTAGCTCCTTGTGATGCTAACTTTCAGGTTGGATCAATACGTCATCACTGCACCACCGTGTGTGTGTGTGTGTGTGTGTGTGTGTGTGTGTGTGTGTGTGTGTGTGTGTGTGTGTGTGTGTGTGTACAATAAAAGTGTGTGTGGGTTTATGCTTATTACAGGGTGTGTATGAGACTATGAATGTGTGCACAAGTGAGACTTCCTGGGTTTGTGAGTGTTTTTATGTCACAGGTCAGATTGGGAGAGACTGGGAGGTTGATGGGATCATGACATAACAACCACAACATGCCCCACACACACACATTTACACACACAGTCCTCACCCTCCTGAAAGGAATGCCATTTTTCAGCCGCAGTCTGACTTTCCTGTTTGAATTAGAGGTGCAGACTTCAGCCTGCCTGATAAATGGTGTTTTTCCAAGGCCATGGGATCAAGGCAACTGTAATGTGTTGTACGTTGATGAAGAAACAAACAGAGAGAGAACAAAAGAGAATGGGTAACAATGATGCAACACTATAGTCATCGCTGTGTGTGTGTGTGTGTGTGTGTGTGTGTGTGTGTGTGTGTGTGTGTGTGTGTGTGTGTGGGGGGGGGGGGGTGTGGAGTGGAAATAAAGAGATTCATAGAAGATGGATTTTAGGTCGGGTTTAAAGAAGAGAAAGGCAGGGGGGCATCAAGAATGTCTGGAGGCCACTCTTATCTCTTTGAATGGAAGGAATGCACACACACACACACACACACACACACACACACACACACACACACACACACACACACACACACACACACACACACACACACACACACACACACACACACACACAAACAGAGCAGCTAAATTAAGATGTGCACTGAAGGAGGAGCGAGAACAAATCAATGGGTAGTTTAACGGCCATCTTCCAGGGATACAAAGATACCTTTAGGGTCGACACAAATGTGTGTGTGTCTGTGTGGCTCTTTGTGTATCTGTGCTATGGGGGGGGGGGGGGGGGGGGGGGGGTGTGGGGGGGTCTGCTGACAGAGAATTAGCCTATGTACTTTAAGCTGCAGGGGTCTTGGGTGGGAACACACACCCACACAAAACCTCAATCAACTTCTCCCTTCCTCCTACTGCACCCCAGCAGGCCTGTCTATCCAACTGCCTGGAACCTCTTTTAGGGTGAAAGGAGTGTGTGTGTTTGTGTGTGTGTGTGTGTGTGTGTGTGTGTGTGTGTGTGTGTGTGTGTGTGTGTGTGTGTGTGTGTGTGTGTGTGTGTGTGTGTGTGTGTGTGTGGTGAGGGGTGTTTAATGACAGAGCAGCAGGATGTCCCTAAGCCACCCGTGGGTGTACCTGAATGAGTAGCTCTGTTGTCAGCTTCAGTTTGGTGAAGTGAGGAGAGGGGGGAGAAATATGTTTTTGTTTTTCTGATGACAAACCGTCTAAACCTTTATTTGTACTTTAATGGTGTCTTATGTATTATAGCCACTTGTTCCTATCCACTTACTTCCCAATGAGCAGCCAAAACCTATTAAACTGTACAATTCAGCATTTATAACTTAATACCAGTAATATGAATACACCATTGTTTGAAGTGTTGCACAGATTTACTCATTACTGCTATTAATACTAACATGTCTTTTGTATTCTATTTAATTGTCCTTATTTTATATTATTAGATATTTTAATGGCATATTCTGACTTTAACTTCTCATGTCTGTTTTAATATTTGTGTGTAATTGTTGCATTTGTCACTTATTTATTAAAGCTCCAAAAGCATAGGAGGATAGGAACTAAATGTAGGACTCTTAATTAGTTTGAATTTGCTCACATGTTGCATGTTTAATATATTTTCTGGATTTGTAGCATTTACCCACGCTCCTGCTGTGACTCTCATTTAAAAGTGACTCAGTAAAATACCAGATGTGAGATTGACATGTTGAACAGCCATCATATTTAGATGTGCATGTTTAACCCTCCCGTTGTCTTCGGGTCAAATCTGACCGATTTACTCCTTTCATCAATCATAACTTTTTTGTTTTACATTCGATTGCATTCAGGCTTCATGATATCCTTCAAAGTACACACACACACACACACACACACACACACACACACACACACACACACACACACACACACACACACACACACACACACACACACACACACACACACACACACACACAGACACAGACACACACACAGACACACACACACACACACACACACACACACACACACACACACACACACACACACACACACACACACACACACACACACACACACACACACACACACACACACACACAGAATAATTTTACACATGTCCCGCTCTTATGTGCCCATCCCCCCACATGAATCACACCTGGCACACCAATACATGTTCAGTGTCTGTTCTTTGTATATTTACTGCAGCTCTTCATGTATACCAGTAGTCTGATTCAATATGAACAGTTTGAAAGGGTGTTAAATGAAATGTGGTGATGATTAATGGTTTTTGTGTTAATGTGATAGCAGTTAAAAAAGGACCGGTCAAATTTGACCGCGAACACCAAAGTAAGGGGGGGGGAGACGAAGACAACAGGAGGGTTAAAAGAGGCTTATGATAAAGGGTAAAGCTCATAATAATCAATCAGTAGCACTTTGTTTACAACCTTTAGAGACACATTGGTCACCACTTGTTTTTCTTAGCATATAGTCAAATGTCTGTGGAATCTCCGCCAAAATAAAACGCCAATCCCAGTGATGGATAAACGTCCTTACGTACCATTCAGGGTCTCTATGTGTCTCAGCCAATAAATAGGTTTCTGGTTGAGTTGGCCAATAAGTCCT
>NC_136902.1:90353954-90381454 GCF_949606895.1 Notothenia rossii | reverse complement strand
CACGTTCGTGTGTGTTGGAGGAGGGGCTCTTTGAGGAAGTCTGAAGGAAGGGGCAGATTTTTTCCAGTTGTTTACGTTCAAATTCTAGCGCACTCGAGCTGGTTTCTCCAAAATTACATACCCCACCTTTAAGTAAAACTTTGAGGTACTTTACTTGAGTATTTTCACTTTATACTTTAACTTTTGGAAGCAAATATTGCTCTTTACTATACTATGAAATCAACTAAATAGTGATCCAATGTATTTTTTTATGTTACTTATTTATGTTTTTAGGGTTATTTATTTTGTATTTATTTGTATATATATAGTTTTTCTCTTATTAGCCTGTCCTTTGTGTGTATATCTTGCCTGTACTACATAAAGAAAGTACATGTAGTACTGCACTTAAGTACTACTTCGAGGTATTCCAGTATTTCCATTGTAAATTACTTTATACTTTTACTCCACAACATTTTAGAAACAAATATTGCTCTTAGGGTTAGGGTGATGTATTTTTTGTGTTTTGTACGTTACTTATTTATGTTTAACTCTGTTTGTTTTTCTGTTATTTATTTTATTGTATTTATTTATTTTTATTTGAGCTCGTCTTGGTATGTATTCATGCACTTTACCTAAGTACTACTTTGAGATAATTGTACTTTTTAAGCAACTATTTACTAGCTACTTGTTACACATAAAAACAAATGACGTATTTATATGATACGATTCAGTACTGTACTACTCATTTGCATACTTTTCATACTTAAAAATACAATTTTCATTTTCAATCCAAAATGTAATAATGACTTTCTTCAGACTGTAGTATTTGTATGTTGATCTTAATCAAGAATCTGAGTACTTCTCAATAGATATTCATGTGTTAACGCAACCCTGTAGATACAGCATGTGTGTAAGAGCAGTGTGTTGCACTCTGGGTAATCAGTCTTAATTGGTACGGTCTGATTATTATTTATTATTATTTCCTCTCAAGCCTTTATTCAGCAGGCCTCTGGAAACACACTCAGGAAACAGCTCCTAATTACTAATGGATGATGACAAAACACCGGGTCAGCCAGGGTGTGTGTGTGGGGGTGTGTGTGTGTGTGTGTGTGTGTGTGTGTGTGTGTGTGTGTGTGTGTGTGTGTGTGTGTGTGTGTGTGTGTGTGTGTGTGTGTGTGTGTGTGAGTTTGTGAGTGTGTGAATGTGTGAGTGTGTTAGGGGAAATAAACAAAGCAAGAGGAAAGAAAGTGGCTCTTTCCTATTCATCGGCTCATTTCTTACAAGTTACACCCCGTGTTCGAATGTAACTCCTCAACTCAGCAAGAGATGTTCTGTTCTGTAAGTAAAAGTTGAAAAAAACTCATCAGATATAACTTTACACTGTTATGGCAAAGAGGACGGTACAGATCAATACAAATAAAAGAGTACTGGAGAGACTATAAGATATTTAACTTCCGATGTTTATTCAAATATCTTCTTGCATTTTTTTTCATTGCAAATTATTTCACATTCTTTTATGTATTTAAATATATTTATGAGCTATCTAATGTTATTGTTTTTTCGCCTGGGACATTTGACATAATTCTTTAATGTTTATAACATTTTTCGTTTATCTTTGCAATGCACACTCTGACTTAAACTTCAATTATTTGTTTTACTTTTTACTTTTTTTTTTGTTTATCTTTTATTTAATCTCATTTGAGCAACTGAAATCCAAATTCCCCTGGGCTAAAAATAAGTGAGGACTAAAGAAGGCTACACATCTTCTAATAGAGTGCCACAGTACGCGTCCTAAAACCCGGAAGTAAGTTAGCATTTTACCACTTCCTGTTTCTTCGACAAAAAGCAATGCAATATCTCCTCCATAGGATTTAGGAAAATAGCTGAAATAAGATGTGGTTGAGACAAATTCAAGAGACGGATCACGTTTTGTTCTACGACATTAAATCCATCAGCAGTGACCCCACTGGTGATTTCTGAAGAGTTGACTTGTCTGAGAAACGATGGTTGTTACCAAGTGGCTGAATAGGACTACAGAAGTTGTGGAGGCCGTTGTACGTCATTACGCCGAACACGTAAACACTCCTCTAAGTTAGTTTGCCCTGTTCTGCTTGAAAGCAAGTCCCTGCCTCCTGCAGACTGTTCAAACAAACGCTTCAACTTGTACCATTTAGAATCTGTATGTTTGAATATGGATCTTAAGTTGGCGTGACGTTGAAGCAGCGACCCTGCTATAGTTCCTTTATAGCATAACGTTAGCATTTCGCTTCTGGCGATTAGATTTATGATTAGAAAATTCTAAAAGTAGTGTAGACATGTGGAGATTATCCGGCTGAACAAAACGTGATCCTTCTCTTAAATGTGTTTCAACCACAGACCTTATTTCCAGCTATTTTCCAAAATCCTATGGAGAAATTGCATTGGTTTTTTGTCGAAGGACCCGGAAGCTTACTTCCGGGTTTTAGGACGCGTCACTGTGGCACTCTGTAGACTTGAAAACCCACCTGTTTCAACTGCGCCTTGGCGAAATTAATTTAAAAAAATGAGGACGTAGCATTTAGGGAGGTTGAGCTTATTTAAAGGGAATGTAGTTTTTTAGTTTGTATCTTCGTGGTATATTTCACTTATAGTAAGATATAAGCGTGGGCTAAATGAAATGTTGAATGCTGATTCTGATTTAATGTGCTGGACAGAGTCATTTGTCCGTCACCATCACTCATTTTAATGTATATTAATAAACGTGTTAATACTGCTGAATATCAGGCTCTGTCGAGGTATTTTATTGGACTACACGCCAGCGGAAGAACAATCCACTTAGCACTTTCATTATGACCAACACCAATTCAGTGCTAGACTTTAAGATGCAGGTGCAAGGTGTTTGTGTGTGTGTATTGCATCTTGTGAATCGTACAGCGGTTCTTGTTCTATGCAGTGACAAAGACACATTTCCATTTTATGTGAATTTAATGGAGAATAAAGTAATCTAAATCTGTGGTTATCCACATCCCATTACCCGACACAAAGAAACAGTAGGGAGTTTTTATGTATGAACAAGTACTTTTGTTATCTTTTTATATAACATCTTTCTCCATGATTTCCCTCAACAACCTCTCTCTATTCAATTCAACTAAATTCAATAGCTTTATTAGCCTGACCATAGTTACAGTATTGCTAAAGCTCTGTATAGTTGCAATATCCATACACAAATACATACATATAAACAGGGTTGGGAGGGTTACTTTGTAAATGTAATCAGTTACTGATTACTGAATACATGGCTCTGAAAGTAATCCGAATACAGTTACAGTTACGTGTCTTAAAACGTAATCAGATTACTTTTAGATTACTTTTGGATTACTTTCTTTTTCCATAACAGATGGGTATGTTTTGGTGAACAGGAGACACAAAAAGCAAAAGGAAACTGAACATGTTTTTACTGTTTTAATTATCAAGAGCACAACTGAAACACAACATCTGAAACGATGTAATAACATAATAAACTTGTTGGGGATGCAGCTTGGGATGTGAGGAGTGAGGAACACGGCTTAGAACGGGCGTGTCGCCTTCTGTCATTAAAATGTCGAACTTGGACTTCATTTTAAGGACATTTCGGCCAGGGGTGTATTTTTGTTTAAACACCGGATTGGCAAAACAGGAGAGTGTGTGCACCAGTCTGCCTGGATCTATGAATTCATGTCTGTGACACTCACAGTATCTGCTGCCCGCAGCTGTTTTATAGAAGGGAAACCTCCTTCACTTCATGAAGTCTCTGCAGCGCCAGGAGGCAGCGGGAGGGTTAACTCAGCCCCAGAAGAGGAGCGCGCAGTGCCTTTCACGCACCGCCTTCACTGTGTTTACCTTCAGAATCATTATAAAGGCTAAAGAGCGGTGTGGCTGAGGTGTTTTAACCACACACACCTCTACACACACACACACAGATGCGCGATTTAAACGCAGACTTTTGTTACTCCATGCTTCGTTGTTATTGTTTCACTGAGCGGACCCGCCCCTTTTTTCCCAAACGCTCCCTTTTTTGGTCCATCTGCGGCGATAATAGGTTTTGTGCTCTGTGATGATTCGGCTGTAGCCTACCTTTAGTAATGAATATTAAATGTTGTGAGGAAATCTTTCCACCAATAATTCCAATAAGTAATTCAAAATGTATTCACTTCAGGTTTACGAAAGTAACTCGTTTTTCAAATGTAACGCGAGCTGAATACAGTTACTTGATTTTTGTATTCTGATTACGTAACGCCGTTACATGTATTCCGTTACAACCCAACCCTGCATTTAAACAAACTGCTAACATTTGAACATAAGCAAGAACATGTTTTTTTTCTTTGTTTTTTTACAAGGAACACATATTTGTTTAATCCATATAATTAATAAAAAATAAAATATGATATATATGAGATATTTCTCCATGCTCTCCCTAGACCATTAAAGATTAATTATGCTACTCTATCTCTCTCTCTCTCTCTCTCTCTCTCTCTCTCTCTCTCTCTCTCTCTCTCTCTCTCTCTCTCTCTCTCTCTCTCTCTCGCTGTGACTGACACCCACAGCCTCTCTCTCCAGAGAAGAGCCATATGGCTGCAGTCAACATATGGGACTGTATCAGGTATCATGCAGGATGGCTTTTAGAGATATTACTACCTGCATCAGTGAAAAACACCAGAAGAAGAAAATAGCTCAGGGTGGTTTTTTATATTCTGGTAATGCTTTAAAGAAACTCCATTATCTTTTCTGGGATTTTTCCTCTATTGTGTTATGTAGGTTTTTGTAAATGACTGAAATGCTTCCGTTGGACTCCTTTGATTTCAGTAACATAATGACATCACTATGTAAAACTTGCGCTTCTGTTAGCTAGCACTCCAACACATTGTACGTGAGGCTAAGGGGCGGGACATCTCAAAGCTTGTTGACCAATCACAACAAAGCCGGCCAGCTAACCAATTAGAGCAGACTGGGTTCTGGTTTCAGACGGAGGGTGAAAAGAGGTGCTGCAGCACAGACAGTATGAGAACAATAAAGAGCTTTTTGAACATTAAAGCAAGGAGACATGTAGAGACACTATATACTGATATACACCTGAACATCAGCAGGAGAGGACTCTTTAAAGTAGAGACACTACATACTGATATACACCTGAACATCAGCAGGAGAGGACTCTTTAAAGTAGAGACACTACATACTGATATACACCTGAACATCAGCAGGAGAGGACTCTTTAAAGTAGAGACACTACATACTGATATACACCTGAACATCAGCAGGAGAGGACTCTTTAAAGTAGAGACACTACAGACTGATATACACCTGAACATCAGCAGGAGAGGACTCTTTAAAGTAGAGACACTACATACTGATATACACCTGAACATCAGCAGGAGAGGACTCTTTAAAGTAGAGACACTACATACTGATATACACCTGAACATCAGCAGGAGAGGACTCTTTAAAGTAGAGACACTACATACTGATATACACCTGAACATCAGCAGGAGAGGACTCTTTAAAGTAGAGACACTACATACTGATATACACCTGAACATCAGCAGGAGAGGACTCTTTAAAGTAGAGACACTACATACTGATATACACCTGAACATCAGCAGGAGAGGACTCTTTAAAGTAGAGACACTACATACTGATATACACCTGAACATCAGCAGGAGAGGACTCTTTAAAGTAGAGACACTACATACTGATATACACCTGAACATCAGCAGGAGAGGACTCTTTAAAGTAGAGACTCTACATACTGATATACACCTGAACATCAGCAGGAGAGGACTCTTTAAAGTAGAGACACTATATACTGATATACACCTGAACATCAGCAGGAGAGGACTCTTTAAAGTAGAGACACTACATACTGATATACACCTGAACATCAGCAGGAGAGGACTCTTTAAAGTAGAGACACTACATACTGATATACACCTGAACATCAGCAGGAGAGGACTCTTTAAAGTAGAGACACTACATACTGATATACACCTGAACATCAGCAGGAGAGGACTCTTTAAAGTAGAGACACTACAGACTGATATACACCTGAACATCAGCAGGAGAGGACTCTTTAAAGTAGAGACACTACATACTGATATACACCTGAACATCAGCAGGAGAGGACTCTTTAAAGTAGAGACACTACATACTGATATACACCTGAACATCAGCAGGAGAGGACTCTTTAAAGTAGAGACACTTCATACTGATATACACCTGAACATCAGCAGGAGAGGACTCTTTAAAGTAGAGACACTACATACTGATATACACCTGAACATCAGCAGGAGAGGACTCTTTAAAGTAGAGAGACTACAAACTGATATACACCTGAACATCAGCAGGAGAGGACTCTTTAAAGTAGAGACACTACATACTGATATACACCTGAACATCAGCAGGAGAGGACTCTTTAAAGTAGAGACACTACATACTGATATACACCTGAACATCAGCAGGAGAGGACTCTTTAAAGTAGAGACTCTACATACTGATATACACCTGAACATCAGCAGGAGAGGACTCTTTAAAGTAGAGACACTACATACTGATATACACCTGAACATCAGCAGGAGAGGACTCTTTAAAGTAGAGACACTACATACAGATATACACCTGAACATCAGCAGGAGAGGACTCTTTAAAGTAGAGACACTACATACTGATATACACCTGAATATCAGCAGGAGAGGACTCTTTAAAGTAGAGACACTACATACTGATATACACCTGAACATCAACAGGAGAGGACTCTTTAAAGTAGAGACACTACATACTGATATACACCTGAACATCAGCAGGAGAGGACTCTTTAAAGTAGAGACACTACATACTGATATACACCTGAACATCAGCAGGAGAGGACTCTTTAAAGTAGAGACTCTACATACTGATATACACCTGAACATCAGCAGGAGAGGACTCTTTAAAGTAGAGACACTACATACTGATATACACCTGAACATCAGCAGGAGAGGACTCTTTAAAGTAGAGACTCTACATACTGATATACACCTGAACATCAGCAGGAGAGGACTCTTTAAAGTAGAGACACTACATACTGATATACACCTGAACATCAGCAGGAGAGGACTCTTTAAAGTAGAGACACTACATACTGATATACACCTGAACATCAGCAGGAGAGGACTCTTTAAAGTAGAGACACTACATACTGATATACACCTGAATATCAGCAGGAGAGGACTCTTTAAAGTAGAGACACTACATACTGATATACACCTGAACATCAACAGGAGAGGACTCTTTAAAGTAGAGACACTACATACTGATATACACCTGAACATCAGCAGGAGAGGACTCTTTAAAGTAGAGACACTACATACTGATATACACCTGAACATCCGCAGGAGAGGACTCTTTAAAGTAGAGACTCTACATACTGATATACACCTGAACATCAGCAGGAGAGGACTCTTTAAAGTAGAGACACTACATACTGATATACACCTGAACATCAGCAGGAGAGGACTCTTTAAAGTAGAGACACTACATACTGATATACACCTGAACATCAGCAGGAGAGGACTCTTTAAAGTAGAGACACTACATACTGATATACACCTGAACATCAGCAGGAGAGGACTCTTTAAAGTAGAGACACTACATACTGATATACACCTGAACATCAGCAGGAGAGGACTCTTTAAAGTAGAGACACTACATATTGATATACACCTGAACATCAGCAGGAGAGGACTCTTTAAAGTAGAGACACTACATACTGATATACACCTGAACATCAGCAGGAGAGGACTCTTTAAAGTAGAGACACTACATACTGATATACACCTGAACATCAACAGGAGAGGACTCTTTAAAGTAGAGACACTACATACTGATATGAACCTGAACATTTGCATAAAATGTCCTATTTATGCCATAAAGTTCAAAGTGGCCGACTTCTTGTTGGGTTTATGATTAACCTCCAATAGACTTGTTTTGTCGTCTCCACGTGTGAGATATATCTACAACATTTTATGTAGGACAACCGTAAATATAAATGCTTTGTTCTAGGTGGCGCTGTTGAGCCATTTTGCCGAGCCCATGTGCAAGAATCCTATTTTACGTACATTTTCACCATGTTACATTTTTGTGCCTCATAACTGTTATTTGTTTTTCTGAATAAGAATAATAATTCCTGCAATTCCAACAGGGTCCTTTCAAACCCTGATGTTATTGTAGCTTGCCGATCACTCTCTGCATAACGAGTAGTTGTAAGTCATTATGACAAAAAGCACATTTTTTTAGACCCTTACGCATATATTTCTTTGTTGGATCTACTGTTTCAAAAAGTTGGCTTCACTGTTGTTTAGCCAGCATGAAAACGCAACAAGCTAGTGAATGTCTGACAGTCAGACATGCTAAAATAACAGGAATATTTGCCACGTTCAACAAGGTGAACCCTCGCCAGTTTTGTGTTGGCTCACTGCCGCGGGTTAATGGCACATACAATTGGAGCAAAGCCATTATTAATGTTATTGTGTTATTTTTACTTTTCCACACTTCTTCCAGTCTTTGTGTGAAGCTAGACTCAACACAAAAGACTAATACTGTGGATGCAAAAAGATTAAATAAAACATATTCTCATCTGACCCTGGGTAAGATAGCAAAGAAAACAAAGTCTCTTTAAAAGTACCTTATAAATGTAACATTAGCTCACAGAAATACAAAATAAACAACTTCTCCTGTTCTTTTTTAGAAAATCAACAGAAGAGTAGGCCATCTAGTAAAAAGTCTCAATGGCTAATGATTAGGCGCTTTCACACCACAGTACTTTTCCCACTTTAGTTCAGATATAGTTCCGAAATGTTGCGTTCACACCAAAAAAATCCAGAACTAAAATGAGTTCAGGAGAACCTTTTTACCCCCTTTTACCCCCTGCTAGAGAGCAGGTACTTTCGTGGGAGAAAAATGTTCCTATTTCTGATTGGCTGGGTGGATTGCAAACCACGCCCCGTAAAACTCCCAAGAAAGTTTTGTGAGGCCGCCATTTTATTATCCTTGCATTAGCATTATTAGCATTAGCATTGGCCCAGCTCACAAACGCAGAGAGACTAATTTATGGCAACACAAAAGAAACATGGGAGCCGTGGAGATGAGGAGGTGTCGGCGTTCTGGCGATTTACTCGGAAGGCTTCAGTAGAAGCTGCTGGGAGTCCCAGCAGCTTCTACTGAAGCCAGTCCCTAACTCCGCGGACTTCCGGCCGTGGACTTCCGGTAGCAGTATACGCCGTGAAGTTGTTTGCGGCCTGCCAGTAAACCCAAAGCAGAAGAAGAAGAAGTGACGTCAGCGGCTTCATTGCCTAATCCTCCCTCAGGGAATTTATTCCGGTGTGAACGCGATCTGTACTAAGTTCTGATAAACCTTTGTGGGAAAAGTACTGCGGTGTGAAAGCGCCTATATAGAAGGACCTAATGTATAATACTCTAAAATAGAGTTTATTTCAATCACAGGCTTAACATTAGCTCACAGAAATACGAAATAAAAAACTTTTCCTGGTATTTTCTACAAACTTAACAGAAGAATAGGCCCTCCATTAAAAAGTCATGATTGAAGGATATCAATTATAATACTCTAAAAGACAAATATCATAGAATACTTCTGTACCAGTTATTTTTTGCTTGCAACCAACAGTTCGCTCTGACTTTAGGTATGCTTAAAGTGCATGCTGCTACACCTCTTTTGGCAATAAAATATATCTTATTTCAATCGCAGGCTTACATTATTGCAATAAAAGAAAAGGCTGCACGACCTGTTTTACATTTTAGAAAAAGCTACTCCTGCCTCCACTGATCACATCTTGGAAAGGTGTGTGTTTATATGTGAGAGAGTGTTCTGGCCCCGAGTCATTTACCACTGGCTCAGTGTGATAAATACAGCCTGTCTCTGCTACTCTGGGTTTTGTGCCGTTGAGGGATGGCGGCTGTGTTTTCTGACTGAGTTCGGAGGCAGGAGAACGGGTTTGTAAATGACTTTAACCCTGGGAGAGAGTCGGGTTATCATTAACACCGCAGACGTGACAAGGACATGAGATGTTGTGCTTCGGTTTTGACCTTGTGTCGTTTCGGAGGAGCTGCATCCTCGCCTCCTTGCTTGGCTGGGTTTCCTTTTTATTTTTTTAGATTTATGTACCGTGCACGTCCATGAGTTTGTCCATGACTGTAAGTGCTAGAAAACATGCTGACACACACAGACATGTTTCTGCAGGGGATGTTTGGCAGATTTAGGGGTTTTTATTTCAACCTGTATTTTTAGCCTACTATCCTTCACAGAATACTCTCTTGTCATGTCGGATGATTTGTTCTGTAGGCGGTATCAAAGCCCTGTTTGGTGCTATGAAAACCCCTTTAAAATAATCGTTCCGGGGATAATGATTCTCAAAAGACCCTCCATTGTTCCCTTAAACACTGGAAGAGTATTCTGGAAAACACATTCACTTTGTTTTTCTGGAATTGTTATGGAAGCTGGATTTTTGCATTGAGATGCCCACTCCGATCCTTACATTACATGTTAGATGCTTTTATACTACAGTGGGGTTTGAACCTGTGCCCCCCTGATCCAAACACCAACGCACTAACCCACTGCGCCACACGCCTCCTTACTAACCTCATTAAACCATTGACTAGTTGGAAAGCTTAATGTGAATGTGTGTGTGGGAGGTTCTAACATGAGATTGAGCTAGAGAGACATCGAAGTGGGCTATTTCTCACAGAATGAACATTAACTAGTCACAGCTGATATAAGCAATGTTTTTCATTCACTAAGGCGGTGAAAAAGTTACTCAGCGTTGGCTAAATATAGGAACCTGCTAAGTGAATGTTTAGCACTCTACCAGTTGGTAATAAGCCATTAAAAAAGAAACAAATTGGTGCGTTTCGCTGCTTTCTCAAATTGATTTTTTAACATTTACACTCTCTATACTTTCTACTTGCATTCAGCCAAACACAGCACTGATAAATACAGTCAAGAAAAGACCAAACGTTTCTATTTTGTTGTCGATGCTATCCACTGAAATATGTCTGGATCAAACCCAATGCCAATCTTTTCGGGACTTGGATGGCCAAGAAATGTTGTAAAAGTTCTCTCGGGACGAATCCAAATGATTTGAGCTTTTTCCCTTTTGGTACTAAGCTGATATTGGAAGTTAAAACTCAATTTATCTTTTGATTGATGGCCCAAATATCTGCTACAGACATTCATGTCTCCCTCAGGATGAATTACGGTGACCTTTGACATTTCATGTACCAGCAACAGCTAAAATGTATATAAAACGGATTATGTTGGATTGGATTGGATTGGATCGAACACCAAATGTTCTTTTATCTGATGTTGAAATTCCTGTCAGCCTAAATTGTATTCTAGCCTATTTGATATTAGCTAAATCAGTTCAAATAAGATAATATTGCCATGACAACACGCTAACTTAGGATCGTTTACACAACAAACACCACACCTGTTGTTAGCATTGTCTTTGTTAGCCTGTTAGCTCAAAGCACCACTGCCCCTTACAGCTTTAGAGCCACTTACACTGTTATAGACTAGATTCAGACAGTTTTAATAAGTATTATTAAAACAAATGACACGTTTCTGTCTGCCAATACACTGTTAATTAACTCCTGTCTTCATCAGAGACACTGGAAGCTTCCTTTATCTTTGTACCTGTCTTCATTTCACATAACCCCCTGCCATCCCAGCTGTCTTCTCTTCCTCTCTTCCTCCTGTTCCCGTCTCCTCGTCCCCTTCCCCGTGAGTTTGTTCGTCAATCACGCTCTAAATAGGCCGAGGCAGCGCAGCATTGTTGTCGATTTCATACTTGTCATACGACACAATTACTTTAATGGCTGCGTGAATGGATTTCATGGAGCGTCGGTGGGTTTGTTTGGGAGGAAGTGTTGAGCACAAAGAGGCTGTCAGCTCTGTTTGCCCATCAGCTCCAACGCTCGTATTAGCAGATGAGAGATTTGACAGTCCTGGTTCAAAAGAAGTGATGATTTATTTATAATGAGCGCATTAGAGAATTGTCAAAGATTAGTTCAAAATTGTTATTGCTTAAGTGGCTGAAATTGTAATTTACAGCTTTTAAAAACAACGCATTTTGCCGGCATCTATACACGGTATAAATTATTATTGTGTACGTTCAGGTGTTTTTGGATTAGTTTTCATATTTTCATATTTTATGTTTAGTTTGATATTTGATTATTTTTCTTGTGTTTTGATAATGCTGCTATCTTGTGTTATTATTTTATTTATTTTATTAACTTGTGCTTGCCTCTTTCTGAATGTTTTAGTCTGCTAACTTAATTTGCTGTTATCTGAATATCTTTGTTTAATAATGTAAACTTCCTCATTGTCGGACTAATAAAGGAAGACTGATTCAGACCCATTATGTGCCGTGAGTGGTTTGGATATGCATTTATCTCACAGCACATTGTGCTGTTTGAGGAAAGGGGAAGCAGACCCATGCAAAAGAGGGACCTGTGGAAAATGCAAACACAGACTGCTGGTTTTGGGGTTTGGCCAGACTGGTGAGACCTCATTCGCCTAGGGAGTCACCCTGGACTCCACGTTCTTCAAGTAGTTCTCCTACATAAAACATGTCAGCAAATATCCCACTGGTGATCAGCGTTGGGCAAGTTACTTCTAAAATGTAATACAGTACATATTACTTATTACTGTCTTTTTTAAGTAATAAGTTATATTACAGTATTACTGTATTACTAATGATTTACACTAATTTTATATTACTTTTGAGTTACTTTCAACAAAATAACCACAAAATAATGGCTGGGTATTTTATATGCTAAAATGTAGTTTAGGGCAGCTCATTATACATCCAGTGAAGGGCGATGTGCTATAGCATAACAACTGTGTAGGCCATTAAGGCAACTAACAACTTTTATTACACACACACACACACACACACACACACACACACACACACACACACACACGCACACACGCACACACGCACACACGCACACACGCACACACGCACACACACACACACACACACACATTGCGCACCTTGGAAGTGCAGTGCAGGCATATTGTCATTCAAGAGATGCGTAGTTCTTTTGGAAAACATGTTTTTCTTTAGGCTGATCAGGGAACCCGACGTGAATTAGTAAACACCAGGTTTACTAATTAATCTACCCGCACAATTTTTCTCTGGTGTCGGAATGTCTCGGGATGTTAGTGAATTCTTAAAAAACAAAACACCATTTCATTTCGGGTTAAAATTAGTTGTAACTGCGTTGCTGAGAATTGTAACGGGTAGTATATTACCCAAATGTCATTAGTAATGCGTTACATTACTTCGTTATAGCAAAAAGTAATACATTACTGGAACTCCCGTTAGTTACACCCAACAATGCTGGTGAATCAATGGTGCTTATATTTGTCTTAAAAACAGCGGTAACTAAAACCGACTACTAAATGTCATCAAGCCGAACATTAGCTGCCTTGAGTGACCGCGATGTAGTTCCTTTATAGACTAACATTACGTAGAGAAACGAACACAGGACTTATTTCTGAACTTATTTCCATATTTATCACAGTAATTAATTTATGTACCATAACATATTCTTGGTTTACATGTCTGCTTACTGATGTCTTCATGTTGGAATAACTACGAGTAGCCTGGAACATCAGCTCAGCTATCAGAGCTAAGAACTGGCTTCTAATCAGCCTGTCGATGAACATGCACATTCAACACAAGAGATTGCTTCACATTTGACTCTATCAAAGTCAGGTAATGCAGCTCAGATGGAGGCAGAGGCTCAGACGGAGGCAGAGGCTCGCTGCTGCTCCGGATGCTGGAGTATTTGTGCCAGAACAAACTCCGTTGTGCGGGCAGTTTGTCGCAGAGTTTTTGTTTTTGTTGGACGCTGTTGCTGACGCCGGTGCAGAGGAACCTCTCCTGTGTGTCAGACTTGTAAATTCCTTTTTCAACCATAAAGAAACAACCTCTGACAACAGGAAGAGGGCAGCCAGGTCATGTGACATAATGCTGTTACTGTGACTGAAATTAGTCCCTCACTAGCTCCTCAACGATAAGCACTCCACGCATCATTGTGAGTAGAAGGGTACTAATCATTATCCTTTTTGTGTGAGCTTTATTTCATTAACATGTGTTTCTCTCTTTTTTAATGTTTTAGTCTGCTAACTTAATTGTTTTGCTATGTATTTGTACTGAAGATTTGCTGTAACTGTCAGGATTCGGGAAATTGTGGAAAAGGTAGGACCTAAAAGCAGACTACAAAAAGGTAAAGGTCTATAAACAGAAGCCGATGACAAAAAACATAACATGAAACAAAACGAAAGCACAAGGAAAAAACATACCGAAGGACTGACCGTGACTCGCATGGAGGGAGACAGGAAAAACAAACAATGAACCGACATGGAGCACAGGGGAAGACAAGACTAAATACAAAGAAGGGTAATCACAGGACTAGACACAGCTGGGCAGGGGAGGCAGAAACACAAGGGCAACAGGTGAACACAATCAGACAATCAGACACAGGAGGGCAAGCACAGAGACAGGAATCAACAGGCAAGACAGGGGCCGTTTCTCAATGTCGAGGATGCTTGCTTGGTAGCACATGTCTTCCGAGTCACTTCCTTCAGAAGCGAGGCAAGAATACTTCCTGGCATTCGGAAAACGAAGAGTGGAACAGGTGAGCAAGTGTGCAGGTGTGCGTCATACGAGAGGCCCCGCCTTACATTTTACGCCACAGATTTGGGGAAATTGGTCCGTGCGCAAAAGCATTGTGGGGATTTGAAGGACGCAAAGTCTACCCATTTGCAGCCTCGAAATTTCCCCCAAACCAAGGACGCGGCCTCGGTGGAATTCCAGGTATGCTGGACATTGGAACGTTCCTGCTGTGCCACTTGATGACATAGCATCCTTGAAATATTGGCTTGGAAGCCAATATCCTCGCGATTGAGAAACGGCCAGGGGGTGAACACTTTTCAAAATAAAACGGAGACAGACAAAACACAACACAGACAGACCGTGACAGTAACAATGTAAACTTCCTGATTGTCAGACTAATAAAGGATGACTGATTCTGATTCTGACCCATTCTGTGCAGTGAGTGGTTTGGATAGGCATTAAAAACACATGAGTATGACAACTATAGGGCGGCACAATGAATGTCATTTGAATCGCAATATGGGCTAGTGCGTATCCAAATCGCAGAAAGCACAATATTCGGTAAAGGCAAAATATTTGAAACAATCTGAATTAAGTATTGTGGAGCTACCGAGAAATCCTAGTCTACGATTTACAGACTTAAAGCAATTCCTTGTTTTGTAAAGACAATCTTTAAAAATCTCACCATGATCACTTTAATGTATTTTCCGATGATAATGTGAATGATGTTTCAAAAATGATCATCAATCTCCAATATTGCAAATGATATAGCAAGTGAAATATCAGTCAAAATAAGCGCAATTAGAAATGTTTTCCAAATGATGCAGCCTTAATAAGAACTACTTCAGACCTGAAACCAGAACACATGCTTTATCATTTTCCTTATTGACGTATGAAACCAAAATAGGCCTGTTTTCTGCTTGTTTTCAGTACATCAGAATAGGTACTGCGGGGAGAGCACTTCTCTCTAAGTGCTTAAGTGGTCACTGAAGTAGTTATAGATTTAATACACTACCAAAGGAGACATCTACATAATTAGCTGCAACATGCTCCTTTAATGGCTCTCAGCCTGAGGTTATATGTGAGATTTCTCTCATTTTCTATATGTCTGCCAGATGGTGGCCGTTTCTCAATCTCGAGGATGCTGGCTTGGTAGTCGCGTACTTCCAAGTCACTTCTTTCAGAAACGAAGCAAGCATGCTTCCAAGCCACGGCTTCGGAAAACAAAGAAGAATGGAACAGGCTAACAAGTGTGCCACTCTCTCTAACGGTTTCAACACAAACTGTACCGAAAATAAATACCTCATGATGTCTATCTAATTATGAACTTGCTTTACTTTCAAGGAACACATTTTTGGTGATAACGAACAAATGTAACAAAGTAACACATTTACCAACACATGTTCTACGCCACTACATACTTACATTTAAATGTGTGTTGCGTCGGTTCAGCCATTCTCCGCAAGGGTTTTTAAAATTGGTCCTCGCGCAAAGCATTGTGGGGATTTGAAGGACGCGAAGTCTACTCATGTGCAGCCTCGAACTTTCCCCCAAACCAAGGAAGCAGCCTCGGTGGAATTCTAAGTATGCTGGAGATTGGAACAGTCCTTCGGCGGCACTCGATGACGTAGCATCCTTGAAATATTGGCTTGGAAGCCAGTTTCGTCGAGATTGAGAAACGGCCAGTGTCTCTGTACTTTACTATATGTTAAGATCACATTCAATCCGAAGAAAATCCTATTCAATCCGACAGACGTATCTTTATAGTTTGTTTATTTGTGGCTTGATGGCAATCTTCTTAACTTACCGATCATTCAAACCACTTCTAGTCCTGAAGTGGGTGAGTGTTGTCGTCTTATAATGTGTGTGTGAGGAGTGTGTGTGCAGCTGATATGGTTCAGGCTTCATCTTGCTTTGAATAATTACCCTATTGTCTAAAAGGCCAGATGCCCACAGCGCCTTTCACCTCTCAGCATTACCTCTGGAGAGCACTGCACTAACTGAGTGTGTATTAGAGTGTTTGCAATATTTCCACGCTGACAGAAAGTCTTCTCACACAGTATACAGTGCAGAGTGTATGCAAATATACACTGCACCTCTTTTTTGAGTGAGCATTGCCTAAAGTGTAATCTGTATCACTGATGCATATACCAGCTCCGACAGCCAATTAGACCCTCCAGAAAAACGCGATTCTGCGATCGCAGAATTTCCCGCATAATCAGCAAAATGCCGCAGATTTTTAAAAGTCCGCATATTTATCAAAAGGCCGCATAATCCCCGCATTTTTCCACACAAAGTTGAGAAAAAAAATAAAAAAGTTAACTCGTCTTGACGAGTAGTGATTATGACGCAACGTCATCAGCCCGCGCATCACAGAAGGCAAACA
Organism: Notothenia rossii; assembly: GCF_949606895.1. Lineage (NCBI taxonomy): Eukaryota > Metazoa > Chordata > Actinopteri > Perciformes > Nototheniidae > Notothenia > Notothenia rossii. The sequence goes on along the minus strand of NC_136902.1, from coordinate 90,364,399 downwards.
CCGTCGTGTGAAGGTGTGGAATTCACACACCAAGATGAACAAATCGAATCCATCACATTTACCCACGAACATTTCAGCTAAAGACCGGGCAAAGCAGTACCCCAATGTCTTGCACGAAAGTGGGGGGAAACTGTTCTGTACCCCGTGCAACTGTGTGTTGGAGCATAAAAGGAAATCGACTGTGAATACCCACTTCGATTCGCTCAAACATTCAAAAATGGTTTCTGCTGCGGACAAGAAAGCCAAGCAACTCACGCTCACAGAGGCTTCAACCTCCAAAACCCTTTCGAGGGTTGCAAGAAACGAGGTGAGTAGCCTACAATATTGAAGCTGGTCAGATAACGAACGAGTAAATGAAAACAGAATGAGGAGGAGGTAGGTGTGTGTGTGTGTGTGTGTGTGTGTGTGTGTGTGTGTGTGTGTGTGTGTGTGTGTGTGTGTGTGTGTGTGTGTGTGTGTGTGTGTGTGTGTGTGTGTGTGTGTGTGTGTGTGTGTGTGTGTGTGTGTGTGTGTGTGTGTGTGTGTGTGTGTGTGTGTGTGTGTGTGTGTGTCTTTCTGTGATGTAGCTTGCTTCTAGTATGCTTTTTTATCATAGCAACTCTTTAAAAGTGCTCCCTTTCATTCAGTAGTAGCCTAGTAACAGGGTGCGGGAGAATAATCACCTTTTTTCCGCTTCCCGCATATTTCACAACTGTTCGCATATTTCGCAACTTTCCGCATATTTCGCAACTTTCCGCATATTACGCAACTTCCCGCAATTTTCGCGCATAAAATCACATAAAACCCCCGCATTTTTATCGCATAATCAATGATTTTAGCCCGCGTTTTTCTGGAGGGTCTAGCCAATCATAACTCACATACCACTCTTTAATTTACGACTGCCGACTCCGAACAAGCAGCAAAAACTAGAATGTTCACCGTCATTAACTTGTGTTGTGTCTTCCTTATTGCAATAGTAATTGTTATATGTGTGCACATGTCGGCCTAAGTTTTAAGTTTTGGCTTTAGGGCAGGGGCGGACTGGGACTAAAAATCAGCCCGGGGCTCTCGACCGGCCCACCTCGGTACCGCAAGTAAATACCGCTAGTAAATTGTCAACGGGAGGGGGGGGGGGGGGGGGGTGCTATTGACTTTTATCCGACCGGCCCACATCGTCCAACCGGCCCACTTCAGTACCGGCCCATCGGGATTCGTCCTGAACGCCCAGATGGTCAGTCTGCCCCTGCTATACTATAGGCTGTTGCTGAGTAACGCAAAAGTAATGTAAAAGGTAATGTAACAAGTTAGGGTTAGGGTTAGGGTTAGGGTAACACATTACTTTTTTTGAGTAACGACCCCATCACTGTTCACGACAGCGAGCTATAAACTAATGTGAGGAAAAAACATATATTTTAGAGGCAAACACAACTCCAGTGGTTTGAATTCTGTTATTTTCTTTAACTCTGACCCAGCTTACTTGTTGAATACATCATTGTTACAAAGCCATAACAAACTGGAAAAAACTACCCCTAATATCAACTCAATAAAGTAATAATTATCTTTATTTGAAACTAATATGCAGAGGAATGTATTGGCATGCAGATGCAGACTGAATAGTTTAAGTTGAACTCTTTGCTTGCTTTTGGAGGTGTGTAACTCTCATTCTTTAAGAAATCCTCTATCCATAGATAGCAGTAGCCTACATATGACTTATTACTGTCTTTTTTAAGTAATAAGTTACATTACAGTATTACTGTCTCTGAAATGTAATGAGTTGCACTACTTTTATATTACTTTTGAGTTACTTTACCAAAATAACCGCAAAATAATGGCTGGGTATTTTAAATGCTAAAATGTAGTTTAGGGCAGCTCATTATACATCCAGTGAAGGGCGATGTGCTATAGCATAACAACTGTGTTGGCCATTAAGGCAACTAACAACTTTTATTACACACACACACACACACACACACACACACACACACACACACACACACACACACACACACACACACACACACACACACACACACACACACACACACACACATTGCGCACCTTGGAAGTGCAGTGCAGGCATATTGTTATTCAAGCTATGCGTAGTTCTTTTGGAAAACATGTTTTTCTTTAGGCTGATCAGGGAACCCGACGTGAATTAGTAAACACCAGGTTTACTAATTAATCTACCCGCACAATTTTTCTCTGGTGTCGGAATGTCTCGGGATGTTAGTGAATTCTTAAAAAACAAAACTCCATTTCATTTCGGGTTAAAATGTGTTGAAAGTGCGTTGCTGAGAATTGTAACGGGTAGTATATTACCCAAATGTCATTAGTAATGCGTTACATTACTTTGTTACTGCAAAAAGTAATACATTACTGGAACTCCCGTTAGTTACACCCAACACTGCTGGTGAATGAATGGTGCTTATATTTGTCTTAATACATCGGTAACTAAACCGACTACTAAATGTCATCAAGCCGAACATTAGCTGCCTTTAGCTTAGTGACCGCGATGTAGTTCCTTTATAGACTAACATTACGTACAGAAACGAACACAGAACTTATTTCTGAGCTTATTTCCATATTTATCACAGTAATTAATTTATATACCATGACATATTCTTGGTTTACATGTCTGCTTACTGATGTCTTCATGTTGGAATAACTACGAGTAGCCTGGAACATCAGCTCAGCTATCAGAGCTAAGAACTGGCCTCTAATCATCCTGCTGATGAACATGCACATTCAACACAAGAGATTGCTTCACATTTGACTCTATCAAAGTCAGGTAATGCAGCTCAGACGGAGGCAGAGGCTCGCTGCTGCTCCGGATGCTGGAGTATTTGTGCCAGAACAAACTCCGTTGTGCGGGCAGTTTGTCGCAGAGTTTTAGTTTTTGTTGGACGCTGTTGCTGACGCCGGTGCAGAGGAACCTCTCGTGTGTGTCAGACTTGTAAATTCCTTTTTCAACCATAAAGAAACAACCTCTGACAACAGGAAGAGGGCAGCCAGGTCATGTGACATAATGCTGTTACTGTGTCTGAAATTATTCTCTCCCTAGCTCCTCAACGATAAGCACTCCACGCTTCATTGTGAGTAGAAGGTTACTAATCATTATCCTTTTTGTGTGAGCTTTATTTCATTAACATGTGTTTCTCTCTTTTTTAATGTTTTAGTCTGCTAACTTAATTGTTTTGTTATGTATTTGTACTGAATATTTGCTGTAACTGTCAGGGTTCGGGAAATTGTGGAAAAGGTAGGACCTAAAAGCAGACTACAAAAAGGGTAAAGGTCTATAAACAAAAGCCGATGACAAAAAACATAACATGAAACAAAACGAAAGCACAAGGAAAAAACTTTACCGAAAGACTGACCGTGACTCGCATGGAGGGAGACAGGAAAAACAAACAATCAACCGACATGGAGCACAGGGGAAGACAAGAGTAAATACAAAGAAGGGTAATCACAGGACAAGACACAGCTGGGTAGGGGAGGCAGAAACACAAGGGCAACAGGTGAACACAATCAGACAATCAGACACAGGAGGGCAAACACAGAGACAGGAATCAACAGACAAGACAGGGGCCGATTCTCAATGCCGAGGATGCTTGCTTGGTAGCACATGTCTTCCGAGTCACTTCCTTCAGAAGCGAGGCAAGAATACTTCCTGGCATTCGGAAAACGAAGAGTGGGACAGGCGAGCAAGTGTGCAGGTGTGCGTCATATGAGAGGCCCCGCCTTACATTTTCCGCCAAAGATTTGGGGAAATTTGGGTCCGTGCGCAAAGCATTGTGGGGATTTTAAGGACGCGAAGTCTACCCATGCGCAGCCTCGAAATTTCCCCCAAACCAAGGACGCGGCCTCGGTGGAATTCCAAGTATGCTGGACATTGGAACGGTCCTGCTGTGCCACTTGATGACATAGCATCCTTGAAATATTGGCTTGGAAGCCAGTATCCTCGCGATTGAGAAACGTCCCAGGGGGTGAACACTTTTCAAAATAAAACAGAGACAGACAAAACACAACACAGACAGACCGTGACAGTAACAATGTAAACTTCCTCATTGTCAGACTAATAAAGGATGACTGATTCTGATTCTGACCCATTCTGTGCAGTGAGTGGTTTGGATATGCATTTAAAACATGAGTATGACAACTATAGGGCGGCACAATGAATGACATTTGAATCGCAATATGGGCTAGTGCGTATCCAAATCGCAGAAAGCACAATATTCGGTAAAGGCAAAATATTTGAAACAATCTGAATTAAGTATTGTGGAGCTACCGAGAAATCCTAGTCTACGATTTACAGACTTAAAGCAATTCCTTGTTTTGTAAAGACAATCTTTAAAAATCTCACCATGATCACTTTAATGTATTTTCCGATGATAATGTGAATGATGTTTCAAAAATGATCATCAATCTCCAATATTGCAAATGATATAGCAAGTGAAATATCAGTCAAAATAAGCGCAATTAGAAATGTTTTCCAAATGATGCAGCCTTAATAAGAACTACTTCAGACCTGAAACCAGAACACATGCTTTATAATTTTCCTTATTGACGTATGAAACCAAAATAGGCCTGTTTTCTGCTTGTTTTCAGTACATCGGAATAGGTACTGCGGGGAGAGCACTTCTCTCTAAGTGCTTAAGTGGTCACTGAAGTAGTTATAGATTTAATACACTACCAAAGGAGACATCTACATAATTAGCTGCAACATGCTCCTTTAATGGCTCTCAGCCTGAGGTTATATGTGAGATTTCTCTCTCATTTTCTATATTTCTGCCAGACGGTGGCCGTTTCTCAATCTCGAGGATGCTGGCTTGGTAGTCGCGTACTTCCAAGTCACTTCCTTCAGAAACGAAGCAAGTATGCTTCCAAGCCACGGCTTCGGGAAACGAAGAAGAATGGAACAGGCTAACAAGTGTGCCACTCTCTCTCACGGTTTCAACATAAACTGTACCGAAAATAAATACCTCACGATGTCTATCTAATTATGAACTTGCTTTACTTTCACGTAACACATTTTTGGTGATAACAAATGTAACAAAGTAACATATTTACCAACACATGTTCTACGCCACTACATACTTACATTTAAATGTGTGCTGCGTCGGTTCAGCCATTCTCCGCAAGGGTTTTTGAAATTGGTCCGTGCGCAAAGCATTGTGGGGATTTTAAGGACGCGAAGTCTACCCATGTGCAGCCTCGAACTTTCCCCCAAACCAAGGACGCGGCCTCGGTGGAATTCCAAGTATGCTGGAGATTGGAACAGTCCTTCGGCGGCACTCGATGACGTAGCATCCTTGAAATATTGGCTTGGAAGCCAGAATCCTCGAGATTGAGAAACGGCCAGTGTCTCTGTACTTTACTATATGTTAAGATCACATTCAATCCGAAGAAAATCCTATTCAATCCGACAGACGTATCTTTTTAGTTTGTTTATTTGTGGCTTGATGGCAATCCTCTTACTTACCGATCATTCAAACCACTTCTAGTCCTGAAGTGGGTGAGTGTTGTCGTATGATAATGTGTGTGTGAGGAGTGTGTGTGCAGCTGATATGGTTCAGGCTTCATCTTGCTTTATATAATTACCCTATTGTCTAAAAGGCCAGATGCCCACAGCGCCTTTCACCTCTCAGCATTACCTCTGGAGAGCACTGCACTAACTGAGTGTGTATTAGAGTGTTTGCAATATTTCCACGCTGACAGAAAGTCTTCTCACACAGTATACAGTGCAGAGTGTATGCAAATATACACTGCACCTCTTTTTTCAGTGAGCATTGCCTAAAGTGTAATCTGTATCACTGATGCATATGCCAGCTCCGACAGCCAATCATAACTCACATACCACTCTTTAATTTACGAATGCCGACTCCGAACAAGCAGCAAAAACTAAAATGTTCACCGTCATTAACTTGTGTTATGTCTTCCTTATTGAAATAGTAATTGTTATATTTGTGCACATGTAGGCATAAGTTTTAAGTTTTGGCTTTAGGGCAGGGGCGGACTGGGACTAAAAATCAGCCCGGGGCTCCCGACCGGCCCACCTCGGTACCGCAAGTAAATACCGCTGGTAAATTGTCAACGGGAGGTGGGGGGGGTGCTAGTGACTTTTATCCGACCGGCCCACATCGTCCAACCGGCCCACTTCAGTACCGGCCCATCGGGATTCGTCCTGAACGTCCAGATGGCCAGTCCACCCCTGCTATAGGCTGTTGCTGAGTAACGCAAAAGTAATGTAAAAGGTAATGTAACAAGTTAGGGTTAGGGTAATACATATTTTTTTGAGTAACGACCCCATCACTGTTCACGACAGCGAGCTGTAAACTAATGTGAGGAAAAAACATATATTTTAGAGGCAAACACAACTCCAGTGGTATGAATTATGTTATTTTCTTTAACTCTGACCCAGCTTACTTGTTGAATACATCTTTGTTACAAAGCCATAACAAACTGGAATAAACTACCCCTAATATCAACTCAATAAAGTAATAATTGTCTTTATTTGAAACTAATATGCAGAGGAATGTATTGGCATGCAGATGCAGACTGAATAGTTTAAGTTGAACTCTTTGCTTGCTTTTGGAGGTGTGTAACTCTCATTCTTTAAGAAATCCTCTATCCATAGACAGCATCCCATTACAGTGTTGACTGGCTCTGAACTGTGTAACATTTTGATATATATTTTATATGTAATAACTGTGGTGTAATGTGTTAGGAAGCTAGCTGACTCTCAAAGCATGGAGCAACAATCTGAATATTTACCCAACATTATTATATATATATATGCCATTAATAACTGTGTAATATATACCTGGCTGCTAAATCCTAAGAACTGTTACAGGATTTATATTTTGAAAAGTATTTTTTTTTACTTTTATTTGTTTATTATATTTTGTATTATATCATAACTTAGTACTTTTTTTTAACATATGTAACATTAAGCTGTCTGTGGCTCTTTCCTGCTGTAACGATGCACATGTCCCCTCTGTGGGACTAATAAAGGTATTCTGATTCTGAACATGTCATGGTGTAATGAACATTATGCACTTTTGTTTTTTATTATATTCAACTCAAAATAGCTATAATCAATAATTTTGTAAAGCAATATTTACATGACAGCGATTACTAACAGTGATGAACCCACAGAGAATTTCTACAAACTGTAGTCGCCTTAGCTTTAATTAACTTTATTTGATCTTTTAGCTCATTAGTGTGACTTTAAGACCCTTAACTTTTACGGTTGTTCCACTTAGTTCTCGTAGAGTGATTTTCAACTGTAAGCAGCTGTCTCCAGCGAGAAACCCCCGAAAGCCCTGACTGTGCTCTCTGCGCCACCAGCCTGTGTTTTCAAAAACAAACATATCCGTGATCATTTTGGTGGGGAAGGGAACAGCAAACGTACCCGACTTCATAGACTTTAAACAATAATAATCTTTCAAACTGAGTATATGTAAGAAGAGGTGGATGAATGAGTGGAAAAGAGAGATGCTAATGTGATTACATTGGCTTACAGTTGGAATAAAACCTGAACATAAACAGTCAGCGCAGACGCAGAGGGATGGAGAGTGTATGTGTGTGTGTGTGTGTGTGTGTGTGTGTGTGTGTGTGTATGTGTGTGTGTGTGTGTGTGTGTGTGTGTGTGTGTGTGTGTGTGTGTGTGTGTGTGTGTGTGTGTGTGTGTGGTCTAGCATTACTATACTTGTGGGGACCTAAATATGTTTACATAGTCACGTGTGGGGACTCGCCTCCGTTATGGGGACAACATGGAGGTCCCCATAAGGGGAATCATTCATTTTAGGGTGAAGACTTGGTTAGGGTTAGGCATGTGTTGGTTATGGTTAAGGTTAGGTTAAGTCTCCAGGAAATGCATGTAAGTCAATGTAATGTCCCCTGAAGTGATGTATACATTGTGTGTGTGTGTGTGTGTGTGTGTGTGTGTGTGTGTGTGTGTGTGTGTGTGTGTGTGTGTGTGTGTGTGTGTGTGTGTGTGTGTGTGTGTGTGTGTGTGTGTGCTGATAAGAGGATGAACTGCTTGCCTCTCTGCTGACCCCACTCCCATCCGTCATGGTCAGTAAACATCCCTCTGTCACCAGCTGACACTCCACCAGGACCCTGAACGCCTCAATGTGCCAATTTACGGGTGGGCTTCTGTGGACAGGAGGACACACACAAACCCCCCCCCCCCCACCGAACAGACACACACAGAGAAATCCAACTTTAATATCTTTCTTACTAGGGATGGGTATGATTAATCGATTAGTCGAATATTCAAAATGATCCAGGTATTCGAATATGAGTTATGAATGTTTTTCTTGTATGTTTTTTTTCTGGGAGGGTAGCCTAAGTTCATTACATATTATCAAATGGATTAATTAAATGTATACGACAGTGCCATTTTAAATATCGTATGAAAAATATCAAAGAAAGAAAAAACAAGTGTAACGTTACACTCTAACTCTAACGGAGAGTCCTGAACAACAAGCCAAACATTTAAACAAACAAAAATGCATCGGATATGTAAATGTGGTTAATCGGTTAACTGTTTTTTTTGGGGGTTGAATATTCGAATATAAATTTGCTTTCAAATTCCCATTTACCAACACCACTGTCTGTCTCCTTCACGTTGATTCAGGTAGAGATGGAAAACACATTCTCTGTATTATGTATATGCAGCACGCTGGTCATTATAACATGTTTCTTTTACACGACATACTGTAAGATAAGAATATATGTACTTTGTACCTGTTGCCATCTTGTAATATAATCATTTATATAAATAATTATCACCGCAATAAACCGTATTTAATTTAGTCTTAATGTACATTATTTAATTTCATATTCTGTTCTTGTATCCTATATTCTATTTACATGTATAAAGACTTTTTGCACTATTTTTTATTTTATTATGTATGTTGCATTGTTGGAGGAGCTCAGGTCAAAAATAATTTCATTGCCATTTATACACTCTAGCTTTGTGCATATCACAATAACACCTTTGAATCTTGAATCTTGAATATTTATTAATCCCAATTTGGGAATTTGTTTTGTTGCAGCATCATAAAACAAAACAAGGCATTGCACATAATAACAAATTAAAAGAGTAGAAATTCTAAAATATAAGCATCTCAAAATAGAAATAGAAATGAACCAGCCTTGGAGAGTAAGACATTTAACTTTTATCCAAAGCAATGGGTGCGATCGAACCTCTCTGATTGGTAGATCAACACATTATCCCACTAGTGATTAGAGTGAAAGGAACCAAAATATATATTTGTTAAAAAGGACATATTATGCAACAATGACAACAAACGGGTTGAAATGTAAAGTACAGTGATTAGGGTTAGGGTTAGGTTTAGGTTTAGGGCTAAGATAATTCTTCTGCAACAACTTCCTACTCTCACCTTCAAGTTATATTTAATATATATATATATACATATTATATAAATATCCCTTTTACTACTTTGGATTCTGTCTCTTTCATAGAGAATCAGGGAAGAGCACCAAAAACACATTATCTGCAATACACACACACATACGCGCGAGAGGGGATCAACGTATATTTGTTAAAAAGGACATATGTCACAATGATTACAATCGGCTTGTAATTTAAAGTACAGTGATTAGGGTTAGGGTTAAGAAACTGCTTCTGCAACAACTTCCTACTCTCACCTTCAAGTTATGTTGTAAACCTCTCTTTTACTACTTTGGGTTCTCTCTCTTTCATAGAGAATCAGGGCACACACACACACACACACACACACACACACACACACACACACACACACACACACAAACGAGAGGGGATCAACACACACATTCACTCCTCGTTGTGGGGTCACTGTTGGGTTTTAGGTGCCTGGCAGTTTGTCGTCACATTCATGACAACAGTGTGGTAGGGTCTTCCAGCACCTGGCTTAGATTAGCACCCGATGCCAGATGTATCTTCTGCAACACACACACACACACACACACACACACACACACACACACACACACACACACACACACACACACACACACACACAGTCACACACACACACACAGTCACACACACCGAGTTAAGCCCGACAGAGAGAGAGAGCACGCCACAGGGAGAGCGGTGGCAGTGGAGAGCAGTCGGGCGGTGACATGCATGATTGAATGAGCGAAGCATCTGCTCTCCTTCCTGGCCTCCTGCAATAACAAAGCCTGATTTGAAAATCCACCGCCCGAGGCCCGGCTTCATGCCTCGAACGTGGCTCCATGTGCAGGAGGAGCCTTACACCTCGTTCATGCTTCAGCTGCCTCTGAACTTTTTAGGTGCTATACATTTAAAAAAAAAAAAAAAAGATCCCCCTAATTTCAGCGGTTTTTTTCCGGGGGTTTGTTTATTTGAAACCCTTTTCTACAACGCTGACAAAACAATCTCACCTCATGGTCCATTTGGTAACTGTTTGGGAGCGTTCAATCATCCAGCA
>NC_136902.1:90319296-90351254 GCF_949606895.1 Notothenia rossii | reverse complement strand
TGGCTTCATTTCTTCACATACTCATCGTACCCCGGCTCAGAACCAAACACGCCGACGCTGCTTTTCGTTTTATGCTCCCGACAAATAGAACAAACTTCCCGAAAACCTGCATTTCTTCACCAACGCTAAGTTATTTTAAGTCGAGGCTAAAAACACTACTTTTTTTCAACTGCTTACCCAGAAGTCTTAGAACTTGTTGTAGCACCTACCGTATTTACAATGTTGTTTTTAAAGGTAGCTGTCATGCTTTTCCGGTTACTACCCGTCCCCTTGTGTGTTATGAAGGTTTGTCTGCATGTAAACGGTCTGCAGAGTCACAAACCCTCAAAGTACACCCTGTAGGGAGTAAAACTCTAACACAGAGAAGACCTGTCTATGCTGCCCCAGAACGCCTCGTTGGACATTTCTCTTTTTCCATTGTTTGCTTCCTGGGTTCTGTGATGTGTGAACACCCAAATCAACAACAAATGACCGGATTGGCCCAAATGGACCAATCGGCGGAGCCCCTCACTCACCAGGATCCCTTGGCTAACTAACAGGGAGTCCCATTGACTTGCATAGAGCTCCCTGAACGCTGGGAATAGACGAGTTGGGATGGCGGGGAAATGCTCTCCGCAGACCCATTCTCACAGCGTTATAAACCTTTTTCTTACTCAATATCAAGCCACACTTATTCTTTTTACTTCGGCTTTGAGTGTTTGTGTGTGCTCAGTATGAGTTTCGCTTGTTCTCGCTGTATCGCAGACCTGGAAACCTGTCAGCTCTTCGCAGCAACGAGCCTTGCAACGTCCCGACCAATCAGAGCACACTGGGCTCACAGGGAGGGTGGGGGCGGAGCTCCAACAAGCCGTTTAGGACAGAGAGTGAATACACATACTATACAGAGATGCTGTTTGAGAAACCAATGTGAGTTTGGAACATTGAACAATATAAATCTATTCTAGTAGACCTCAACAATGGAAATATGATCAGTAAAAATGGCCATGACATGGACCTTTAAGCCAAGGCTAAAAACAATACTTTTTTCAGCTGCTTACCCAGAAGTCTTTGAACTTGTTGTAGCACCTACCGTATTTACAATGTTTTTTTCAAACTATCTCTTTTATGCATGTTTTTATGAATCTGTTATTCCATTATGTTTATTTATCGAGTTCCTTTCTGTTGTCTTCTTATTAAATGTTAATGTTGATGTAAAATAACTTTGTGCCTCTGTGTCTGAAAATGTGCTTTATAAATAAACGTACCTTACCTTCAACAAAGTCGACACGTCGTAGAAACATCGCTCTATCATTTAACTGCACCGCTGCACACAGTCTTATATTTTCATAAACCGACTGTTCATTTATTTGCTGTGTTTTGAACGACCTTGAGTCCTCGGTCGGTTGGTTTCGCTCTGACGATGGCGCTGAAACCCAATCGGGCCTCCATATTAGCGGGCATTGAGTGAAACAGTCAACAGCAGTGTTTCAGGGAAGCAGTGGAGCTTTAACACCTACTGTAACGCCCCTGCCCTGCTTCCTGCTCTGGATTACATCTAGGCTTACAGTATATGGGACACACACACACACACACACACACACACACACACACACACACACACACACACACACACACACACACACACACACACACACACACACACACACACACACACACATAAATACTGAGACTTTCCTCTCAATGTCGCCCTCTCCCCCCGCTCTTCCGCCTCCATTTCACATCGGGGTTGTCCCAACTATCGAATTGCACACAAAATAAACACATGTGCAATGACATCCAAGCGTTCCCCCCCCCCCCCCCCCCACACATTTATTATCATAATCTGTGTATTATTAATCGAAAAACAGCAACACACCTAAAGCACTGAGCATTAGTGATACACAACGTAGCATTCACTGCTTTGATAGACCTTTAAACACACATTACATGAAACATTTTGTTACATATTAGGGTTCTGGTAATGAAACCCCCCCCCCTCCTATGAGTGTTGGCCTCATTTCTAGTAATTACCGTGTTGAAGGTGTAATGGATGCCTGCCCTCTTGAGCAATGACATGCATGCACACATACTTACACACACATTCAAACACCCAACAGTGCATACAGTCACATATAGATGTATGAGTGCTGCAGGGAGGACTTCTTTCTGTATGTCGACCTGAAGCCCCCCCCCCCCCGACAAAAACCAACGGGATTATTCTTTGGATTTTGCAGAAAACAAGATCTGTTGCAAAACAAACATTTAGATATTTATTTAGCGGAACCATTTTCACATATTGTGTAAGCAGTTTTTTTTACGTTTGAAGCATGGATGCGTGCTCCAGAAGTAAAAAGCTAACATTAGGTTATGAAGGGAATAAATAACGGTCACTTGACTTCACATCAACACCGCTAAGCTAAAGGCGGATAATGTTTCGAGTGATGGCGTTTAGAAGTCTTATTTAAATTCACCAGTGGGGTATTTTTGTATTTTAAGTTGTAGAACAAAACATGAGAACATCTGAAGCTTTTGTTAACTACAGATCCTATTTCAGAATCGAACCCAAAACACGCACACACGCACACACACACACACACACACACACACACACACACACACACACACACACACACACACACACACACACACACACACACACATAATCCTTCTGTCAGATGGCCGGTCCTATCTGTTATCAGCATGTCTTGGCCTGTCATACCTGCCTGTCGTCTGCAGCCTGTGTCCCAGAATGCTGACAGAGAAGCCTGAGTGTGTGTGTGTGTGTGTGTGTGTGTGTGTGTGTGTGTGTGTGTGTGTGTGTGTGTGTGTGTGTGTGTGTGTGTGTGTGTGTCAGTCAAGCATATAAGTGTATACTTTTTGGGATCTCTCACTCCACGCCATGTTAAAGGGGTTCCCACGTTCTCTGAGAGGGTTATTGTTATGAAATAGAAAGTAACTTAATCTAATAATCACAAGATAAAAGTAACATGTTTTCTTTTCAACTCAATATCAAATGTAAATCAAGATAAGAAAATAATCCATAATACGGCTTCTTTGTAGCCTTAAAAAAGTAATACAATAAGATCAAATGTACTTTATTCATCCCAATTTGGGAAATGTTGTCATTGCAGCAGCATAAAACAAAAGAAGGCATTGCACATAAAAACAATTAAAAGAGTAGAAATAAACAATTCTAAAATAGAGACATCACAAAATAGAAATAGAAATAAACCAGCTTTAGAGAGTAAGACAAATATAAAGATTGTACGTCGCAGTAAGGGAATACAAACACCTTTGTTTACGGTCATGCTAGTGGTAAATCATTCAGTCATCTTAATACCAATAAATCTCAATATATCCTGAACAACAAAGCATGGGAAAAACTCCCAACACGCAACAATGGATGCGACGATGACCCCGAGTTGATCAATGAAATCCAAGACAAACTATTGGATGTCATACTAGAAGCGAGACAAGACGCCCACTAATCCATGACATCGACTCAGTGCAGAGTTAGATGGCATAACTGAGCATGAAATAAGGCCTGACAATCCAAACAAGCTGGGTGTTTCAGGGCACGATGAAGAGGGATATTTTTTCCAGTGTGCTTTTTGATTTTGACTCAGTGGTCAGTTTAATGAAATGGCAGCATGTGTGGTTATGACATCGTACTTTGGTCAAACGGGACCTAAGGAGCTCAGGAACTGAACGATGGTTGTGCGTTCCCGTTCCAGCATCCCAAAAGCAAAGCAAAGATTGGGTACATTAGACTAGCAAAGCAGTAAAGTCTGACGGCTTTGTTGGAGGCAATGTTTGCATGAGATGGGTCAACAACAGGGTTAGTGTGTTGTTCTTGTTTTACTGCTTTGCAAATGTGTTATTCAAATGAATGCTGAGAAAGAACCACAGAGAAAAATTAACGGCAAGATTCCCACGTGTTTTCTGGACATGTCTTTACTTCTGAATAATGTTTAGTTAACTTAGGGTTTACTTTAGCCTCTCCAGTTTGCCCATCTCTGACCCGAAAGTTGACTTCTTTGTTTAAACGTCTCTACAAGAGAAGGCTATCTCATCCCCCCATATTGATATTTGAGACATCCAGTTCTTTCTCATAGTCTTACCCGGCTACAGCCATCTGGAGGCTTTTCTGACAGCAGTCAAGAAGGCAAATTGCACCCTAATAGTTTCTTATTTGCCTTTGAATCAAGGATTGGCAGGAACTAGGGCCAAGGAACCAAATCTTGTCATATTCCCTTTTTTTTAAAACTTCTGTAGTTCCTGCAAAAGTCTGTGCTTTTGGAATCAAAAGCTACAGGCTAGAGTGGCTGAATCTTAACCTCTCCATACTGAACTCTGCTGTCAACAACAGAAACCTCTCCTCGAGTCCAAGAAGCATTTCAGGAACTCAGGAAATACCTGTTTCGACCAAAGTAGTCGTTACTCGCCTGAAAAAACGTCACTGCTCTGGAGAAAGTATTTATTTTTTGGCACACACTGTATTCTTTTCTACATTGTATTCCCTATAATGGAGGGCACAGGTTGTATGTTCAATATACTCTCTCTTGCTAACCCAAACGGTAACACACACACACACACACACACACACACACACACACACACACACACACACACACACACACACACACACACACACACACACACACACACACACACACACACACACACACACACACACACACACACACACACACACACACACACACACACACACACACACACACACACACACACTGGAAGACATAGTGGTGCTTGGAGGTGGGTGGCACTGCTCAGCGACTCTCAGTAATAAAAGTCGAGCGCCATTTGAAAAGGCCCTATTGTGGCTTCATTCTGTTTTTCCACAAGGGTAGCATTCCTCCCAAATTGGACAAAAGAATTTTAATGGGGCGGCTAATGGACTGTGATTAGATAGGAGGAGAGGGAGCGAGGGAGAGGGAAGGAGAGAGAGAGAAATAGGTGGGCCTGGGTTTGAGTTTCATCCATCCAGAGAGAGGGGGCGATGGGCCAGGAGATTACCCCATTTACCTGCAACCTTTGAGGGGGAACTGGAGAGGAGCACAGGGGTTTTTATTGTGGAGGTTGGGTTGAGAGGGGGGGGGGACACGGGGGACTCCACTCCAAAGGTATATCCATACATATAGTGGTGGGATGGATGCAAGCCCACCTGCTTTTAGCCCTAAGTGGATTCAGTGCAGCTCAAGTGGCTAAATGCAAGGCTTCGTCGCTGATGTTCAAAGAGAGGCTGCACGGCTATAGAAAGATGATTACAAATAAAACTGGGGGGGGGGGGGGGGTTCTACCTTTCTACCAAAATATGAGTCAATTTATTCTGATAGACAGGACGTATCAGAACATATGTTTTCAGTGTTTATAACTTCTACTTTCACCACAACATTCTCCATTTGAGCTTTTGAATATGTCACAGAACAATGTTGTCTTCGCTTTTCGAGTGAGCTATATCAGTCTATACATTACATGTCACTTGTTAGACGCTTTTACCCAAAGGAATTTCTCTTGAGAACAAACCATACAAAACAATGATCTCTTCTGTAGCCTACTTAAATAAACCCCTATCATAATGCCAATTTGCTTATATTAATATGTTTTACTAGGTTTTAAAATAAACAAGACCACACACATTTACAAAAACGACTTGCAAAGTTAACCAGACATACATTAGTGTTAATTTCGTTGACTAAAACTCTGACGAAATATATTCGTCAACAACCTTCCCCTCCGTGGACTTAAATGAGACGATGACGAGTTGGCACAGACGGCAGTAAACAATAACTGTAACAAAATCAACATGCAATATCGTTGACGAAAAGTGATGAGACGAAAAGGTAGATTACTAAATAAAAACGTTGCCAAATTCTCTCTTTACTTTCGTTTGACGAAAAATGAGGAGACGAAATATTGTCAAAGATAACGTCACATCTGATAGTCAGTTTTTCTCCCAGCATATCCATTTCCGGTGCTGCGGCTGGGCAGCAGCTGTGTGTCTGTGCTGCGCGCGGCGGTACATTTGAATTACACCGGGCAGCGGCACACTGTGAACTGTCAGGAAGACTCGGGTCTAACTAACCTTATTTAACAGAAAGGAACATGGCAACAACAGGGCTTGGGAGCAGTGGTCGCGTTAAATTGATATTATTGGTTTTGGCTAGACTAGTTTGACTGAAATGTTCTCTATAATCTGATGACTAAAAATCATCAAATGACAACAGTTTTTTTCATTGACAAAAAGTAGGCTAAAATAGTTAGTTGTCTTTGACTAAAATAAGACTAAAATGCTCAGACTTTTAGTCGACTAAAGCTTGACTAAATAAAAACAGGATGAATCTGACTAAATATGACTAAAACTAACAAGGACATTTGATACAGGACTAAGACTAAAACTAAATTAAAACAATAGCTGACAAAGTTAACCAGGCATACATTCATATTCATTATGAAATGAAATAACATATATATTTATAGGTGTTAGATGATTTTTGGTTATTGTACAGAATGGTATAACTTTTATCAATGAAAAAAACCTTTTAGAAATAATGAAGACAGTGTACCACTCATAGACTCACCACCTTGACACATGTTTTAGATTGTGATAAACATGTAATTTGACCAAACAAAACGAACCATTTCAATATCTATGTCGCAGTAATTGATGATTTCATTGAAATTTTAAATGTCATTGTAAACACGTTTTTCCCTTTCTTGGTGATGTCACTCTCGGGACTTGTTATTGCAAAGCGCTGTGACCTTGGTCGTAAGAGGAAGGTCACGAGGTCTCGGCTGAGGTGAAGGAGGGGGGGGGGGCTGCTACCTGTCTGAGACGAACAGGAGCATGTCAGTCATTAACCTGCTAATGTTGACTTTATATCCATTAAAACGTGTGTGAGCTGCTGGAAATCAGATAATTCTGCAAGCTGTGGGATTGTAATGTATTTGTAAAATGTATGGATTTTTTGAGGGGATATTTAACCACGTTGGTGTAATAACTCAACCATTTTGTTTGGTTGATGCATTCAACACTGTGCTTTACTTTGGACTAAAACATTTCTTGCATGAATTTCCAATCACACTTTGTGCAGAAATTCCTCAATGCCCAGACTTTAAGTCCGTCAGCATGACATTCACATGTGTGGTTTTGGATTGAAATGTGAAAAAAACTATTGGATACATTGCTATGAAATACATATTGATGTAGAGAGACAAAAGTCTACATTTTCAAATATTTTGGTGTATGAACAAATACCTTAAAACCTTATTATAGCTAATGTTATCATGCTAACCCTGATGGGGAATGTGCCACCTAGACTATTATCAGTCAAGTCAAAGTCAAGTTTATTGTCAATCTTTCAGTTTGTGTGTACAGACAGAGAGATCGAAATACCGTTTCCCACAATCCCGAATACAATAAAATACAAATAAAAATATGTATACACCTATATATACACAATCAAAAGACACATGCACACATTAAGACTTAAATAAAAGCGAAACAATCAATATATACAAAATAACAGTCACTAGACATGTACAGTGCAAGACTGTCCATTATTCTTGTTATACTGAATCTATTATCTGGAAATGTCTTATTGAAAGGTGCATTGTTTAACAAAATCAGACTTTTCTATGAATAAAATAAATAACAAAGCCTAAAATACATGTATCTCCCCCCTTCATCAAATCCTGTCGGTCTACCTGCCTCCCAATTTCAGGAAACCGAATTGACTAGAAATACCTTCCGTCTTCACAAGTTTGCACACGGCAAACAGAAACACACAAACACACGCGCCACTCTTACCTTCATCCGTGTGCAGAACACACACACACACACACACACACACACACACACACACACACACACACACACACACACACACACACACACACACACACACACACACACACACACACACACACACACACACACACACACACACACACACACACACACACACACACACACCGTCATTCTTTCCTAAATTGGATAGAGACACTGCCATGCGATATTTACATAAGTAATAACAGGCGGCTGCTCGGGGGCCAGCGGCTCCTATCTCACAGTGCAGGATGGGTAATTGCTAGTTTGGCACTGGGGTGCTACCTGTGTGTGTGAATGTGTGTGTACTCAAGCCTGTCTATGTGTGTGTAAGGAGGGATTGTCTGTATGACCCCTTTTCAATCCGAGGTGGTTCCAGAGCTGGTTTGGAACAAATGTGAACAAGTTTTTCATGTTTCCGTTGCAGCGGCGCCTGGTCCACGAACCCAGATTATTTTCGAGAACCGAAAGCAGCATACGTCAGATACGGAGCAACATGATGTCATGGAGAGAGTAGGAAGATATTGCAGATGCTGCCGAGATTGCGAAGTAGCTAGAACACGACCACATATTTATAAAAACGCCATGCAAAGTCAACCAGGCCTACATTATTAATTATTCACCATACTTTGAAATTCAACTCGTTTGCTAACAATGTGGCAGAAACAAGTGCATACTCATTCAAAGCATTTATGATTAAAATGTTACTCAAAGTGGAATTATATATAATGTGTGGCACATCCTTCCATTAAACACGCCCAAAAAATGTATTTAGCTTGTTTGTTTGAAATCGTGTTATTGATGTGTCTTAATGGCTTCGATGGCTAGGCTAACATTATCCAAAACTAGAGAAACTTTAGATTATGCAGTCCTTCATTGGCGGCGCTATGCTGATAAACATCGTCAATACAAACTGTCAAAAAAACGGTATGGGGACACTACTGGTGATACGTATAGTGAATAACTACTTATTTAAAGTCCAGCGGTCGTCAAATGCCATCCTGTAAGCGACTATTACCCTCTGGAAAAGAGCGTGAAGTTTGAGAAATGGTTCTTGCAATTCAATCACGCTTCGCTAGTTCAACAGTAACATAAGTTTGATGCTATTTGTTCGTACTTTGAAGTTAATTTACCTGAGACAAAAATGTATAAGCTGACTTACAGACGTGTCTATAGTTGGGTAAGTCTATGAGAAATTGTCTGGGTCAAATTGAGGTCATAAAGCTGACAAGAAATGTGTAGTTTGGCCTCTACGAAATTTAAATTCAACGCCTAGCTCGTTTCCTTAGGGAAAATTCCCACTAGCGTTGCAGCAACATAAACCGTGACATCATAACGTGGCTCCCCTCAAAATCTGGTTGGTAGAAAAACGTACTGGTTCTTAAATGGTTTGCAAGAAACTGCGAAGCAACTGTCACGGCCTGGCTCTTGGCCATAACAAAAAAAAAGTGTAACGGACACGACATAAGGAAGATATTTATTGTAAACCAAACAACTAAACAAAAGAGCTTCCACAATGGGATGTGTTAATCAGTAAGATCTGTAGTGTAGGTGTGTGTGAACGTGGTGTAGTGCAAGGCGCTGAATGCCAAACTAAGAGGAAGGGAAACCAAAGCATATAAATCAGGTAGCTGCTCTCAAAAACAGATCCACCAACTGTGGGCGAAACTTCTGTAGCAATGGAGAGTCAGGACTCAGAGAGGCACGAGGAGAGCTGGAGCTTTGATGGCAAACACTGACGGTTTATTTGGAGTTACGACCGGAGAATTGACGAGACAGGTGGTGTGTCACGAGTTCACACAGCGGTTGCCAAACCAATTCTGAAGACCTCTTTCTGCAGCTCCAGGTTTTAACTAGTTCAGAGTGTGTTAAATATGTTCTTTATTCTCGCGTCCAGGAGAGAAGCTTTAAAATGAAACTAAATGGAGTCTCTGAGAAGATTCAAATGGGATACTTTAATTAAAAAAGGCGCGGTAGTGTTACAGACAGAATATTGTTCCGGCAGAAAACAGAGCTGTGATCTGGCTCTCATGAGCAAGAGAAGAGAGGGAATCCCTCGTCCGGTGCTGATATCCTCTGCTGGCTCCTCCCCGCCAGCCGGCTCGCCTCGTCTCTAAGGTCCGTTGTTGCATTTAAACAGAGGATTGGTTCTTTTCACATTCAATATATGCTTAACCCGCCTTTTCTCCTCATATTCTCTTTCATCACTTTTCATGTAACACATTCTAAACGCTGTAATCAATACTCCAGAAAATACTTCACGGCTGGTTTGGTTTCCGGATGTTGTCACATGCTACTCTCGTCTGTAAACAATAATGTATTCAAATAAACTGTACCTTCATTTAATATTCAGCATGGTAGTATCTCGACATAGTTGTAGTGTTAAATCAGTAGGTTTCGGTTTGCACCACTCCATGTCATTTCGCTACTCGATTCACCTCTTTAGGAAATCGTATATTAGCCACATGCTACATGCTAACCGTAGATGAAGGATTTTCAGAATAAAAGCTTAACTGCTTGTGCACAAGAATTTCTGGTTTTTCAGTATAAAAGAGCGTTTAAACTGACGGTATGTTTAAGCTACATTATACCATCAAAACATTGATTTTAATTTCTAACAAGTGTAATAATGAACATTCTTCATCAGTGAGACTAAAGCAATATAGACCCTGAATCTAACTAGAGCTCTCGTCCATAGAAAATAATGTGCGCCAGGGAACCTTCGTCCCTGAACAGTAAACTACCTCATAGACTGGCAACAACAATACGCCCAAGCTCCTCCCCCTTAAGAGAGATAGCAGCAATACCCAAGGCCGTAGACCTATGCCGTGGGAAAGGAGACAGTGAGAGGAGAAAACGATGAACTGTGACGAAGGTTTAATACCTAAGCTAATTATTCCCTAACATTAACAGAGAGAGCGAACGAGACTGGGTCGAGCCTTTCACTCCTCCGGTACTGACGGCCAGGTGCCCTCAATCAGCGCTGATAGGGAGTAAGGGAGACCGTTAAAGGGCCATGCACACACCACAGGAGAGAATAAGGCGGGGGTCGTCACACATCACTGACAAAAATGTATTATGTGAACTGATTTCACATAACTGTATTAGGTTAGTTGAAAGGAATAACATTGAGTTTAAATCCAAAATGTTAGGATCAACTTAATAATGCTTTCAACTAACCTAATACAGTTATGTGAAATTGGTTGACATAATACATTTAATTAAAGTCAACGTGTCTGGTTTTTCCAGTGACACTCACTCCAGCATGGAACTAGACCCCAGAACAAATAACAGAATACAAGAGTGATAGATATATTTGGGATCCATGTGTGTAAGCGTGCATGTTGGATGCTGACTGGATAAACCTCTTGTTCTTCTTCTCTTGTTATTTTGTTTTCACCTCCGTCTGGTTCCACTGGGAGACAGCAGGCTTCTCCTCAGCTGGATATTTGGTGCCGCACTTCCACAGTTTGCTATCAGCACATATTGTCCCATGGTGAAAGTGTGCTGCTGTGTGTTTTACATGATGGTGTGACTTCCCCCTCCTCGCTTATTTATTCTCTCGCCTCCCGTCTGTGTGTTTGAATGTGTTTATTTCAAGCAGATATGTGGGCAGCTGTCAGTTGCTCTGGATCACTTTGTTTCCCGATGAAGATGTTGATTTTTGGATGAATTTGTTTCCGTCTTTGCATGTGTTTTTCAGACCGTGTGCCTTGCGTGTCCTCCTTCCAATTAGTGGCTCGGCGTGTGTGTGTGTGTGTGTGTGTGTGTGTGTGTGTGTGTGTGTGTGTGTGTGTGTGTGTGTGTGTGAGAGTGTGTGTGTGTGTGTGTGTGTGTGTGTGTGTGTGTGTGTGTGTTCAGGCTCTTCTATCCTTATTCAGATATTCAGGATTCAAAGGTTTTATTGTGAGATGCATAAAAGTGTAGTGTAGTTGTTAAATAAATGTAAATCAAGTAAAAGACAGAAAATATTGCATGAATTTCGTGCAAGTGACACGATAGTGAGAGTGAAATGCAGAATTCATGAACTAGGTGGTAAATGGATAAAGTATTATATTGTAGATTGGAATAAAATACTTGTTATTGTAATTATATATAATTACGTAGACCGTACACATAAATAAAAGTGAAGACACTACACAAAGCTACTTGATAGAGTTTGTATGTATTCACTGTTTTTGTTTATTTTATTCTAGATTTAATTTTTTGAAGTGCCTTGCTAACATTCTGCTGTGTGACTAATTTAGGGTTTAGGGGTCAGAGTTAGAATCTACTGTCAGAGGACAGTCTTTACTCTTATTATAATTGTGTGTAGTGTTTCTCTGTGTGTGTGTGTGTGTGTGTGTGTGTGTGTGTGTGGGTTAGTCTTTGTGTGTGTGGATTTGTCTTTGTGTGAGTGTTTATGTGTGTGTGTGTGTGTGTGTGTCCTAGCATTACTATACTTGTGGGGACCGACATCTGTTTATATAGTCACGTGTGGGGACTCGCCTCCCTTATGGGGACACAATGGAGGTCATTACTTTTAGGGTGAAGACTTGGTTATGGTTAGGCATGTGTTGGTTATGGTTAAGGTTAGGATAAGTCGCCAGGAAATGCATGTAAGTCAATGTAATGTCCCCTGAAGTGATGTGTACATGGTATATGTGTGTGTGTGTGTGTGTGTGTGTGTGTGTGTGTGTGTGTGTTATCCTCCATGGTCTCTCCTCCTCTGTGCAGCTCAATATACTCTCGCTGCTGTCACTGTTCAGCCCACATTCACATTACCATGCTGAGCCCTCACCTCCAACAACACCCAGGGAAGAGGAAGAGGAAGAGGAAGAGGAGGTGAGAGGAAAGGGAACATTACCTGCTTTGATTTAACCATATCATTTATCAACCTCTGCGAAGAATTAGAGAAAACTCCTCCGCTTTTTTTTTAATCATAAAGTTTGTAGTTATTTTGCCTTAGGAATCAAAGTTTTTTGCATAAATTACAGTCGGGCTATTTAAATGTATTGTTTCACTGCAACAACCTTGTTCCTTGTTACTCTGCATGAATATTGAATAAGATGAATACAAAAAAATGGTTGCATTGACTGCATATATACGTGTCGGGTTATCTCCGGGTGAGATTAAGCTTACCTCACATTTCAATCAACTTTATTAATTTGTCTCCATCACTGGCATCAATCTGTGTAATGCATACGCAGATGCACTCCATCAGGTGAAGACAGCACAATATGCAGAGCGTCGATAAATCATCACCTCATTAAATGTTTCGCCTCTTACCAGTTCTGCACGTTACTCGCTGTGACACTGGGTTTTATGTGGCAGTAAAGCGGGATTGTTTTATGGCTGAAAACAGGAGGGAGTTTGTTTCAAATCAAAGGGACCTGAAGCTTTTTGATTAGCAACAATATGACAGTGTTACGTAAAACAAAGGAGTACCATGGAGGCGTTTCAGGCAAGGGGGGAGAGTGTTCGGGAGAGACATGTTAGAAAACCTTTAATTAAAACATCCTAATACTTCTTCAACCCTCAATCATTAGTTTGAGCATCAACAGTACCATGAGTCCATCACAGTTCTTCACATAGCAGCAACAGTTAAAGGGCAAAAGGCTCATTGTGAAGTTTACCTCCCACTAACCTTCTGTGCCTTCTCTTGATTCACCAAATTAGGAAATGCCATGAGATGGAGCAAACACTTTATGACAAGTCTGATGGTTCAGCCAAGTGTGAGTGTGTGTGTGTGTGTGTGTGTGTGTGTCCTAGCCTTACTATACTTGTGGGGACCTAAATCTGTTTACACAGTAACGTGTGGGGACTCGCCTCCCTTATGGGGACAAAATGGAGGTCCCCATGAGGGGAATCATTAATTTTAGGGTGAAGACTTGGTTAGGGTTAGGGTTAGGCATGTGTTGGTTAAGGTTAAGGTTAGGATAAGTCTCCAGGAAATGTCCCCTGAAGTGATGTATATATGGTATGTGTGTGTGTGTGTGTGTGTGTGTATGTGTGTGTGTGTGTGTGTGTGTATGTGTGTGTGTGTGTGTGTGTGTGTGTGTGTGTGTGTGTGTGTGTGTGTGTGTGTGTGTGTGTGTGTGTGTGTGTGTGTGTGTGTGTGTGTGTGTGTGTGTGTGTGTGTGTGTGTGTGTGTGTGTGTGTGTGTGTGTGTGTGTGTGCTCCAAACACTCAATTAAACCTCTCACTGACTGAGAGGATGTCTGTAAACACACTTCAATAAAGCAATCTCAGTAAAATGTGTTAAAGTGCAGAAATAATCCATAAATACTTGTGTACAAAAAAATGGATAATGAGCAACAAGTCTTATTTACTCGATTTTCATTTAATATTTTATAGTTAAGTTGATGTGATGGTATTTATATTTTATAGATCTGTACTTTGATCTGATTTTATAGTGTGATATAGACTAATGTTTTAGGTGTTTATTGATGGTTGTGTGTGGACCTGCCCGGGTACAACAGATTTGATATCAGGTAAATCTGGCATAAATCGTCTTATTCTTATGAGACCAAGGCTTCACATGGTCCTTGTTTAATAAATACATTTCACACATAAACACTATCACTAACACACCAAATCTTGCCTCTCCATATCTTCCACACACACGCTTCTCCTCGCTGCTTGTCTTCCTGTAAACACGATGATTAGGAGGCACTCGGAAGTGCCATAAATTATCTCCGAGACACCTTAAATCTTCTCCCCTGCAGTGCTTATTCCCTTTCGCGGTTGCCAAATGTCGTCTGCATGTAATCTTTTACATAAAAATTCTAAAGCTGCCTAGACTCGGGGCTGATTTGTAGCTTGTGTTGATGCTTTGAGCGTTGAGTGACTGCGTCGCCACAGAAATCTAAATGCATCTAACGGTTTAATCTGGCAGCCAGATGAGAGTTTGCTGGATCGTTACCCGGCATCCTAACCACCGAAAGTGATGCTTCAACAGCGAAGCAGTGGGATGAGAGGGTTTTCATGTGGTTACAAAGAGTAATTTGTTACTTTGATACAACTTTGATACCCTTACGCCTCATAAAACAAGACACAACAACATGTAAATCATGCACCTCAGTCACAGCCTGGAAAACGTCCAAATAACACACATTTCGGTTGTAGAGAGACTTGCCAGGGAAAGGTATGAAACCTCGATATGTCTCGATCAAGAGCGTGTTGAAAAGTGGTGGAGGCAGTAATGGAGGTAACAGTTTGAGGTCAGAGTAGATAATAAGCAGCATTGGGAAAACACAAGAAACTATGTCAAGAAATGTTTAAAGTTATCAGTACATGCATGGTTTTGGTCATGTTATAATAATTAAGCAATGCACATTCATTTATTTTATATTTACATTGCATTTTAAGTTTTATTATTGAGCAAATAATCATTTTGAAAAAGTTAGTTATTTTACAAGTTATACCACAGCTCGGTGTTAATGTGCTTAGCCACTTTCAAACCAAGTACTTTGCCGCACTTAGTTCCCAGCACTTAGTACCCCCATGGAACTAAGAGCCGATCGCGTTAACACTGGAATAAGTTCCCTGAGGGAAGGTTACACAAATGAAGCCGCTGACGTCACTTCTTCTTCTTCTGCTTTGGGTTTACTGGCAGGCCGCAAACAACTTCACGGCGTATACTGCCACCCGGAGTCCCCGGCCGGAAGTGCCCGGAGTTGGGAACGCCGACACCTCCTCATCACTCCACCGCTCCTATGTTTTTTTTTGTGTTGCCATAAGTTAATCTCTCTCCGTTGGTGCGCGGGGCTAATAATAATGCTAATAATGCTAATGCCAGTAAATACAATGGCGGCTTCACAAAACTTTTCAGAGTTTTACGGGGCGTGGTTTGCAATTCGCCCAGCCAATCAGAAATTGGTACTTTTCTCTCCCCAGGATAGTACCACCTCTCTAGCAGGCACTACAAATGGGGGGAAAAGTTCTCTGAACTAAGTTCTCTTTTTGGTGTGAGCGCAAAATTCCAGGCTCTATCGGATCTAAACGGGAAAAGTACGGGTTAAAGTACTCCGGTGTGAAAGCGCCTCATGTTTACGAATTGGAGGGACAGTGGTTCCCAGCAGTCAAGATATTTAACCCCAGATAACTGCTCCCATTGGCATGTTTTAAAAGTGTCTGTAAGTTACTTTGGATAAACTGAGGCCAATGCTCCTCTAACACTGAGCTTGTTGCCCCCTCCAAAAGAAGAATCAATGATAATTGTTTTTTCAATGAAGTCATTTAATAAAATGCTATCTTAGTCACTGACACAAACTATGTTCGTAAAACATTTAACATAAATATGAAAGGGGACCTATCATGCAAAAAGTATTTTATACATAAACATGTGTCCCCGGTGTGTCGGGGAACTCACAAAGTGTCAGAAAATAAAACCCTCTCTCTTCTCCTCCGTACCCAAATCTCTAATAACGGGGCAACAACGGAGCTGATCCAGATTTGCGTCCGATATGACGTAATATCTGAAATGTGGACCCACGGCCCAATCAGAAACGTAGCTATCAGAAACAATGCCTGACTGTTTTGGACGTAATATGGTCGGTGTTTACATTAGCATCGCTAACACTCAGAGCTAACCTGTACTGGAGAGCATGTGTGTGAAGAAGCAGGAAATAAAAAGGAACTCACCTTGTGGTATAACCGGCAAGAGAGAAAGCCTTTGAGCTCCATACTGTTTCAGAGAGAATCCTTGATAATCCATGATATGGCGTTTCATCACCGCAGTATTTAGTTTAGAAAGTAGCTGCCGGGTCCCGTATGAGCTCAGCCCACTCCTTTTTTATTTTTTATATATATATATTTTTTTAAAGCTTTATACTGTAAATCAGCACTTATGAAACAGGAAGTGAAATAGAGGGATATGAGGGATGACTAGAATGGGTGATCTGTTTGGTATTTTAAGCAAAAACCTTCATCGACATGTTTTTTATATATGTTTATATATCTGAGACCTATGCTATTGCCTAAAAATAGCATGATAGGTGACCTTTAAGAAATACAATTAAAAACACATTTTGGCTGCAAACACAAGGTACTTATTCCCCCATGTTTTGTAATGTAATGAAACAGTAATAGGGCCAAAATCAGCCATTTCAAAAAGTCACCATGAACCCAGTGTATGGTCCTGATCAGAGAGGCGATATTAGAGTGTGGCACTAGAGAAACTCTCAGTGTGAGCACATACCTCCTGCTGTTATGTCTCAAACCAGGTGGCATTTACAAAATGACCAGGCCTTGAAAATGAAGGTTGGCAAACAACAATAAACTTTGAAAAAAGCCACAGGTACTTCTGAAATGACACACAGAGAGAGAGAGAGAGAGAGAGAGAGAGAGAGAGAGAGAGAGAGAGAGAGAGAGAGAGAGAGAGAGAGAGAGAGAGAGAGAGAGAGAGAGAGAGAGAGAGAGAGAGAGAGAGAGAGAGAGAGAGAGAGAGAGAGAGAGAGAGAGAGAGAGAGAGAGAGAGAGAGAGAGAGAGAGAGAGAGAGAGAGAGAGAGAGAGAGAGAGAGAGAGAGAGAGAGAGAGAGAGAGAGAGAGAGAGAGAGAGAGAGAGAGAGAGCGTTTACTGGATCTCTTTTTCTAATTTATTCCATTGCATCTTGTCTTCTTGTTTCACTAATGTATATTTATTTGTTTGCTTAAAGTGGACCCATCATACTATATTGGAAACATATATTGTAGGGCCATACCTATACAAAACATGTCTGTGAAGTTTTTTGCTTAAAATACCAAACCGATCACCCATTGTAGCCATGCCTCATACTGCTCATACCCCTCTTTTGCAGCCCTTTAGAGAAACGCGGATTTCGAGTCCTTAGCTTGAAAAAAAAAAAAGGAGGCGGAGCTAATGCCTGATCAGAATTCTACCGGAGATAAAGTTAAATTCTGCTGTGATAAAACGCCATCCTGTTCTAAACCACATCAAAGATTATTTCTGAAACAGTCTGGAGCTCAAATGCTTTTTCTCTTGCGGGTTTATCACAAGGTGAGTTCCTTTTTTTATTTCCTGCTTTTTAAACACATGTGTTCTTCAGTACAGTTTAGCTCTGAGTGTTAGCGAGGCTTGCTAATGTAAACAAAGACGAGATCACGTCCAAAACACGTCAGGCATTGTTTCTGATAGCAACTTTCTGTGGGTCCGCTGCCGATTTGACGTCATATCGGCAGCAAATCTGTATCCGCTCGTTGTTCCCCCGTTTTTAAAAGATTTGGGTACGGAGGAAAAGGGAAAGGGTTTTATTTTCTGACGCTGCGTGAGTTCCCCGACGCACCGGGGAGACATCTTTATGTATAAAAGACATCACAAAGTGCATTTTGCATGATAGGTCCCCTTTAAGTATTCAGGAAAAGCGGTATATGAATGAAATATATTGTTCATCGGTGAGACGTCCCAGAACACGTTTTAATGCACTTTAGATTCTGCAATACTTTACATATTTTATTTTTCAGGGTGTCTGATTTATTTGTTTTGAACATTTCTTTACATTTTATAATAGTTTTCAAGAATAGTTCTATATAACCTTTTTTTTATATATATCTCTTTACCTCTAATACCGTTTTTAATTAATTCCTGTTGTTGTGTTTAGGTATTGTACTTACTATATTTATATTTCTCATGAATATTTCTTTAGATTTTTTATTTTGTTTAATAGTTTTTATTAAGAATAGTTATATGGACCCTTTTTTTGGAAGTCAATTCTTCTTATTGTGAAGATTATTGTGCATAGGTATGTCCCATTATACAGCAAAGCAAATCATTGTAAGTGTACACCTTCTCTTCGATATATCTGGATTTGATTATAGCAAAAGTGAACAATTCCCATCCTATTCAGTTCTATTTTCCTATAAAATGTTAAAATCTATTAGGACCACGTATTGCTACATGGAAATGTCTTCATGAAACTAACGGTGTGTAAATCAAGGACTGAACAGGCCTGTAAACCGATGGGTGACGGTAAATACATAGCATTAAATGGAAATGCAACAGAAATGGTTAGTGCAGCAGTTTAGTAGATAAACACAGACATGATGCGAGTCTGAATTCAAGTTTCATAAACAAAGCCTAAGGCTGGAGATAAGGAGTGAAAAGTGGGCGACATAAGGAATGTTTCAACCGGGAAATATCTGAGAAAGCATGAAAGGAAGTGCAGATATAAGGTGTATTGACGAGGAGACATCAATACGTGATCTCCAGCAAGAGGCTGTGTAATTAATGCAGGATTTTAGAGGTATTATGGTGCCTCTGATGACAGATTTATACGTTTTGAAATGGATCATCAGCAATTAACGCCGTCATTTATGGACTTTAAATGAGTTGGCAGGATTAACAGAGGATTTATATGACTGCGAAATGTCCTCGGGAGATTTTGAAGATCATCGGCAGAGAAGGAAAACAAGTCCCATCGTGTAGCAGGACAAAAGATATCTCTGGAGTGCATAACACCCCTTGTTGTTAAATACCATCTATGTGCAATATGTGCAATATGTATGCATTTAATAACTTTGCAAAATATTTGTAAAGCTGCCAAATCTTCAGAACTGTTACAGGATGTGTGTTTTTGCTTTTCAATTCATTGATGTCAGTATTTAGTGTCTCTACTTTAAAGAGTCCTCTCCTGCTGATGTTCAGGTGTATATCAGTATTTAGTGTCTCTACTTTAAAGAGTCCTCTCCTGCTGATGTTCAGGTGTATATCAGTATGTAGTGTCTCTACTTTAAAGAGTCCTCTCCTGCTGATGTTCAGGTGTATATCAGTATGTAGTGTCTCTACTTTAAAGAGTGCTCTCCTGCTGATGTTCAGGTGTATATCAGTATGTAGTGTCTCTACTTTAAAGAGTCCTCTCCTGCTGATGTTCAGGTGTATATAAGTATTTAGTGTCTCTACTTTAAAGAGTCCTCTCCTGCTGATGTTCAGGTGTATATCAGTATGTAGTGTCTCTACTTTAAAGAGTGCTCTCCTGCTGATGTTCAGGTGTATATCAGTATGTAGTGTCTCTACTTTAAAGAGTCCTCTCCTGCTGATGTTCAGGTGTATATAAGTATTTAGTGTCTCTACTTTAAAGAGTCCTCTCCTGCTGATGTTCAGGTGTATATCAGTATGTAGTGTCTCTACTTTAAAGAGTCCTCTCCTGCTGATGTTCAGGTGTATATCAGTATGTAGTGTCTCTACTTTAAAGAGTCCTCTCCTGCTGATGTTCAGGTGTATATCAGTATGTAGTGTCTCCACTTTAAAGAGTCCTCTCCTGCTGATGTTCAGGTGTATATCAGTATGTAGTGTCTCTACTTTAAAGAGTTCTCTCCTGCTGATGTTCAGGTGTATATCAGTATGTAGTGTCTCTACTTTAAAGAGTCCTCTCCTGCTGATGTTCAGGTGTATATCAGTATGTAGTGTCTCTACTTTAAAGAGTCCTCTCCTGCTGATGTTCAGGTGTATATCAGTATGTAGTGTCTCTACTTTAAAGAGTCCTCTCCTGCTGATGTTCAGGTGTATATCAGTATGTAGTGTCTCTACTTTAAAGAGTCCTCTCCTGCTGATGTTCAGGTGTATATCAGTATGTAGTGTCTCTACTTTAAAGAGTCCTCTCCTGCTGATGTTCAGGTGTATATCAGTATGTAGTGTCTCTACTTTAAAGATATTGTTTGCTTTTAAATTAGTGATTTTAAATAACCTTTTATAATATGTTTCCGCTGCACTATTTCTTAATGCTCTTAATATCTTTCATGTTTTTAAAGCACTTTGAATTGCCTTGTGTTGAAAGGTGCTATATAAACAAACTTGCCTTGCCTTGATTCTGATTCTGAACTAGAAAAACTCGAAATATTGCCAAGTATATGTGTCAAAAAACTACTCAGAATATTTATTTACACCTGATATGAGACACAATAACTTCAGAAGTAACACTGTATCGGGATATCAGTTCTTGTTTTTAGACAATGCGTCATCTCGTTAAGTAAAATAATCTTATTTTGAGTTGTATCTCAGATGAAACACATATTTTTTTTATATATTTATTCGAAAATCACCAACTAACATCAGAAAATAGAAAACATTTGGGTATTTGCGGCTTGTTTTGTAACACAACATTTACTCATTCTGGTCAAATATAGCTCACATTAGTTCTCCCAGCAAATTACAAGATCTGATTGATCTAAATATCCCTTCTTCAGGGAATCTAACCAAGCAAATGTTCACTTAGTTTATTGTCAGATCTTTGTACTTATTTAAAGTGAAAACGGCTTGTTTTCATTAATGTTTAACTTGTTTTTGGAGCAGAATGTTCTCCAGTGTGATTCTGATCCGTGTGTTTGTGTGGGCAATATTTCCAGCTCAGTGGATTTTATCTCCTCTCTGTCTCTCCTGCTGCTCCTTTCATCTCCTCTCCCATTCCTTCTCCTGCACTCCCACTCGCTCTGACCTCCAGGGAGCGTCTTCCTGTCCTTGCTGCCCAGGACCACCACGTGGAGCTGGACACCGAAGGAGGAGGGCAGGGCCTGTAGCCTGGAGGGGTCACAGCCAGCAGGAGGGGCTTTTTAGTGACTTTAGGGTGAAACAAAGGGCCAAACTGTAGTCAGGGAGGGGGGGGGTCGAAGGTTTCTGCTTTGTGGACATTACATGTGTGGTGGACTTCCTGAAGAGGTGTTCAAGACTCGTATAATCATTCGTGCTCATATTCGATTGATAACTTCTGTATCTTAGCTTTTCCAGTATTGCGTGTTGCCTGTTTTTACTGATTGTATTCACTGGTTAGTGACAGATGTTGATGGTTACAACATCCGTCCAGGGGCTACAGTGTGCACTGTTCCTGTTAAATATATATATTTTTAAAACTTCCAGTCGTCGGCTATAGCAAAAGGTGGGAGAAGTAGATCTTGTACCTGAGTAAAACACTTCACAAAGCTGTTATGAAGTGTTCTTGAATCCTGGACAAACGTTTAAACTAATCCAAGTGTGAAATAGTTGTGATAAAAAAGGAACTCTTTGTGAGTTCAGAATTTCTGAAGCATAATTTCAGTCATTGCATCAGAACAGTGAGTTACCAGAAGCCTTTATCATATATATTAACCAGGATGTGGCCAATGTCTGTCAGAGGGAGTACATTACTGGCATGAGAAGGGCGTAACAAAATTGTTTGTTTGTGGGAACATGACAAAAAAAATGCTATCTAGTCTTTTCTAGTTTCCACTTCGTCTTCACTCCAACACATTTCAGTGTGAACTCACTTTGACATGTGCAAAAATCACTTTTTCCCATCACTTTATTAAGCTCCACATCTACCCCTCAATATCATTTCAGTCGAAGTTCATTTCTTATAGTGTATGCAGAAAATACTCAGATCTTGTACTTGAGTAAAAGTAGAATATGGGCTATTTTGATTCTGGTTGTGAATACTCTGTTATGATTTCACATGGTTGTATCAGCTTGTACGTAATATAAAAAGTATTAACATCTGATAAGAGGAACACTTCTGCCCATTTTTTTTAGGGCATTGCTGTTAAGTTGTAATGTTGTAAGATGCAGACACATGGTTATCAAAAGCAGCAAAGTCAGCGTGCCCTAACCCGTAAACAAGTTAAAACATCCCTCATGTCAGAACGGGAAATAATTAAATAACATTCCATTTCTAATAAAAGCCAAATGAGTCCCAAATATCAGCAAATTGTTCCATAGCAACCGTTTATCTGATTATGTGTGTGTGTGTGTGTGTGTGTGTGTGTGTGTGTGTGTGTGTGTGTGTGTGTGTGTGTGTGTGTGTGTGTGTGTGTGTGTGTGTGTGTGTGTGTGTGTGTGTGTGTGTGTGTGTGTGTGTGTGTGTGTGTGTGTGTGTGTGTGTGTGTGTGTGCTTTTCTCAAGCAAAAGATTTAGAGTCGGTGTGCGTGATTGGCACACAATGCAGATGTGTGGGCAGCAGTAGCCATCTGGAGAAAGCAGAGTGGGTTGGTGGAGGAGGGGGAACAGGGAGGGGGGGCTTCTACTCTGGGAAAAAAAAAGCGCCAATAGTTTGACAGGAAGATAAAGGAAACGATGGGAGTGTAATCAATCAAAAAAACCTACGACACAAATAGAGGAAGACAAGAGACACCGTCCGCCCACTCGTCCCGACCACCATCACAGTCCACCATTGTCGGCCTGCTACTCTTCATCTCGCCATTGGTTGAAAAGATCAAAAGCCCCCAGGTGCCCCTCTGGCTTTTCGAGGTTGCCAGGCGTGTCGTCAGGGGAGAAAACAGGGGAGAGTGCCCTCCATCCCTTCATCTGTGGATGGAGTACTGTACAATCAATGTTCTGGGCTAAATTGGCCAATTTCAGTTGAGCACCAGGTGCTTTGTGTGCTTTATTACGACAGTGGAGATACTTCCGCAGGAGAAATCACAAAAAGCACAGTATCCCGTCCCCAGGAAACTCTCATAAACCCTCCATTAAATCCCCAAATCAGCCACAGTTTTCTTGACCCATTTCTTTGAGCAATCCAAGATCCAGCTGCCCCCTCAGACCGTTCAGACTTAAAAAAAAAATTACTTCCTTTCTTAGAGTGGCATCTATGAGGCGAAACAAAGCCACACTATGTCTGTAAAAGCATTTGAGACAATGGCAGGTCTATTCGCAGTGAGATCACCCCTATGAGAACATGTTCCCTTGTATGGGCAGAAAGAAAAAGATCGTAGCCAAGTCTTGAAGCCCGAGGTTGGTGTGACATCAACAACAAGCCAATGAGAAGGATTGCTATCTGCCAAATGTTGATGCTAGAGGCTACAGACAATATATCATATTCATACAGAGACGTTGATATGTGTGTGTGTGTGATGAGATGAGAAGGAAAACCGGAATTCAGACACCTGCTAAAAGAGAGGAAACGTTCTTATAGCCTGCGCTGAGTCACAAACAGGCCTCTGAAGACAAATAAAGCTCCTAAATTCAAAATGTATGCAGCTTTTATGCAGATGTTAGAGAGAGAGAACATTTGACAAGTGAGAAACGAACAATATTTTATTACAACCCAACACACTGAAAAAAGTGAAACGTTGACTTTAATTCAATGTTAAATTAGGTTCAACTTTTTAGTATTGCTTTCAACTAACCTAATAGAGTTACGTGACATTTGTTGACGTAATACATTTAATTAAAGTCAACGTGTCACTTTTTTCGGTGCAGGAAGCGGTGCCGAAGACCTCTGAAGTAGACACAACATTATAAAGGAGTGTGTTGTGGTGGTGGGAGGATATCTGTAGTCAGTGTGTGGCAGTGTGCGGTGAAGCAGAACGCCCTAACCTGCCCACGCGGTGACAATCTCCCCTGCAGATCACTGAAAGGTTGCGTGCCTGCCTGTGCACCGGGCACCTCTCCTGGGAGCAATAGAAGACCTGTGTAGGAGGACATAAAAGAGTGAGAGCACCCTGGGCAAAACCCCAAACCTGGACACAGCTGGCTTTTCTCAAACCCGAACAATCCAGCCTTTGTTTGAGAGAAAGCTGCATCAATTCCTGCCCGCCATTCACCTTTTGCAGCTCAAGCCTGCTCTTAGCTCGTACTGACGGATGGATCTCTGTGCACGTTTCATCATAAATACCCATAACACCTTGATAATATTAGAACAATAGCCGGTGAACCATAATCCAATACCTGCTCTCCACAGATCACAAAACAAGGCATTGTCAATTTCCCCAAAGTGCAATAGCTTGTAATGTTAGGGAGGTCATGCTCATGCTTGTTCTTTAATCCAATTGTGGAGGGAGAACAGGAGTCGGGATCTCCGCTAGGTGGCGACCTTGGACCGACGCGGCTCACCTTGAGCAGCGCTGCGCTTCACTGGAGACAGAATACATGCAGGGTGAGGAGAGCAGAGGACACACTGACTGACGCATTGCATTTGGATATACACATATACAGTTATGGACCAGTGTGTGTGTGTGTTAGGGAAGCAGTGATTAAAGCAGGTTTGTCATCAGTGTTTTGGAAATGTAGGCACAGTTTTCACCACTAGAAATGGCTCGCATTGCTTTCTTATAAAGTCAATCTGACTCAGAGTTTAACATCACCATTGCACACGCTTTGTGGAAAATGCCACCTCACGCTACTGGTAAATGAGAGAGTGACTTGTTTCGGGTGTGCAAGAGGGGGGGTAATGATTATTCTCCCCTCTAACCCCAGTCCACTATACGCTTCCTATATGGATTGACGGGCTCCGCGTCAGAGCGCACCAGTAGACCCGCCTCCTGGCTGTGGAGCTGCGTCTCTCTCACCCTGTCAGCTCCAAAACCCATATTCCACTGGGAGAGAGAGAGAGAGGGAGAGAGAGAGAGCGAGGGAGTGAGAGAGTGAGCAGGACCTGGGAGAAGAAGAGCAACGAAAGAAAAAGAGGAGAGAGAAAAACGGAACAACAACGACACAAATGGCACTCATGGCAGGGATTTTGTTCACCGCCACCTTTCTTGTTTTTGGGATTTCTACATTTGTTTCGCCAGCACGGATATACCCCCCGAATGAAGGTAAGGTTGTTGGGAGAACGGAAAAAAAAGCTGCCGCGGACTTCTGACTTCATCCCCACGGCTCCGTGGCCCCGTGTGTTTGCGCTGCGGAGACTCAGTGCTAGTTGCGAGAGGTTTAATGTTGGAAAACACCGACGGTCACCTTTACGCAGCGACTTTTTGTGAGCTGCATGTGAACAGAAGGAGAAGTGGCTTCCCAAATGCGCAGCGGCTGGTTGGGTCTCGGCTCGGGCTTTGGAGCAGCCGAGAGCCAGAAATGCTTGCAGCCGCGATACGTGCTGATCTCTGTTTGGAGAGAAGGTCAAGCTGCTTTACGCATACAATATAAGTTGAATGCGTATAGCGTCTATTAAAAAATAGCCTACGTGTTTTTTTTTTAAATAGCAGTGAAGTGTACGAGTCAGTGGGAGACTCGCACACGGGCCGAGCAGATCTTTATTTATCAATTTCAGATGATCTCTCAGTGATCGCTCCTGCTATCACAGTGGGTTTAACTGAACGGTGATTATGGGAATGACAGTAAACCCGATTGTAAAAGTTGAATTGTGCAGCGTTGGTGTATTGGATGCACACCGAATACAAAAAATAAAAGGTGCATGGAGAATAAAAACAGATCTTCGGTTTTATGCTGTCAAGCTTTCTTAAAGGCGATTAAACGTTAAAGTCCACGATGTTTCAATGGAGCAACACACACAAGAGCTAGGGAGATTTCGGGACTCCAGTTGCCTGCTCGGGGTCCCGGGGTGCAGGGTGTCCAGTTTCCAAATGTTAGGCCCAATACAGGGTCCAAACGCACTACTTTCCAGTGCACATACTAATGAATAAAGTACTTTATTTGATCTAAAACCATCACATTAATGCATGGAGTCTGTCTCTTGCAGAATGATGTTTCTTTATCTGCTCGGCACAGAGCTGTTTGACACAACAAGTACAAAATGCTGCAGCCCGGGCTCAGGGAAGTTACATATCAAACAAATGTTTCAAATTTAAAAAGGAACAGTCTGTATTGTACCTAATAATTTATATGGTGGACTTGCATAACGGGCTTGTTTATTAATTTATACCGAGCAGCTGATTTACTCACACTGGATTCAAACCCCCTAAAAAACAGAAATACTTAATGCAGTTTTATTCAATCGAACATATGTTTTAATTAATTATTCACAGACGTCCTGTTTTACCTTTTCTCGATAAATTGTTGCGTGAGACAAGACGTCTGTCTCAAGTATTTGAAATGCGTTTTGTTCTTCACCGTCCCACGTTTCCCACTGCACACGGCTCCCTAATTGATTCCGATCACATCAAACGTGCTCCGGGCCCACGGCTGAGCAAAATGAAACAGCATTTCTTTGAAGACACTGGGGAAAGACATTTGTGTTTCTAGCTAAATCTTTATGCTAACGAAAATCGATCAAAAACGACATGCGTTTGTCACAGCAGGGAATTACGCAAACCAAAACACGTACAAGACTCGATGGCCTGGTATTTATTCTCTTTGTGTACATCCATCATGAGAACATGTCTCTACTTAAAAACATTAGGGATGAATACAAAGCAGTGTTTTCAATTCATTATGCCTTCATTTGTATTTCTCAGTGTGTCAGACCCAAGCGGATCATAATGTACATGCCAATGCTGATGTTTTTTTTTAATTTGCTCACTTCTCCCATTCTTGTTTTCCAGTCACGTTATTGGACTCCAGATCCGTACAGGGGGAGCTGGGATGGGTCGCCAATCCGACAGAAGGAGGGGTAAGTTCTGCAAAGAAGTGTACCCTTGTTAGGACGCATGGTCCCCTATGGAGCAAAAATGGAGAGATAATATCCACTATTGGCAAGAGATGTGTGGAGTGGACCGCCAAACACATACACAGCGCTCTTTGATAAGATTCAGTCCTGGTGAGCCTTTTATGGGAATATCGTTGTTGATGATTTACTGTGCAGCTGTCTAGGGATACAGGCTAAGGGCGAGATGAAGGCATTCTACACTAAACTATGGTGAACTAGAATTTGCCGTTTTGTTCTAGGATACAGAGACCCTCAAAACAACCTCCAGGGCCCCATGAGGTCCCTCAAATCCACTTTGAGAACCACCGGTCTATAGGGACCCCCCCCCCCCCCCCCCTGAGCCCCAACCCACTGCTCCCCTTTCTCCTCGCTCCCCTTCTCTCTAACCGCTCTCTGTAATGGTCAGATGCAGGAGGCGATACTGCTGCGGGCATCAGGTTTCCTGAATAGACGGTGGATTGAATCGGTCTTTGTGGAGAAACTTTATATCCCTTTCCACCATTGAGTGGAAGAGAGGGAGAAGGAGAGGGGCTTGGCAGCTGAGAGAGGGTCCTCTGGAGTGGATGAATAAGGGGGGAAAGTGCAGAGGGGTTTAGCTCTTGCCGCAGGTCGACTGGATCTCGCTGTAAAGCAACGGGACACAGGGTCGAAGCAAATGTGTGATCCTGCAGTCTAATTGGGATATGGCTCCGATAAGAGAAAGAACGAGGGGCCCCACAGCGTTAGGATGTGCCACGGGCATGAGACGGTTCAGGAAAGGTGTAAGGCACATGCTATTCCTGAACCAAGTCTTCATTTAAATGGGATCTCTCCGAAAACAAGGCCAGACCTAAATTCAACAGTTCGTTCACAGTCGGCTCGAACTCCACCGTTTGCTTCCAAAGAGAAATGTGATGGTAAACACAAGGCAGCCTTTTCATTCTTGCACATGCCATACCTTAACCCTTAGGAGTCATGTGACCTGTTCAAGCCGGCACCGCATACAAACTGCTGCTTCTGTCCAAAGTACTGGCTTGAAACTCTACGCCAGTGTTTGTGTCACGCGGATAGACCCAGTGAAACCGTAGATACGACGGTTTAAAGTTCATACAAAAATATACTACGTCTTCATTTAAATGGGATTTCTCAGGAAACAAGTAAACACCTAAATACACAATTCAAACGAGTTTCCACAGTCAGCTGTAACTCCACAGTTTGTTTCCATAGAGACATTTGATGATAAACACAACGTTACTTTGAATTATTCACTAAATTAATACAAATTAGAGACAATCACGTGAACGAATGTATCGGCATCCAGAGGGAACAGATTTCCAACCTTGTGCAGCTGTTTACAGGCTCTGCTCCCAAACGATGAACTTGGCCGATGCTGCATTCAAACGCCCCCCCCCCCACCCACCCTCCCTCCCTCCCTCCCTCCCCGCGGCCATTTTATCACAAACAAGTGATTGACAGGGTCCTGGCATCCCAGTCAAGCCTGCATTCAGCCTCTCATTACCACCAATTGGCCTTATTCTCCTTCTTCCCCTGCTATCGGGGGGAAAGGTGCGGGCTTATCTCAGCGACGCTTGATTTCCACAACAAAAGGGGGGTGAAAGGAAGGAGAGCACGGCGGGGAATGATGGACGGTTTCTCGAATCAAACAGCCGCAGCTATGTTTAGCATTATCCAAACCCCTCCTCTGGGGGAATACGGCTTTAATCCAGATTGTTTATGATAAGGCGTCAAATCAAATCTGGCACCGTAAACCCATATCTCCCACTGTTCCATTATGACTTTCTCTTTTATACACTTCTCTAAATGGTTGAAGCTGTGCGAGCCAAAGGCCTGTCGGATCTTGTTTACAGCCAAGCTCAGTGAAAAGGCTCTATTTAAAACACACGGCGAAAAACTTAAGGGAAGGCACCGCCTTTGAGCCGCTCAAGACTTGCTCGCGGTGATCTGTCGAGAGGGGAACTTTATCATAAGTAAAACAAACATTCCCTCCTGGCAAAAAAGAAGCTTGGATAACGTAATCCATGCACCCCCACGTCAGCGGTTACCTCCCTCTCCTACGGTTTCATACTAACATCAGCAGGGAACATGTGTGTCTCTGGCTGTCCGTCATGTGAAGCAGGCACACATTAGATCATTAGCATTGAATCCAGACTTTTAGTTTTCTGCATCCACATAATCCCGTTTTCCTTTTTTGTCCTGATGCCCTGAGTCATGCTCTATTCGTGTGTGTGTAAAGATGATTGTGTATACTATTCCTAAACTAATTGAAGTGTCGGACTTACAGATGCATATAGCTAATTATACATTTCCTTTCTCGCAGTAGAGGGGAAGCCATGAATATGAATATCTATATGATTCTATATTAGGACCGTACAAGTCTATCAGGTGCCATTCACGAAATATACATTAAATTTAGCCGTCAATGAATTGTTCCGCTGAGACTCAATATTGACTAATCTTTCTTGCATGCTCTTTTGTAAAGTATCCCTCCTCGTTGGCATAGACTGGCTCTCAGAAGTGTTTGATATTTACACAGTCATTTTTAATTAGTCTTAATATTTCTCTGAGGTTGTTACCCTTTAACAATGACACATTGAAAGTGTTTCACTAGTCTTCTGAGAGTTTACATTTCAAACCAAACTAATTCATTTTGCAGATTGAGACTTCAAGAATATCCTTGTAACATTGTTTTTATTGTTGTGTCCCTTTTCCCCAGTGGGAGGAAGTGAGTATTATGGATGAAAAGAACATTCCCATCCGGACGTACCAGGTGTGTAACGTCATGGAGCCAAACCAGAACAACTGGCTCCGCACAGACTGGATCCCTCGAGGCGGAGCCCAGCGCGTCTACATCGAGATCAAGTTCACCCTGAGGGACTGCAACAGCCTCCCGGGGGTCATGGGAACCTGCAAGGAAACCTTCAATCTCTACTACTACGAGTCCAACAACGACAAGGAGCGCTACATCCGCGAGAACCAGTTCGACAAAATCGACACCATCGCCGCGGACGAAAGCTTCACTCAGGTGGACATCGGCGACCGAATCATGAAGCTGAACACGGAGGTCCGAGACGTGGGCGCTTTGAGCCGGAAAGGCTTTTATTTGGCCTTCCAGGATGTGGGAGCGTGCATTGCTTTGGTGTCCGTCAGGGTCTTCTACAAGAAGTGTCCCCTGGCGGTGCGTAACTTGGCCCAGTTTCCCGACACCATCACTGGAGCCGATACCTCGTCGCTTGTGGAAATTCGTGGATCGTGCGTGGATAATTCGGAGGAGAAGGAGGTTCCTAAGATGTACTGCGGGGCCGACGGAGAGTGGCTGGTGCCCATTGGGAATTGCCTGTGTAACCCTGGTTACGAGGAGCGCAACGCAGAGTGCCAAGGTAGAGAGAACCGACATTTGTCTTGTGCTTTTTGGGGCTTTTTTCAATTCTCTATTTATAGATTATCCCTTCTTCTAAAGCCCTTCCTGCCCCCCCCCCCCCCCCCCCCCCCCCCCTTTAATTTGTCCCCATCCTCTCCCTCTTTGTTTTTATCCCCAATGTTTTGTTCTCTTTGTCCTTTCGCCAAACGGTTTCACCAACCTCGCACTCGGTTGGATACTTTTTACTCCTCGCTTCTCCTAAGTCTTCTCCCCAGTGTCTGGGTGATGATGATTTGTTAAAGGAGTAATTAGCAGGCCCACTGGGAGGTGTTGTGCAATGGGAGGCATTTGGTGACACCAGGGGAGGAAGGTAGAGCTCCAACTGCTCTGTGTTTCACCCCCCAACTGCTCTTCCTCTTATTCCCAATCCAGCTGGAACAAAGAGATAGACAGATTTAGAGGAGGAGAAGCCGAGAGAAAGAGTTTATCATTCAGGACAGGTTTGAGAAGTGTGGAAATACACAGCTGTGAGATGGGGTTGAAACTGTGCTATTTGGTAGGGGGGAATAGACCACTATTCCCATCTCAGTTTGACGAGACCCTATACCGAGCTGTTTGATGAGGTTTTAAGGTCAGTGCAGAGTGCCTTCTTTCAGATATTTTTAAATCAAGAGCATGATAGAGCTTCGGCATGTTGCTGAATTTAAAACGCTGCCTTTAGACGCTGCCAAGATCTTTCTTTTTCCTGTCAAGCTCTCTCATGAGAAATTGCATTTTTGATACCCTAATAATTTAACGTGCTTGTTTCATTGCACACGGTGGATTATAATCTGTGCAGCAGTGTGGTGTGCAGAGCGCCTCGGTGTGTTCGGCAGCTGCTTTGTGGAACACATGCAGCATTTTGCCCGAGCGGAGACGCAGTTGTCAGCTGGCCAGACGAGCGGAGGCCAATTCTGCCACCGTGGTTTATTGGTGTAGCCCACCAGCCACCCACCACCGTGTCAGCCGTGAGGGGTCAGAGGCTGGGCATGGGTGATTAACAGGGGCTCGGACAACTACACCTCTCTTAATTTACGAGGGAGCCTTTATCTCGGAGGACTAATTGCATGACAAACAGGTCTGGTGATTTAGGGCTGGGGTACTGTTCTCTGCTTGGGGGTGGGGAGGCACATTGGGCTGGTTGGGGTTGAGGCAAAGAGACCCCTTTCTGTGATGCAATCGACTATAACAACCTCTTTTGTTTCCAAAAATCCGAAAGAAAACCCTGATCTCATAACTCTAATGTTCGTGCAGAATGAAAACAGACTTCTTATCTCTCGTCTTTCATTTCAGTTGAAATGCTTTTCCAAAGTTTCCAATAAAGGAATTTTGGAAACGTTGATATTTTATGAGTAATGTCGTCTCGTAGTGCCTGCCGGCCTCGGAGCTGGCAGTAATGCTTTTCAAGCCAATACATCCATTTAGTTCACATATCACTGCATCTGCTTTATTTGTTTGAGTTACCGG
>NC_136902.1:90310847-90315847 GCF_949606895.1 Notothenia rossii | reverse complement strand
AGCCGTCATTAGCCGAGGTGATGAAATGTTTTTCCTGCAGTTCTCCACACTCGTCACCCGTCTCCCTTTCCTCTCGCTGTGCAGGGCAGGAAGCCACAAGTGATCGAGCATGAGCACGCTGCCACCAATATCCATCTTTAGGTCATTTGTCTTTTGTTTGAGTTTCAAACCACAACAAAAACAGCTGCTTTTAAGAGTTTTTCTGGAGCGTTGAGTTTTTATTTCACGTCGTTTCAAATAGCTTACGCTGGTTCAACGTGCCAGAAGGAACTCAATTAGAAATAAGTGGAATCATCTTAGCTTCAAAGGTGTGGTGTAATAGGAGACTTAATGATTTGTTTGACTATGCTCTGAGTGGCGTCAGACGGTCTGATCTGGAGTTATGTGGCAACACGTGTTGTTTGAGTTCTTAAGGTTGATATTTGTGAATATTTGTAATAAATTGCAGTAATTATTTGATTTTCTAGTTGTTTGAATTGTTAATTGAAAAACGAATTATACTCAAAGTTGTTATTAGCCTATTTTTACATATTTCTTTATGTTGTTGTTTGTAGTAAACTATAAAAACAGGTGAAGTATTTTGTGTTTTCTTGGAGTGTTGGCTGCAAACAGCCCATAACTTCACCGGTTTGATAACGATGCAGCCATCAACGAATCTAAGCGTAGTATGTCATCAAATGCCGTTGCCATGGCGACAGACCACTCGTCATGAAACACGATGTGGCTGTAAGTCTTTAGGTTGATATTTGTGAATATTTGTAATAACTTGCAGTAATTATTTGATTTTCTAGTTTTCTAGAATTATACTCAAAGTATATATTTTTAAATATTTGTTTATGTTGTTGTTTATAGTGCAATACAGTACTGCTCATAGTGTGCAGTGCATTTGGGGAATGAAGGAGAAAAGCTATAAAAACAGGTGAAATATTTTGTGTTTACTTGGCGGGTTGGCTGCCATTCAATAAGTGATATTTTCTACTAGACAGATACAGTAAAAACACACTTTCACACTTTGTTGCCGTCGTTTAAAAATACATGTATTTCAACTTTGGAAAACAGCCCTATGTTTAACTTTGTGGGATTGCATCTCAGATAATCTACTGGGTTGTTATAACTAAATCAAAATCACCACATCTGGAGATACGAGGCACCTTCCCAATAGTATACTGCGCGGATAAACCAAGACATTAGCATCCCATTAGGAGTTAATGTGGGGTAAGGACAGCTTACATGGTGCTGCTAGCTCGTTGTCAGCAGGCGTCAGCGACACGTAGCTGTGGAGGTGTCAGAAAAAGCTTCTTTAAAAGGATGATAAAATGTCTCCCTCCTCTCTGCTCCTATCATCTTTTTGAAAAGCATCCTCTCTTTGAAGCCCGCGATGGGAAGAGCGAGCGATTAAAGCAGTCAGCAAGCAAATTAGCATGTCAAAAGCCCCCCCCCCACTCCACTCTCTATCTGTCCCTGACGTTCATCCATTCCTCCGGCTGTTTCCCTCCTTCTCCCTCCATTTCTCTCCCGCACACTCTCCCTCTTACCCTCTCTTTCTCCTTTGCACACTTTACATTTTC
Organism: Notothenia rossii; assembly: GCF_949606895.1. NCBI lineage: Eukaryota > Metazoa > Chordata > Actinopteri > Perciformes > Nototheniidae > Notothenia > Notothenia rossii. The sequence goes on along the minus strand of NC_136902.1, from coordinate 90,314,279 downwards.
CCCCTTCAAAAACTCCTCCTTCAGCGCAGAGAAGAGGCCGAGTTTGTAAAGAGAGATGGACGGATGTATGGGCAGAGAAAGACGGACACAAGGGAGAAGTGGACAGCGATCAAGTGGGCATGGGTGCAATGTTTTTTAGGGGTTATGAAAGAGAAATGGAGGGCCAATGCCACCGTCTTTGTGCCCGACGGAGAGCGAGAACGGCCCTCTCTCGCCAAGAAGAGCCCAGGAGATGGAGATGGAGATGAGGAGGCAGGGAGGGGGAAAAGAGACACAAAACCTGGGGGGAAGTGAAGTGGAAAGACATTTAGTTCCAGTCTGGCAACCGTACTTTTTATACACTTCATCCGCCGGTTCACCATTGCTCGGAAAATCTCTTTGATCCGGTGCAATGTGTTACTGATCGCATGTGTGTGTGTGTGTGTGTGTGTGTGTGTGTGTGTGTGTGTGTGTGTGTGTGTGTGTGTCCTAGCATTACTATACTTGTGGGGATCTAAATCTGTTTACACAGTCACGTGTGGGGACTCGCCTCCCTTATGGGGACATAATGGAGGTCCCCATAAGGGAATCATTAATTTTAGGGTGAAGACTTGGTTAGGTTTAGGGTTAGGCATGTTTTGGTTATGGTTAAGGTTAGGATAAGTCTCCAGGAAATGCATTTAAGTCAATGTAATGTCCCCTGAAGTGATGTATACATGGAGTGTGTGTGTGTGTGTGTGTGTTTTTTTTCTTTCTTTCTAACCCATTATATATTTTATGAGAATCCCCATCATCACTAGCATGAGCATTGGCTATTCTTCCTTGGGTCCGCACACACACACACACACACACACACACACACATACACACACACACACACACGCACACACACACACACACACACACACACACACACACACACACACACACCCCCCCCCCCCCCCCACACACACACACACACACACACACACACACACACACACACACACACACACACACACACACACACACACACACACACACACACACACACACACACACACACACGCACACACACACACACACACACGCACACACACGCACACACACACACACACACACACACACACACACACACACACACACACACACACACACACAGTCACAGTACAGCCAGACACAGTTCAATTATACTTTATGACACAGAGATGTTGTTAAAGCAAACTTATGAAACATACTCTGGAATCTTCCTGAATGATATCGACCGGCAATGAATTCCAGCTGACTGTTTTCTGTTTCCTCTTCGATCTAGTTGCAGCAAACTGCGAGACAAACCTTTGTGATATAATTAGTGATAAGATTGACCAACCCTATATCCACCCTGTGCATGTGTCGCGGGCGGACATATCACACGCTGTATCCTAAACTTCTATTAACGTTCCCATCTCGTGATCTGAGCTCGGTGTCTGACAATGGGAGGGTGATTGCAAACACCTTGAACATGTTTTATCTCTCCTTCTCTCTCCTGCTGATGCCTATCTTAAGCCCCATCCTTCCATCCAGAGAGTAGGTGGTCTTTCTTCTCCTCATCCTCGTTCTCAGGGGGGCGCAGAGTTCAGTGGACAAATCAAAGGCTGCTCCGTGGCAATCAGTTAAGGGTTATGACAAAAAGCCCTGCAAGAAAGGGCCGCTGTGTAATCTGATGTGCCCCGAGACTGGACGCAGTGCCCATTTTAATGAGCTGAGAGCCCCCTTTTCCAATCACCACGGTCAGAGGAAATGGCACACTGGCTCGCTGGAAAAACACACACTTAGAATATGTGATTTTCACTTGAAGGGATGAGGAATACACGCAGGGTTGTTGCAAGGAAACCGTTTAGCTGACAACATCTGTTAATGCTATAGAGGTGTGGAGTGAGAGGTGGTATATTGGGTGTCCGACGCTAAAAGAAAACTGCAGATTATTACATGCATGCCTGTTAGATGAGTTTGGAGTCCAGGGCTTGGGCTGCCAGAAGTTCCCCATGACTCATTATTGCAAATACAAGCAAGCGCATTGGAACAATATCGAGTTTTTTGATTAAAAGTTGAACACACGGTGCTACGGAAGTCAACTGCAACTTCCAAGAAGCCTTCAGGAAAGAAACATTCAATATCAGATGATATCATTGTGTTTTGGCACCACTAACGGTGCATGTTTCACTTTCAAGAAACCTGGTTTTCTGGGTCAGTCTGGAGTTAATCCTGCAAAAGTGGTGTGTCAGAGTGTTTGGGGCGTGTTGGAATTGTAGCATTTAGATCTCTACACACTGCTTAGCTTAAGACCACAACTTAAAGCTATGGTGTTAACTTTCAAGGTGTTTCTATGTTGAGGAACAATATGTGTGTTTTTCCATGGCATTGTGCAACTCCAGGAAATCCTTACAGCTTGCAAAAAATAGTCCAAAGCACAACGAACCAGAATGAGCTATTCATTTAATCTGACATTTTGATGTATATGTGATTACAGAGGTCGGCAGATTTTGTGGCTTTTTCAGTCAGAATAGCTGTTTCCCTTTGCTTCCTGTCTTAATGCTAAAATTAGCTTCTGGATGCAGCCTCATATTTAGCATACAGACCTGAAAGGGAACTGTATATTCTATCAAACCTTAAACATGTCCAAGAGAACTGCTCAGCAATTCTATTTACGTATACATGGACCTACTTGGTTTCAGCCCAGATCTTTGAGATCAGGTAGCAGACGTCTCGCTGCGAATACACGTGTTCGAACACCGACGTGCAAACTTCATGTGAATCAGGCTCACCGTGGGGGGCGCGTGTGAGGTGTAACCCCTCTGTGGGGGGGCTGAAATGTAATTTGGGGATGTGGAGGTTTCTGAAGCTGCAGATGTCCAAGCCAGAGGCGGAGGTGTGTCCATGCTAGGACACGTCTGTGGGATTAGAAAACCTTGATCTGCCCTAATCCGCAGTGAGCTGTCAAATACTGTGAGAAAAAAGAAAGAGAGACGATTCCTTAAAGGCACACGGCACGGAAGAATGTGAGGTTAAGAAAATACTGGAGACAAAAAATGAAATATAAAAAGGATAGAGTTTCGTAGAAAGGAAGTGATTGAAATGAAAAGGAGGCTGTTTTTATAATTTTTTTATTAGTCCATTTATTGAACAAGTTAGAAACAAAACAAACAATAATAATAATTATAACAAAAAGAAGCACACTAAAAAAAAAGTATAAAAAAATAAATGTCATGTTCAAAAGGGGCAAGAAGAAGCTTAAAAACGTCTCTGGTTCCCCTCTAGCGTACATCTAAGTACATTTTTCGACTTTTTACTTTGACTTCTTACATTTTGAACACAAATACCTGAACTTTCTACTTCTTACATGTTGAACTCAAAGACCTGTACTTTCTACTTCTCTCATTTTCCAAACAGGCTGGTTCCTTTAGTCTGAATGTGTGTTTGGTGGCGTGATCATTA
>NC_136902.1:90283347-90303347 GCF_949606895.1 Notothenia rossii | reverse complement strand
TTTTTTTTGGAAGGCTATTGTAGCCCAAGTTAGCTCTCATGCTTTCAGTCCCCAGTGGATTGGATACTTTGTTGTGTAGGCTGCAGAATCGCTTGCCTATCAGGCTTTGCATGCAGGTCACTCAAGGTGGGCTACAGTGTAGGTTTTTCATTTGGCCGTAGCGTGGGGCTGTGAGTGTTCAACGCCTGCTGCTGTGTAGGTTGTTGCCACTCAGAGGAAAATGCAGCTTGGCTCGCGTGTGGGTAGCTATCATCGTATCATTAGCTTTTGTGCACTTTTTTGCAGATGGCTGCGTCGACTATTTTTCCCCTCCCTTCACGCGGTGCGGCCAATTCAGCCAGCAGCATCCCCGCCACACGGACACAACTACTCATTAACTCCCACAGACCTCTCCCTCCACCCCTTTTCCCTCCAAACGTGCTCCAGCTTAGAGACAACAGGGATGGGGAAGAGGTGGGGAGGAGGGGGGGGGAAGGCTGACAAAAGGGGAAAGAAGACTAAAGCCAGAGATGAGGATTGAATGAGTGAAAGAACTACTGGGGGAGAAAAGGGGGAAGAATGCAATGTCCGGGTCTGTGAGGGATTCCATTTTTTTTTTTTTGCCTTTCCAGAATAGAACAGTAAGTCACCAGTCTCTTTGTCTGCCTTTGATCTCTCAGCTAAGGGATTTGGCACCTGACAAACCCCTCTCTGTCTGAAAGGAGGCCTGTTGAGAGAAAGCCTAGGAGAGTGGGAGAGAGAGATAGAGGACGAGAAAGAAAAAAACACACACAAGAGAGTGAGAGAGCGACCGGGCAGAACAAGGAGAGTGGGTTCTTAGAGCTCTACGAGGGGATATGAAGAGGGCTTCTCAGCTCATATCCCATAAAAACTAACACATACGTGTGTCTGTGTGCGGGTTTGAAACCAGTGGTCCGGACAGTGATAAATCCAGCGAGTCTTAAGGGAGATTCCCCTCTGAAGCCACGGTCTTTTGGACCACCCACTAGTGCGGTCTCTTCCCTCACCAACACGCACTCCTAATAGGAAGCAAATTCCCCAGCTTTACTTGGAGATCGACCTCTCGTTTGCCCTCCGCCGTTGCTTTCTGGGGGGCAGTGGCTGCTGTAAACAAGCCTTCATATGTTGACATCACATTTTCAAACACAATTTCCTGAAATGCAAACCGCAGATGAAGACGCTGTGTATGGCTAACAGGGATTTGGAGTTGCTTGAAGGGACTCCGGGGTCAGCCTGGGACAGCTTAATAATTGACGAGCGAAAAACTCATCAACCGTGCACAGTTTGAGGTAGCCTGCTCTTAGACTGTGTCCCTTCTAAGAGGCTCAGACCCGAAGGCTGTGAAGCATGGGACTCAATTAACTCTCCCTACAGCCACTATCAAGAGGCCACTATCCCAAACAGCTGGTTGACCCCACTCTCAACTCCGGACACTCTTCCTGCTCAGCGCACATGTACAAACACTAACGGCAACTTTTGTGTGTTTTGTCCCCCGAAGCGGTCACAACCTCTTAAACAATACCCACAAATCCCAGTGTCCCTCTGTCTTTGGTGATGAGATTGGGCGTCGAATGATTGCTTTTAACACAGAGAGATAACACAAAGCACCTCCAGACTAATCTCTACCCCTTTTTTCTCAACCGTGAAGAATAGAAACGGAGGCTTCACGCACCCCTGCAGGCTACAATCAAAGAGACCCTTAGCTTAGCGTTAGCGAGTGAAGCGGCTGGGATTTAGCCCTGATTGACTGAGTGGGAACGGGCCAAAGAAAGGCTCAGCAGGTCGCAGCTAGTCCGGCTCGGTTAACGCCGCGCGGTCCTAATCCAGCTGCTGGAGAAGAGCGGCTGGGGGCAAAGAGCCTAACTCTAATGCGCCTCCAAGTGAGGGATTTCCCAGCATTTTAGGGGGTTTGTGGATTTATTTGAATGTGTCAGCATGTCTGGTGGTTAGTGGAATGTGTGTTTTTGTTAAAGTACGGACTTCCTCTTCACTGCGGTGGTGTGTGTGGAAAGGAATTGATTTGTTTTCTATTGTGGTGAACACATATGGGACTGTGTTTATTATGTGAATGTTCTTTTGTGCGCAGGATCCCCTGAAGTATTATGACTTTGGCATTGCAACCCATGCCTTTTCAAATACATCTGGGTTTGTGTGTGTGTCGACATCAAGCCTTTGTGTGTGTGCAGGCGTTGGGTGTCGCTTTACCCCTGCAGACTATAACTGTGTAATTATCTGATTTATATTGGGTATGGATTTACCCATCTGTCTCCAAAGGGTCTTTACTGTATAACAACACACACATTTTTGCACACCCACTCTACCAGACAGCCCCAATGCCATTCGCCGATTAATGGCAGCCTCATTGACTGACAGGTTATTTGGACCAATCGGTGTTGGAACTGTCTGCGCAGCACCTCTCGGAGAATTGTTCTTTTGTCCTCGTCTTCTGGTTCAGTGCTCACAGGGTGAAACATAAACCCCGCTAGGCTTCCCTGGCCATTATAGAAACCGATAGACGGGGGAGAAACTCCTCGAAACACGAGCCCTCCAATCAAACTGTCACTCAAAGGAAAGGCGAGCACTGTCGCCAATAGTAGGAAAAGTGTCACTTAGGTTACCATTTCAGAGTTAAGTGTGTGTTTAGGTGCATGTGTGAGAGTGACAGGGCTCCCGGTGTGCCAAGTGTGGCGGCATTTGTTTGTTAAATGGTCTGAAATGGCTCTTGTTTAATCGCTGCTTCAAGTCATGCCAATTGTGCATAGCTTATATTTGTGAGAAAGACAAGAGGTAGATATTTGATCTTCTCCATTTTTTTGTCAGAGGACATGGAGCCCTGTACTTCTGTTCAGTTGTTTTTGATAATAGATTTCAGGTTCGTGAGAAAGTAGAAAGCGGTGAAGATGGAAAAATAAGACAAACTTTTCTATTCAATGTGTTGCCATGCAGTTTTGTACAGACGCTCTTGGTTTCTTGAAGGTGCATCGTAATGGATTTGTTGATCCTGTGACTTTTCCTCTTAGCCATCTCTACACCGTTCCTCTCTAATATAAAAGCTGTACTCAATGTAGGCCTTCTTGTTTTTTCTTCTTGACGTCTTGTCTTAAACCAAACTTACCCTCCTCTGTGTCCTTGTTATGTTTCAGCCTGCAAGATCGGTTACTACCGCGCCTTGGCCACCGACGGCTCCTGTTCCAAGTGTCCGCTCAACAGCTACTCCACCAGAGAGGGATCCACCTCCTGCGTCTGCGACAAGGGATACTTCCGCTCTGAAACAGACCCGGCGTCCATGCCCTGCACCCGTAAGTACACCAACATCTAACATACTGTCAGAGGTGGGAAGTAGTGGAGTACAAATACTTCGTTATATACTTAAGTACATCTTTCTGGTATCAGTACTTTACTCCACTACTTATTTTTTAGACTTTTTACTTCTTACACTTTGAACTCAAATACCTGTACTTTCTACTTCTTACATGTTGAACTCAAATACCTGTACTTTCTACTTCTTACATGTTGAACACAAATACCTGTACTTTCTACTTCTTACATGTTGAACTCAAATACCTGTACTTTCTACTTCTTACATGTTGAACACAAATACCTGTACTTTCTACTTCTTACATGTTGAACACAAATACCTGTACTTTCTACTTCTTACATGTTGAACACAAATACCTGTACTTTCTACTTCTTACATGTTGAACACAAATACCTGTACTTTCTACTTCTTACATGTTGAACACAAATACCTGTACTTTCTACTTCTCTCATTTTCCAAACAGGCTGGTTCCTTTAGTCTGAATTTGTGTTTGGTGGCGTGATCATTATTATTTAGAGTCATTGCGTGCCTATTGATTTGAACACGATCCGTGTATCCATCATTTCCTGGTCTTCTCTAAAGAAGAGGGACCAATGGAAACGTTGTCATGTTGCCGTTGTTCAGCATGGAAACATTCATTAGCTAACAATGACATTATTGTTCTATTGATATAAAGGGAGGTCAGGTACTCTTTAAAACAGCTGCTAGTTATGGGTACTTTTTACTGAAGTACATTTCAAAGCCTCTTTACTTTGACTTGAGGAAAGAAGTTTAGTCAGTACTTCTACTTTCACCAGAGTATTTTTAAACACGAGTATCTGTACTTCTACTTGAGTAAAGGTTGTGTGTACTTTTGCCAGCTCTGTACAAAGTTTAAAGTGCAGGAATACCGTATTATATATAGAAAATAACACACACAGAGTTATGGCTTCTGCCTCAACCCAGCCATGGTTTTTATTCCTCTCTCTCGCTATCTGTTTCTTTTGCAATGTCAACCTGAATTACCCGAGCGCTCACGGAGAGACAGCCTTTCTGCCGAAACATAAAGCGGGCGGCTGCTGGTTTAATAGGTGTCTTTTGATTCCAGGTGGTACTTAGTGATCAGTCACGGTGACGGGTAACTAATGGGGGTGTAAATCACCGCTGTATCCCAGATCCAGTCTTCCACAGAGAGGCTGCAAAACAAACAGAGAGAAAGACAAATAGAGATGAGATGTTAGCGGTGATGTGACGAGATGACGAAAAAAGGTAGAAGAGCGAGTTTGGTGGAAAGCTGAAATTGGATGTTGTGATAGAGAAAGAGACAAAGGTGACTGAATACAGGAAGGCGTTAAGCCCAAGGAAGAGCTTTTATTTCTTCTGTTTGTGAGTCACGCACCGGAGAACCCTCCCCCGGCAAATAATAAGAACACTCCTAATGATACCTCTTTCCTTTTTCCATCCCTGAGTCACACATACCGGGAGTTCATACTGTCAGAAATATAAACCCACGTAACACAAAAAGCCCTGCACTCTTATTTCCCAGGATAAAAAACACTATTCGTACACATGACAGACTTTTGAGTGAGTATGTGTCACAAGTCAGTTTTAACAACCAAACATCTGCTAAGTTGCTTAGCTCATAGTTGGCCCGCGTTTTGGCCCGAATGATCTGTCGAGTTCCTGTGGATTCATCACTCAGCGGAACGGTTTATTGAATCCGACGAGCAGCCGAACTCCTGCCGCACAACACCAAGCTGTCGGAGCAGAAACTAAACCGGCCTCTGATGATTCCCCCGCCGCGCGGCAACATCATACACAATGTGGGATATTCTATGATTAAGAACATGAGTTGTACTGGAACAAGATGGTAATCTGAACATCTTTGATTAATGCATTCTGGCTATACATATCTGGAGCTGATTGCTATTTTTACAAAGCTTTTCCAAGTGTCTCTAAACACCCAAAGTGTTTACTGGGACCGTAAACACACTCTGTTGAACTCACTGGACTTGTTGAGCTGCAAGGATCAGTAGAGGAATGGATTAGTCAGATTTTCTTTTTGAAACTAACTCATTATTTCAAATGTTTTTCTAGCTAGGATACCAAATATGAAATTACAGAATTTGCGGATATTCTTTGTCTTGCATTAACTGTTGTTCGGTCAAAGTAACCACTAAATAGGGATCATAAATACCCACGTTTTACAAGTTACACCTTTTTAAGTCAGGGATTAGTTAAAAAAAAAAATTATGATTTATCTCCGAACATATTCAAAAGCATTTCGTACTCACACAGATATACAACCTAATTCAAACAGGATTTTTTAATTGTTTTTGCTTTTATTTAACTAGAAGTGCCTCTCTGAGATTGTTTAAGCAACTTTAAAGGAGAGCAGTGGCGTTTTTTCGGATTGTAGTTATAATTTTAATAAATAAATAAAAACACTTCGTTTAGTTTCGGAAATTCTTTGTTCTGTGTTGCTGCCGGTCCGTCTCTCCCACGGTCTCTCCCCAATTCTCATTGAGTATTTTACAAAGAGTGAAACAGCGCCCCTCTAGATGTTATGGTGAAACAGTAGATTGCACTCTCTGTTGCGAGAGGAGGCTAGCCGAAATTTGCTTCCCTTGGTGAAAAAAAAATGTAGCGATTGACCAATCAGATGAGGCTCGCGTAATGCCCCTGCCAACCTGTGATTGGTCAGGGCCATGCCAAGGGAAGCCAGAGACGGCTGGCTTCCCTTGCCTCACAATCCAATGAAATCGCATCAACGGAGAGAGGTTAAAACACTTTTTAAACCTTATATTAACTTTCTTTGACTAAATAAAAGCCTTATTCCACACCCCCTACTCCATTACTGTTTTGCCACATCACTAATATATTGAGTTACTTGCAATTATTTTATTGCCTGATCCCGCAGCTCATCTCTATTGTCCTGTTAGTCCGTGTGGCATTTGAGCTCGGCTGCTGCGGGCAACAGCTGACAAAGCTCATTACGGCGCTTATTTTACACGGCGGTGCGATGCCGTTTCAAACTCCACGGTTAGGAACTGAACATTAGCTGGACCCCTTCTCCGACCTTTGCAACGTTTGACCTTTAAACTCTCACCCCGTCTGTCGTCTGATGTTTTCCTTCCTCGCACATTTCATTTTTTATTTTTTTTACTTCTCACCCACATGTTAGAGCTGTGTAATTACAGCTGTCACTCACACATCCCTCCTCATCCACATCTTGTTTTCACTCTCTCTCTTTCCTTCTCTCAAAACCCACTCACGAGTCACGAACAGAGCAGATGAAGAAAAAGGAAAAAAAACGCTCTTAAAGTAATTTCCCAGTTTGCTCGCTGAAGGTCAGGCTGGGAAAGAGCCGGCATCTCTGGTAATTGTGTGTGTGTGTGTGTGTGTGTGTGTGTGTGTGTGTGTGTGTGTGTGTGTGTGTGTGTGTGTGTGTGTGTGTGTGTGTGTGTGTGTGTGTGTGTGTGTGTGTGTGTGTGTGTGTGTGTGTGTGTGTGTGTGTGTGTGTGTGTGGGTGCGTGTGTGTAATTGAAACCGCTTTCCCCCTCTCTTAGCTCAGAAGCTGTAGCGACGCAAGTTGATGATTAAAACTGGATGTTGTGTAATTCTGTCATTGTGTGTCTCTTTCTGTCGTCGGTCTGTCAGAGGCTGTTTTGCACCTTGTTATTTTGATCGGCGATTAACGCGTGCTACATTCAATCGAAAAACTCGCTTTTCAGATTATAAGCAACACACACTTACCTCCCACACTTTGGATCAATAGGCCTGAGGATCCTGGAGGGATACATTTGTTTTATGGGGTTTAAGTAACAGATTTGTCCGCGCCTTAACAGTCCTTGGCAACTTTTTCAGGGTTTATTTGAAGTTTCTTGTCCTGCTTTTTACATTCCCCGGTTTGCTATCACTGCTCTTTTCTCACTTACTTTTTTTGTTGTCTCTAAGCCACTTTTATAGCTGTGTTTAAAACATACATAGAAAAATATATATGATATGGTCCTTGGACCCAATTAGTTTTAACATAGGCAACAGGTAGATAATATCCTCTAACAATATGCAGCTAAGTCGATTCAAAGCATTCAGTTAAAAATATACAATATTAAAATAAGTTCAGGGCAGGAAAAAGCAATATACATGATATAAATAAATACACAGGCTTGCACCACAGGGCGGTAATGAGGTTCAGGAACAGACACTGGTGGGAGCTGCGTTCAGGTTCAAATGAGGGGGTGTTCTCCATTTTGGGGTTTCTTTTGGCCCTTGATGTGTTTCTCAGATTTTGCCCAGTTTTCTTAGCGGCGGTTTTTCGGTGGAGGAAGAGGGAGGGATGGGGGGTGAGGAATGAACGCGGACTCGAGGGGGGCATTGAATGAATTCCAGCCGGATGGTAATAGCGGGGTCGATGTTCTGGCCAATTTAGCCTGCTCTTTTACGCGAGCCCTGCGCAACACTCTGATACACTGATAGAAAGAGACAGAGAGAGAGAGGGATGGAAGAAGGAGAACGGGGGGAGAAGAGGAGGAGGTGGATAAAAAACTGAGATTAAAGAAGGAAGTGACAGGAAAGAAAGAGTGAGGCTCGGAGCAAATTACAGAAAAGGAGACGAGGGATCAAATAAATCGCCAACTTGCTTGAGGAAAAACTTTCTTAGTGTCCCCCAGGAATCCTCCCGTAAGGAGTGCATATTTTAAGGCCATGTTGAGCTGACGTTGTACGAAGGTTGTGTGAACGTTACTCTCCCCCGTCGCTCTCTCTCTCCCAGGATTAATTACCGTGTGTCAGTCACAGCTGACGGCTCTCCCACGCTCCCATGCTCCCACTGGCGCATTCTGGGAGAGCGACAGGTACAGCCAAAGGTACTACGTGTGTGTGTGTGTGTGTGTGTGTGTGTGTGTGTGTGTGTGTGTGTGTGTGTGTGTGTGTGTGTGTGTGTGTGTGTGTGTGTGTGTGTGTGTGTGTGTGTGTGTGTGTGTGTGTGTGTGTGTGTGTGTGTGTGTGTGTGTGTGTGTGTGTGTGTGTGTGTGGAATGCAGGGGGAATTCTGACGTGCAGTGGAATGTGTTTAAGACTTTATACTGCAGTCATAACGTTACATAGCGCTGTTGCTTGTCATGGCAACGGACAAACAAAATATTGATAATAAGGTGATTACACTTGCTGATACAATTATCTATGGACAGCGCTATGACATGAAAGGACTTTTACCTTTAGATTACACTAATTTCCTTTCTTCCCCGAGAGTAAGATAAGAAGATCAATACCACTTTTGTGTCTGTATATTACTGTGAAACTCGGGTTTCCAGGGTTAGCTTAGCTTAGCAAGATGGCTAGAAGAAGGGAAACTAGTTTGCCTGGCTCTGTACAGAGGAAACATTTAAAACAAACGTGTTACTTAGCCTTCTAAAATGTGTGTGTGTGTATATCTAAAGTATGTTTTTCTCTGCCTGCATGCCTCAAGTTATTAGGCTATGCTTACCTAAGCTAACCAGGGGAGGTTTAGCTAAGATGGCTAGTAGAAGTGGAAACACTTAGCCTGGCTCTGTACAAAAAGGCAGTCTTCTAAACTATTGTGTTTCTATAGTATGATTTTTTTATTTATCTCTGTCTCAAGGCTATGCTAAGCTAACCATCTCCTGACCACAGCTGCACAGTTAACGCTGTCCAGAAGTGAGACTGTGAGACTCACTTCAACTGGAAGCACATTTCCATCTTTTGTTTTTATGCCTTTGAGGACAAGCACAGAAGACAAGCACGCTCAGATCAACTGGAATTATTATTACCTTTGTCCTGTTAAGTTTACGACGCCTTTACTCCAGATAGCAGCTGAGTAATAGCTTTACTTTGAATCTCAGGCAGGGCATTACCGAGTGTTTGAAAGGGAGAAGAGGTTAGCTGAACCTAGCACACTGACAAAGCCTCTATTATAATGACGGTTGGGCGTGGGTACCTTAATTTAGAAAGCTCATCTGTAACTTGTTCCCATTGTCTCCGAGGCAAACGGGGAGGATGAGGTGAGAGAGCGAGGGAGGGAAAGTGGTTGTGCAGATAAAAAGGGGAGTGAGACCGAGCTTCATCATCATTTTTAATGAGAATGTATTAATAGGTTGGTGAAAAGGGGAGTTAAGTGATGCTCATATTAACACAGCACATTCTGCGTAGTCTCGTCTTCATGCTGTTAGTGAGCATCGAGGTTATTTTCAGTTAAACAGACCCTCCTCCATACTTGCCACCATCCATTTCTGTCCCCCCCCCTCCCTCCCTCTCCCTCCATCCATTTATCCAGACCTGCTCCCTCCATACTAATCAGTGGCTTTCTTTTTTCCTGGATGAACAGACGGTGTTTGTCTTCTCCTTCTGTCCTTCTCAATCTCCTTTCAAGGCCTCCCCTTCACATTCACCACTATATCAGCCACGCTGAGAGTAGCATATGCGAGTCCAGTCCATAAACAAACTGTTTTTGTTGTTGCATGTATCAAGGGTAAAACTGTACGTCCACGTCTCCGTTAAAAGCAGCAACCAAAGCGTACGTATTCCTCCGTCCACACTCCCACACGCTGTCCTCTGCGTCTCTGTGAAATCACTCATTGCCACGCGGCTACTCCAAAAATAACACTGATAATTAATTTCCGTTGCGAAATGATTCGTCTTTGGACTGACTAGCTTTCATATTTCACCCTGCATCGATCCCTGCAGCCCGCTCGCGTGCGCTTCATTAGTCAGAGAGAGAGAGAGAGAGAGAGAGAGAGAGGGACAACAGAGGGATAGAAAAGAGATGGTTAAGTCAATTACCGCCGCTTATGTTTGAAAGCAACGCAAAAAAAAAACACATTAATTACAGAGCTGACATGTAAATTGATACTGATGAGTTTGTGTCGCTAGCTGTGGAGCTGCTCCTACATACAACTACAAAGTGCATCAAAGCATTTCTTTAATAACATGGTCCAAAGCAAACTTTGGGTAAAGTTATTGAGTGGGTGCCATAAAGGCCCGCTGTTAGCCGCGGGCGCCCGGCCACCTCCAGCTGATTGGACATACGAGTGGGAAAAGAAAGCTGCCGGCCTATTGGATTTCAGTTAACGTGCTGAATTAACTGAGGTGAAATTGGATCTTCCCTCACAGTAATGGACAGGACATTAAAAGGGAATTCAAGAAGCCTTCAGCTCTGAATAACGGGGGAAACCCAGTCAATTATACATTTAAATGTTTCTTATGCGTATATACGAATCAGTTACTCATCGGAGACTTTCACGATCCCACAGCAAGGACAAGGTAGTGCAATCAAAGAAGTACACGTCCATTATAAGGAAAGTCATTGCAGGATTTACCACACGGTCATTGTTAATATTGCGATCACCATTTGTTTCTATTTAGAGTTTTTTCATTGTTTCACACATGGCTGTCCCCTTTTAACTGTCAACCAAAATGAATGTGCTCGATTAGTCTTTGTTCATGCTAAAGTTATGAGTTATGAGCAAATCTATGTAAACACAAGATTTATGTTGGAGTTTTTGAATGTCATTTAGTAGAAAAACAGTGTTGGAGCTATTCATTATACATACAATTATTTTGTTTTTGTTTTGTATATTTCATCTGTTTTTTATTAACCAGGGCAAGGGGGGTTGTTTGATTATTGAAACACAAGAAGAAAACAGAAATGTTCACACTAAATTCTTGCCTGGAGAAATAACTTTTGAAGACAACTAGACGCCACCAACAGTTTAACAAATCTAGTGATTAAATCAACTAATCGCAAACTCCTTTTTGTCGACCAGGAATGTAATAAGTGGAGGAAAGCCCTCGGTTCACGTAATGAAATAAGTAATGTCTGTCTCTTTCTGCTACCATAATAAATATGAGGGTAACCGAGTACCTGCTCTGGCCTCTAACCACGACTGGTAATAACATCAACTCTCTCCTCTCTCTTTCTACTTCTCTTGGATAATCTTTTCATGCTGATTTCAGAGAGAAAGAAAAGGGAGAGGTTAGAGAAGGGTGCGCTTAAGTGTGAGGAAACAATGGATGAAGGTGCATGGAGGAAAATTACAAAAATGTGATGGATAGATATTTGATTTATCCCAAATTAGGACATCATTTTGTCAGAGCAGCCGTGTATATAATATATGAACATATGGAACGAATTGAATACAATATACTATTTCACTAAGCTACAGAAACAAACAATATTGTTATGCAACGTAAACATTAAAAGTACTTCTTATCTTCCTCCACAGGCCCTCCGTCGGCGCCCGCCCACCTCATCTCCAATGTGAACGAGACCTCAGTGAACCTGGAGTGGAGCCCCCCCCGCACCACAGGGGGCCGCCAGGACTTGACGTACAACGTGGTGTGTAAGCGCTGCGGACCCGATGGCCGCCGCTGTCAGGCGTGCGGGAACGGCATCCACTTCAGCCCCCAGCAGCTGAGCCTGAAGGGCAACAAGGTGTCCATCAACGAGCTGCAGGCCCACACCAACTACACCTTCGAGGTGTGGGCCGTCAACGGGGTCTCGCCTCAGAGTCCGGGCCCCGAGCAGGCCGTGTCCGTGACCGTCACCACCAACCAGGCCGGTGAGAACAACAATGATGGTTCTGATTTAGTGGGTTAGTAGAAAGGAAATGGTAGAAGACTGGAAACATTAGGGTTAGTGCAGAACTATTCTGATTCTGATTCTTATATTTCTTGGAAATAAAATATTGAAAAATCAGCTAATTGCGATAATTTTAACTAATTGTGCGAATACGATATAGGAGAGATTAATCATTTTTGCATCGTTATCATTGAACAATTTATTGAAGTGATCATGGTGTGATCTTTGGTATCACTGTACACTAGGATTTGTAAGCCAAGATGTCTCTGTCGCTCCATAAGACTTCATTTCAAATAACATTTTAACACGTTTAACAAATATTGTTTTTCCTGTTATTTTAAATTACATTTCGCAAATCCGATAACATTTCCATCAACTGTGCCTTTCTAATTTCTTGAAAGACTCGGCTTGTCAAAGTTTATTAAGTCAACATATGTTTCAACATTTATTTTCATTTTTTTTTTGTTGTATTTAACCTTTATTTAACCAGATGAAAACATTGAGACACAATCTCATTTACAATGCTGACCTGGCCAAGATATGCAAAACCAGTGTTTTCCAATTCAATGTAGATTCTTGACTTGTGTGTGAGCAGGCAATGGAACCTGAGTGCTGGCAGAGACACGTTGTAGTTTTGAGTGTGTACTTGTACTCGATGCAGAGCACAGGGTCGTTGCACTGTTTTTGGGGGGTGCAATCTGCGTGTCTAAACATGTTCATTAAAGATGTAAATAGTTTGGGTGAAGGCTTGATGATCACCGGGGAGGATGATGGAGCCTCTGCAGTGGGAAATTATTTTCCGCAATATTTCACTTTGAGTGTTGCATAATTAGGCACGAGAAGTCGGAAGATAGGGGCAACGTGCTATATTTAGCTCCCGTGCTAATGAACTAGATGAGTTGTATTGATCTGTGGAGGCTTCATTACAAATGCTGCTGTATTGTGTGTGTGTGTGTGTGTGTGTGTGTGTGTGTGTGTGTGTGTGTGTGTGTGTGTGTGTGTGTGTGTGTGTGTGTGTGTGTGTGTGTGTGTGTGTGTGTGTGTGTGTGTGTGTGTAATTATTCTAGTAGAATACACACATGAATACAGCCTCTCCTTTAGGGCTTGAGAAGAGCCCTCTTGCCTGGGGGTGTGTCCAAAGCCACCCGTTGTTTTGTCATTTAGCCATTTTGTAACCGGTTGTTGTGCAAATGGATTTTACGACCCCGGCCCTTTCTCTTCATCCCTCCCTGCTCTCCTCCACTTATAGCCGATCATTACCCTGGTCTTCTTTACTGCTCTGCTCTTGGGTGGCAAGCTAAGTGCCTTTTTGTGTGTTTTTTTTTTTATCACTAATTTCCATCCCTGGGAAAAGTGAATATCTTGAATAGGACTTGGCCCTGGCCGTCTAAGGACACACAGTGGCTTGATTTATCAGCTGGGGTCAGGGAGATAGAGATGAATGGATGCGCTGCCTGTGGGAGAGCTGCCAGGAAGTGAGTGTGGGGGCTTCTTTGGAGCCCTGGAGTCCGAGGTCGGTCACACAGGCGCAAAACTGCACATGGATTCATACACACACACACACACACACACACACACACACACACACACACACACACACACACACACACACACACACACACACACACACACACAAACACACACACACACACACACACACACACACTCACAAAAACACACATTGATGTCCCCCAGAGGTTGCTTGAGGCTAATCTGCTGACTTCCACTTGTAAGATATAGATGATGTTGCCTTTGGCTCGTCACCAGTGCATGTTTCACAACTGTCCCCGGGATTAGTTATATGAAGCTTGCAGCTGGAAGCTCTATTATGGCGTGTGTGTGTGTGTGTGTGTGTGTGTGTGTGTGTGTGTATGTGTGTTTTGACTGCTTGGCTAATAGTGATAAAATGTGTTACGCAGAATGTTTCTACGTTCCTGGATAGAGATGGAGATGATCTACATTTGCCACTCAAACAATGTCCTCTATGTGTCCCGGAGTGTGCGTGTCTTCTCTAATTTGTGTGTGTGTGTGTGTGTGTGAGTGTGTGTGTGTGTGTGTGAGTGTGCATGTTAAAGAGAATAGCTGCAGACTGATTGGATTTCTTGCTGCTAATGCTCGGTAGGGGCTTTGGAAGCTCTGGTTTCAGCCGTTGGTAATCCAGCCAGTCATCTGCGGCTGTCCCTCTCTCTGTATCGCCTCCCCTCATCCAGACATCAAGGATTACTCATTTATTATCATAGCTTCATTGGGATTCATAAGTGCTGAGGATAAGACACCTCTGCCACCGCCTTTCCATTAAAGTTCAGATTTCAGCTAGAGAGAAAGAAGCAGGTTAGAAGAGTAAGTATTTTAGCGAGAGAGGAAACGATGGATGAAGAAAAATGACAAAAATGAGATGGATATATATTTTATTTATCCCAAATTAAGGAAATGATTGTGTCATGGCAGCAGTGTTGTCAAGCATAACACAATTACAAAATATTTTAAAGATACAATAAGATACAAATATGACAAAATAGAAAGGACATATATCACTATCTAAATAATACACTATATAACGAAAATATTGAATACATTGGATACTCCACAATACATAAATATACATAAATATACTTCAGACACATATTGGCATTGGATTATACATACATAACAGTCGTGCAAAGTAGTTTTTGTGCAAATTAAGACAAGCTGAATGTATGCGCTTGAGTTTCTGTGTGTTCAAAGAGGTCAGATTCAGCGTCTCGACATGAACAATCCCTCCGTCGTAAATCAGCCGGGGTGGAACCCTTTCACCCGGACTGCATAGGGAAAAGGAGGCGAGTCAGGGGGGGGGGGGGGGGATGTCCAGCTTTGAACTGACCCCCGGCTGTAAATGGACGTTTTTCCCCCCCTTTATGGGATCAAGCACTTTGAGGGTGTGTGTGTGTGTGTGTGTGTGAGAAAGAGGGAAATAGCTAGTCAGAGCGAGAGGTGTTTATGTCTCGATACAAAATACTTGGCAGGCTTAGGTGACTGAAAGTGAATTAGTGCGGCAGGGAGTGTGTGTGTGGGCACGTCTGTCAGAACACATGTGTGTGAGTTTCCATCTCTTTGGCAAATCGGACAGACGTACATGTGGAAATGTGTTCGGGGAGATGGAAGCGGGCTTTACAGAGCTGGAGGGGAAGGATCTCGTAGGTGGGTGACGTTTTTCTCGACACCCTAAAAAACGTCTCCTTCCCCGGCTGTTTTTCCTTGGCGGCAGCAAAACGTCCAATCTGGCAACCAGGCGTCCAATCTGGCAACCACATGTGCATCCAGGCCCCTGCCTCTATTAATGTCAAACTGTTATCGACCACATATTCACGCAGCCAACCACAGCTGCTCCTCAAAACACAAATACACGCTCGCAAAGACAACTTTACTCGCTCACTGAACTGAACCTCACTCATTATAATGTCTGCATAGGTGGGGTGATTGAGTTTTCCCCTGTCTGTGGGAGATAATGGTGCCAGGTGTGGGAACTTCTATCTTCTGGTTGGTGTAATGAGGTCCGTGTGTGTGTGTGTGTGTGTGTGTGTGTGTGTGTGTGTGTGTGTGTGTGTGTGTGTGTGTGTGTGTGAGTGAGAGAGAGAGAGAGAGAGAGAGAGAGAGAGAGAGAGTGTGTGTGTGTGTGTGTGTGTGTGTGTGTGTGTGTGTGTGTGTGTGTGTGTGTGTGTGTGTGTGTGTGTGTGTGTGTGTGTGTGTGTGTGTGTGTGTGTGTGTGGGGGGGGGGGGGTGTGTGTGTGGGGGGGTGTGTGTGTGTGTGTGTGTGTGAGAGAGAGAGAGTTTGTGTGTGTCTGTCTGTGTGTGTGAGAGAGAGAGAGAGAGAGTGTGTGTGTGTGTGTGTGTGTGTGTGTGTGTGTGTGTGTGTGTGTGTGAGAGAGAGAGAGTTTGTGTGTGTGTGTCTGTGTGAGAGAGAGAGTGTGTGTGTGTGTGTCTGTGTGTGTGTGTGTGTGTGTGTGTGTGTGTGTGTGTGTGTGTGTGTGTGTGTGTGTGTGTGTGTGTGTGTGTGTGTGTGTGTGTGTGTGAGAGAGAGAGTTTGTCTGTGTGTGTGTGTGTGTGTGTGTGTGTGTGTGTGTGTGTGTGTGTGTGTGTGTGTGTGTGTGTACACATTTTGCAGGCTGTGTGAGAGTCTCCACACAATTTCTCAAATGAGATCTGAATATTCATTGCATCTATTATTCCACCAGCGTTTTTGGCCCGCTGGTTTAGGAGTCGGTTAGAAATAGTCAGAGCTGCCCCACATATTTAAATGAATCCACGGAGGTGCCAGCTAGTCTAGCTCGGTCTGCCCAAGTCGCGGCCTCAGGTTAAACCGTTCTCTTTTCATAAAGACATATCAGGTTGAGTCTTGCATCAGCACGGCAGACTTTTAAACCTGTGTGTTGGTTTGCCTTTTAAGTCTCTGGCTACTTTATATTACAAATAAAAAACTTGGCCTTGATGGATTTCTGGCTTTTTTTAACCTTGCAGTCCCACGTCGGGGAATTCAAAAGGGACCACTCAGAAAATCACTCATCTTTATCCTCACATTAGTCCAGGGAAAAATAAAATTGCAACAAGAGGAGGGCCGAACACGATTAAATTGCCATATCTGTCATCTTTGGAGGAAAGATGGATGTGTGGATTACCGCTGGGGCACGTAGGCCTGCGACCCCTCGGGGGTTTTCTTTCCGAGGCAGAGCGTCCTCACAAAGCCCCAGGAGGGCCTTCAAATTGGCTCTGGCTGCCGGGTAAGATTGATCGAAGGGATACAAATGGCCGCCATCTAATTGTTTAACGGAGACGCAACACATTAGGCCAACATGATTACACAACCTTGGGTTAATCTGTTTACCGAGAGATGTCTGCAATCCCATCCCTCTCCATCTCCATCTCGATTTTCACCCCCGCCTCCAGTCACAAACCCCCCCCTCTCCACCCCGCTGAAACTCAATATCAGGCATGGTGCTTGAATTCCAGGCCTGTTTGAACTCAATCCCCGGCTAAAAGCACGGTTTTGTTAGCGTTAGCTTCAAGGCTACGCTCCCTGGAGCCCCCGGTCAAAGTGATGAGAATGTATAAAATGTCATAGATAATCCAATCGTAATCGGTGGACCGCGAACCCCTCATTAATCATCCCACTGTAATTTTTTAAAAGGCAGATGGTCTGGAACGAGTAAGGTTACAGTACCACTGAGGAGCAGAGGTCAGAGGCTGCCGTCTCACGCTACCTGGGCGTCCGTGGAAATGTGTTTTAGTTCTGGCTCTGTGGAGAAATAGATGAATGACTTGTTGACTTTTTATATACCTGAGCCTTTTGTTCCCTTGGTCTATCTATTAATCCTCTTCTCTGCTCAAAACTCAATCTGCTCACGAGTGTCTCACTGTTTACACGGTCTCTCCTGCGCCTCTGGGTTTCTCTCTGGAGCATCAAGAGTGTGTATGACCCAATTGTAGTGTTGTCACACTCCCCAAAGATAGACGTTTGATTTGTGCACGGATGGAGGGAGGGGACGCCATTATCTGTGCTTTAACCTTCACATGTTAAAGGCGTCTGAACACAGATAGCACGGCCCCTTGAAATATGGCCTCATTATCAGCTGCAGCAGAAAGGGCTCGAGATAAGATCGCTCGCTGGAGTTTTAATGAAAACCAATTGATTTGCTCTCTTAAAAAAAAAAAAAACTAAGACTGATTTCGTGCTTTTCCGAGGCGGACTTTGTGGCAATGCAAGGTTTTTCTCAGTGTAATCTGCAGAAGATGAAGCTGGACGTCATTTTGCCGGGGTTGTAGGAAAAGTGGCACGCATCGGCCGAGTGGAAATTGGACCAATGTTATTGATGCTAACCATTAGTTCTCAAGTGTATTACCATACACCGTGTGGCCAGACGCCTCCAAATTCAAATTGAATGTGTTTGCGACTCAGTGTTTGAGTTTCTCAGCAGGAGTTAAGAGTCAGGAGAGCAACTGAAAACACACTGAAACAACATGGAGGACGAAGCAGAGGGCTAAACGTGTGTTTTCTGTCTTTCTTTGATTCTTTTTTTAGCTCCTTCTCCGGTGAGTTCCATCCAGGCGAAGGATATCACACGACACACCATCTCCCTGGCCTGGCAGCCGCCGGATCGAGCCAACGGGGTCATCCTGGAGTACGAGGTCAAATACTACGAGAAGGTGAGGGGTCTCATGGGAGATGGAGTTTCTGCGAAGAGGCAAAGAATCTCAAAATGGCCATGTGTGTCATGATGCTAGATGTTTCCTGTTTTAGTTTGAAACGTTTATCTCATTGTGTCATGTTTTTATTACTTCGATGGTGGAGAAGGAGACAGCATTCAAGCTTTTATTCCTAAACCTAAAAACAGGACCTAAATGCTGAACTGATGAGGGGAGGAAGTCAGGTGTAGTAGAGGTCAGGTGGTTGTAGTGCTGAATGTGAACAGGTGAAACTAATAATGCCCGGACAAAGAATAAAAAAAGGCGGGAAAATACAGACTGTTCCAAGACAGGAAGTAAACACAGGCATGACATGAGGAAACTAAACTAAACAGGAAACAGATAAGCCAGTATGTTTCAACAGACTGTGAGGAAAGCACATCAGATTGTTCCCTCTTTGTTTCTTACTCTTTTGCCATCCGTCATCCTCAGGACCAAAATGAGAGAAGCTACAGAATCATAAAAACATCGTCCAGAAACACCGACATCAAGGGTCTCACCCCCCTCACCTCCTACGTGTTTCACGTCCGCGCTCGCACGGCGGCGGGTTACGGGGAATTCAGCGGACCCTTCGAGTTCATGACCAACTCCGGTGAGTTTAGCTTCTTCTTCATGTGCACTGCATAAAAATAGAGGCTCCATACAGTAATGCCCGTTTCTGCTAAATCCTGCAATGAAAGCATATTTTTACGAGTTTGTCTCGTTCATTGCAGAGTCATTAATCAAAATAGCCGTGGTCTATAAAAGATAAAGGATATTTTAACCTGACTGGCAACTTAAGCAGTTTTCCATTTTTCAAGTTGCATTGAGTCTCAGTGTGCCAGCGAGGGTGCAACCGATATGACATTTTGAAGAATGATGTTGTTTTTATTTTGAAGCTGCCTGGGTCTTTCTTTGGCCTCTCGTCATAAATGTTTTAAAGAATTCTAAAGCAAGATGATTTGATCAAACCCTAAAATACCAACAGCAGCTACTTGTTTGTGTCTAGATATCAAATGAGGCTCATTGAATAATTGTTGAAAACCCTATATTTCCATTTAATCTGTGGAGCAGCCACCAAAAACACAACATCTTGGTACGAGCTGATTCAACATTAAAGTATATATACTCGTGAAATAGGCCATTTTAACAAACTTAAAGCTACTTAGGATCTATTGAAACGGAAAATTAAACAATTATAACTTTAGTTGGGGTTGAGTTAGGGTTTGAATACTCAATGTTTTATATTTCTTTCAAAAAAAGGTAAAAAAGAAATGTAAACAACAAAGAAAATGATACAACAAAAACAGATATGTCATCACATCAAAGTAAGACTGTCTGTTTTTCTTAGCATACCATCATGCCCTCGAGTAGATATTACATTATATGATATACAATGATACTGGTTGACAATGACAGTGACCACCAACTGGCGGTGGGGGTGACTGTGGCGTAAAATAAAGTGAGACAGTTGCATGCTTTGTGATATGAGGACTTATTGAATGATGAATGCGTATTTATCCGTCCATTCCTCATTCCTCACGTCAACTTTACGCTTGAGGCTCTTTGACAGTGACATGTTTGCGTGCCTGGCAAACAATTTTCTTATATCCTGCAACCGTTTCCCACCAATCAGGACAAGGTGTGAATAAAAAAGTTGATTTGTTTCCCTGCCAATCAGAACTGCTTTACCCCGGATACAGGCTTATAAAAGAAATGATAATTGTTTCAATAAAGTGAACATATTAATCAATTATATATATATAAATGTAATTTATTATATATATTTATATAAGTATTGAAAGTGTCTCTTGGATTAATTTTGGCCCTGGGACAAATGTAGTTGGTGACCCCTGACATAGAGGGTTATATCTGCACTGTAAGCGCAGGTGACAGTGACAGGCCTTCA
>NC_136902.1:90225847-90280847 GCF_949606895.1 Notothenia rossii | reverse complement strand
GTGTGTGTGTGTGTGTGTGTGTGTGAGTTTGCACATCGTTATGTAAAGAAAGGGTATTGTTTTTCACGTGTGTCGGGGAAGGGGATTGTTAATGGCTTGTGTTTCACGAGCAGTCGTTGAGTGTGCCCCTTTGTATGGAAAGCATGTGTATTGAGAATGATGGGGAGTGAAGGGGGCTGCTGATTGTGTGTGTGTGTGTGTGTGTGTGTGTGTGTGTGTGTGTGTGTGTGTGTGTGTGTGTGTGTGTGTGTGTGTGTGTGTGTGTGTGTGTGTGTGTGTCCTCGTTTCCATGTGATTGCCTCTCTCACTCCGCGGCCAAGCAGGTGGTTGTCTCGGCCTTTTTTATATGCATGTGACGGCCACTGTCATTGTGCTGCTGCGGCCCTCCTGTGATTGTGGGGAGGGTCTGTAATCAGGCAGTCGTTTGCCATCATTACTCAGCCATAGAGGCGGACAATGTGCCGCACATCTGGTCATTTCCTCCACTGACCCCACACATCAATATCAGCACAGGTGTCAGCCTGCCTCTGGGATTGGGAGGGATCTAAAGTGCATCTTCTGTATACGATTGATTCACCGCTTTAATGCCCTTCAGAAACCTTCAGGATATTTCTGACTCAAAGTAGAAATACTCTGTCCTAGTGTCCGCGAGATATACCTAAACTATCAAAAGTAAAAATGCTGTTTCCGTCTGGCACATTTGAATAATTAATTATCAACCTATCAATGTCTGATAAGTGATTGTGTCCCCATTTCATAAACTTGAATTGATTGATATGTGGGTATGGAGTCTTGCTTTGAGCTTTAATTACTGAAGTGACACTTGTGTATTGTTATTATTCGGCTGAAGACCAACGCCATGGAGGTTCATTTTAAGTTGAAGGCTAATGGTAGCTTCTTTTAGTTTTGTCGCCATACACTTTTAACATTTTAAACTTGAATAATCCGTCATAAACTTTATAAAACCTTTCGACAATATTACTTACAGCAACTTGTTTTCTTTGGGATCAATGTGCCCCACTGGGTGATGGTTCAAGGAAACAAAAGAAACGTTGGGAAATACACGTTCAATTGCTCAACTTTTCTAACTCAGAGTTTATTTATTTTCAATCTGTGAACGTTACAGTCTCCTCCAATACTTTATAAAATCACTGACCTTTGTCTTTTTTTAAATACTGCTTCTTATTGTCTTCAAAAGTGGAAATATTTGATATTATTTTACTTGTATTTCTTAACAAACTTTGCCTTCCTTTTATCGAACATGTTAACCGAGATATTTGGATTCTGAAAACCAACCGACTTTTACCATTTCAAATGTTATTGGATATCCCAACGTTTACAAATAATTCAATTCAATCATTGGTCCAACAAAAATAACTCTGGACAAATACATGCCATAGAGTTGTGAAATACCAGGATTTGAACTCTTTCTTTGCATTTCTGATTACCTCTAGTCCTCTAGACCAGGGGTGTCAAACTCAAGGCCCGGGGGCCACATCCGGCCCGCGACTACATTTTCTGTGGCCCCACAAGAGCTCTGAAAAAATATTTTAAAAAATGTATACGGTTACATCGCGATTTAGAGAAGCACTTTGCCCATAAACTACATGTCCCACAATGCATTTCAAAATCAAATTATTTTTTTTGTCAGGTTTTTTTCTTCAAAATGTCACTTTTTCCTCAAAATGTCACTTTTTTATTTCAAAATGTCACTTTTTAATTTCAAAATGTCACTTTTTTATTTCAAACTGTCCCTTTTTTATTTTTTTCCCCCAGAATTTGGCTTTTCTTTTTAAATCATTTTGTGAAATTCTCACTGAAGAGACTTGCAATTACTTTCCCTAGACCTCTGATTTCAGACAGAGTTAATTATGAAGTTATTCCCCTATCCCATAATAATCCAACGCAGAGGCAATAATATAATATAATGCATTATTTTATATATATTACATATTTATATATATATTTTTGATATAGTCTTGAAGTTACAACCGGCCCTTTGAGTGCACCAAAATTCCTACGTGGCCCGTGATGAAATAGAGTTTGACACCCCTGCTCCAGACTCTAATGAGAGGGTTATTCTGTGTTTCTAAATGCTTCTTGTATTTGACATTTGAAGTTGTACGTTGACCGTCCCGCTGTTTTTGCCCCCAGAAGGAATAAATACAGCAAGGCCAAGCAGGACTCTGACGAAGAGAAGCACTTACATCAAGGTAACTCACACTCTAAACCCCACACTTACACACTCTATAATTGAAAAACATTAGTGCTGTCATCTGCGTTCATGTGCATCCACTCTCACCCACAAATGAAGCCCATCAAATGTGGGAAGAAAACAGTTTTTGAAGTTAATGTGCTCGAATCCTAACATTCTCCAAACACCTCATTATCAAGTCATCAGTGTTGTTATTTGCAAAATGTTTAAGTTAATGAGCTCCATCTTCTTTGGAGTCAGCCATAGTGACAAGAACAGCAATGGAGTTAAGATGGTGAGGCGAGGTATGGAGGGGAGCAAGAGGAGGAGGAGGAAGAGGAAGATGGAAATAAAGAACAGATACATACAGGAATGAATCAACCTTCATTTTTCAAACCATTGTTCATTTTCTTTTAACCTTCCTTCCTTCCTTTCCTCAGGAGTAAGGATATACGTTGACCCCTTCACCTACGAGGACCCCAACCAAGCCGTCCGAGAGTTCGCCAAGGAGATCGACGCCTCCTGTATCAAGATCGAAAAAGTTATCGGCATCGGTAAGCAGGCAGACTTTGTTCTTTATCCAGCGTGTTACATTTTAAATCACATTTCAAATCGATTGTTTTAGAAGCAGTGCTTCGGGGAGTTGTTGCTGTGCCGAACTTTGGACAAAAGCATTGCATTTTTCTAACGCTATTTCTCAAAACAATAAGTGCAGGTAACCGTGAAGATACCAAAAAAAAAAAAGCAAGAATCCTGTAGGTTCATAAGTTTGAATTATCCAAACCATTGTACAGAAGTAATATCAATGGCGAACCGTGTCTACCGAAACTGGACCTTCCGTAGACACCCCCCCCCCCCCCTCCACGGCGTTATAATGTCCGTCTTGTCACTGAATTGTCGTCTTGAAAAGGGTACTCACAACAATTCTGCAACAACTTCATCTTCACCTGTTGCACTTGTCATTTCAACGTTAAAAACAATAAAACGGCATGAATTGCTTCGTGGCATTCATCTAGGTCCTCTGTCTCTAACTAGTTAACTAGCGGGCCTTCTAGAGTACACTGGAACCGAGGGGAACTCTAAAAGAACACGCCCATTGGCTACAAATCAATATATGATTGGTTGATCAAACTGTCAGTCCAAACGTACGCTCTCATTCAGTGCAACTGCAGGGCATTCGATCAAGGATGTAGAATACCTTGTTGAAGGATATTCTACCCAGAGACCCAGAACAAGATCTGATTGGTTGCTTTCTTTTCTAACACAAAACCACTGAAATGCGTAGTGCATGGTCCGAGAAGGACAAACACATCAACGTTACTCTAATATTACAGATCAACAACACAGATACCATTCTCATTTATTCATTTTAAATACATTTAATTACATTTTATTTATATAATTAAATCGATTTTTTGTTTGTTTTATCTGAGTGTTCCAGGGTATTCTCTGAATACCTTGAAGGCCCTGACGGTTCGCCACTGAGTAATATATATATTTGATGTGTCGGCCAAGGTGGAAAGGAAACAGGTGGGTTTTCAATCTGCCCTTCTTCTGTCCTTATATTCATTTGGAGTTTGTTCCACAATTTTCGAGCCGCGACGGCAACAAGCATCCACTTATTGGGATAATAATAACATTTCATATTCACATCATGCAAATTCTCTGCAGCCAGTATATCTTTCCCAGGGACTCCTGTCTGCTTGTGGCTTTAAATGTTCTCCTTGAGAATACAAACTATTGTTTTCCGAGACAATAATATTTCAACGAGTGAATAAAAACAAAAAACCAAAGGAGGCTAAATATGTTGTCCGTTCTATTCCAGAGAAAAGTCATCCAATGACAAAATCATAAAGAAAAAGAATCAATAGCCATTTCCCCCTCGCTCTCTGCTCCAGTGGGCGAGGGGAGGGGGGGGAGAGGGATTAGAGACCCTGATCAATGTCTAAAGAAGACCTTTTCTGACACACACACACACACACACACACACACACACACACACACACACACACACACACACACACACACACACACACACACACACACACACACCCACACACACACACACACACACACACACACACTCCCTTCGTGATGTGATTTATAGTCACTGTAGTATCAGAGTAATCAAATACGGTTTCAATACGGTTTAATAGTTATCAACGCACGATTTTCAGCTTTGTGCATATCACAATGAAACCTTTGAATCTTTGAATCTTGAATCTTGAGAGTGTGTCATCATTTTTAACCCGAGTGTGTGTGTGTGTGTTTTAGGGGAGTTTGGAGAGGTGTGCAGCGGCCGCCTGAAGATGCCGGGTAAGAGAGAAATCTGCGTGGCCATCAAGACGCTGAAGGCCGGATACACGGACAAACAGAGGCGGGACTTCCTGTCCGAGGCCAGCATCATGGGCCAGTTCGACCACCCCAACATCATCCACCTGGAGGGCGTGGTCACCAAATGTATGTCAAACAAGAAACCTTTCTACACAAAACAATTTAGAGTGAGACTTCTTTCCATTTCCGAATAATTGGAGAACATAATTTGGTGCTTTTGTCATTCAAGACACCTTTGGGGAATTTAAATTGCTTCAGGAAATTGCAATTATACTCTCACACACACACACACACACACACACACACACACGCGCGCACGCACGCACGCACGCACGCACGCACACACACACACACACACACACACACACACACACACACACAATGACTTTCTTATTATAATAACACAGAAAGGACATTCATTTCTGCTGTCCCCCTTTCTCCCTTTAAAAAAAAAAAATCACATAACAATAAATCATTTCAAACCCAGTCTGCAGTTTTGGGTGACTTTGGAGAAAGGGTGGGTTTAGGGACAAAGCCATCTTTACTAGCCAAAGGTGTGTGTGTGTGTGTGTGTGTGTGTGTGTGTGTGTCTGTGTGTGTGTGTGTGTGTGTGTGTGTGTGTGTGTGTGTGTGTGTGTGTGTGTGTGTGTGTGTGTGTGTGTGTGTGTGTGTGTGTGTTTTAATGCATGCAAAGCTACAGTGTCTCCTGATATACGACCACTCGTGTTGCATCTGTTCTAAGAGTCCCGTATTTTACATATACGTGTCCCATCCGGGGTATCCCCAGGTGGGTTTTGTCCAGATGGAAGGGGGTCTAGCGTTCGTTGGGAAGGGGGAGGTAGATTTAGAGATTTAGAGGTATCAGGGCAGTTTGGGGGGGGGTCTAATGGGTCCAAGGACAGGCCCTATGGCGGGGCACCAGGCTCATTAATCATGGTGTCAGCTGTAAATGTGTTTGGGGTTAGGGAGTGATACCCTATCCCTCCTTTATCTGCTGCTGCTCGGCCACTTCTCCCTCCGCCCTTGGCACTCTCTCCTTTCCGTCTCTTTGTTTCCTCCTAGCTTTAACACCGTGTTTTTTGGATGTCTTGTTGTTGGTAGAGATCTTAAAGAGTACGGACCTCCTTCTCGACAATTCCGTAGCCCTAAAACTCGAACAGTACGATGACAAATAACTTTATTTTAGACAGAAAGCAAAAACCGAGCAGACCCCGGGATCATGCTGCTGAACAAACGTTGTATTAGCATTTTTATAGCTAAAGCATCCTTGTTTCCTATTGGCTGACCTAGCTGAACGACGATAAACCACATCCCCTATTCTTTGTTGTAACCCTTTTTCACATACGTTTCCGTGTCCATGGGCGAGTTATTTGCACTGCATTGACCAACACTTGCCCTTCTTAGTTTTCCAGCACACGAGAGGGGAGTTTTACATTTCTCCATTTTCCCATCGTAACTTCGTACCCCATTAACTCCAGAGAATGAGAAGAATACTTTGCCTTCTCGTTTAACCTTTTTGAGGCCTGGTTCTGAGTTCATACACAATCTGCTCTTAACATTAATAACCATAATGATCACATTCTGAGTTCTTTACTACATTGTATAACGTTATATTTCTTGCATCACATCCTTCCACATCATCGTACGCACACCTTTGATTGCATACATGTGTGCGTGAGTGTTACCATAGCTGATGGCCAGCCTGGGTTAGATGGATGAAGTGTCTTAATGTGTCGTGACACAACAGCCTGGCTCTATCTGTGCTAGATAACAGCGTCTCACACACACACACACACACGAACACACACACACACACACACACACACACACACACACACACACACACACACACACACACACACACACACACACACACACACACACACACACACACACACATACCATGTATACATCACTTCAGGGGACATTACATTGACTTACATGCATTTCCTGGAGACTTAACCTAACCTTAACCATAACCAACACATGCCTAACCCTAACACTTACCCTTAACCTTAACCTAACCAAGTCTTCACCCTAAAATTAATTATCCCCCTCGTGGGGACCTCCATTTTGTCCCCATAAGGGAGGCGGGTCCCCACACGTGACTGTGTAAAGAGATTTAGGTCCCCACAAGTATAGTAATGCTAGGCCACATACACACACACACACACACACACACACACACACACACACACACACACACACGCGCACACACACACACACACACACACACAACCCACACACACACACCACACACCACACACACACACACACATTCAGTCGCAGCTGAAAGTGAACAGCGGCAGAGGTAGAATTGCTTATCACCTCTCACACCTCTCACCACGGGGAATGACCTCTCAGACCTTGTGAGGAAAACAAGAGAGAAGGCGGACAGATGGACAGGAGGAAGGGGAAGAAATCGGAGACGAGCAGCAGACAGCGAAGGTGCGAATAGAGATGCGGACAGGAAGAGACAGGAAGGCGGTTAGCGGCTGATGGATTGGACGAAAGACAGAGAACAACAGTGGGAACGACTGAGAGGGAAAGCGGAGGTAGAAGCACTGAAGCGGGGGCTGAGAGAGAAAGAGACGGAGCGAGACAGAGGGGGAGAAACAGGAGAGCTACAGCAGAGACAGGATTCAACATGAGAGAGGGAGATCTAAAGCGAGAGGATCAACAGCTCTACCTCCATCTCCATCCACTCTTACTTCAGGGAGCCTGACACCAGGTCGGGGCAGATTACTCCTTCACACTTGAGTGTGTTTGCAGAATCTATTAAAAATCCATTATTTGAATGGCACTCCCGTCTCCATTACAATCAAGTTAAAAGGAATGCTCAATCTGGCCTCAGTATGCTGGCATGTCCAGCAGAGACAATTAAGCCTCATTAATTATGGAGGAACTCCAAATAGACACTGAAATACATAAATGTGCTGAAATCTCTCACCAGGGACTGCTGGCTGTAGTCCACCATCTTGGAGCCTGTATAAGCTTCCATCATGCTAGTGTGTAATTAAAACCCAGCCCCCGTTACAGCTCGGGATGTGTTTAACATCTGATTTACATAAAAGTGAGAGCGTGCTAATTCAAAAAAGATCTGCGTTTAAAAAGCCAGATCTTTGTTCGCTGCAAACGCCGGGGCCTCTGGAGAGCGTTTGTCCAACGTTCTTCCAATATTGTCCCCGTGTCGCGCTTCTCCCCTTCCCCTGTTTTGTTGGCAGGTGATAATCGCCCCCTCGCCCAGAGTTCATTGCCAAAGGCGGCGGGGCGTTTTCAGTAAACACGGAATTAGCATGCAAATGGTGAGGGAGGAAGGGGGCGGGGCTAGGGAGGCGAGAGTTTAAGGTCGCAGGTCAGACGCTCCTCAGACTTGATTGGTGAGCTGTCAATCACCGGCAGCCCGGGGGCACAGACGTGCAACAAAGGGAACAAAGATGGCTGACAAAGAGGGCCCCTTCTCTCCCCCGTCTCCAACTCAACTTCCTCTTTTTTGGGGGCATCGCCGCAGCGCCCTGTAATTAATGGGGTGCCAATCACGCCGCGGGTAAGGCGGTGACTGACGGCCTTTTGGCAACAATCCTGCCGTGGATGGAGGAACTTCACCTTCAAGACCTCAGCTGCCAACTGCTGCAGCCTTTGAATTCTCCCAGGGTGCATTTCACCTCCCCTCTGCGTTGGCGTTAAATCTGCATTTCCACCTTGACTGTGTCATGTGAAATGGAAACGCAAAGACCAGCACTTTTCTAGGAGGAATCTGAAGCAGCACTTTTTTTAGCATGTGTTGTTCATGGCGGGTTGGACACCAGCTTGCTGCCATTTTAGGACAAACACACCCTCCCTTCCTGTCATGTTTCCCTCTCTCTTTCTCCTCTCCTCATGACCGCTATCCCCCCTTATCCTAGTATAGACAAAGACAGACACTGACCCACCAGGGAAAGCCCACCCTCCCTACAGCCTGCCCAGACTCAGATAAAGACTCAGACGCTTCCCCATGAGACGGGAGATGGGAAGACAGAGGGATGGGGCGAGAGAGGCCAGAGATCAGGGGGGAAAGAGAGAAAGCGATAGAGAGGAGAGTGACAGATGCAGCCTAAGGTGGCAGAGGAGAGAGAGGGGGCAAAGAGAAAGCGAGGGACATACATAGCTAGTCAGAGGGTGAGTCACTGTGATGATGAGACTCGGATAATGCGTCCAACGTCAGTTCATATTTGCGTAAACACACAAAAGATACTCCAAGTGAAGTACATCGTGCTAAAGTACAAACATTGGGTGAATGTACTTCAATACATTACACCACTGGTGTTGTGTTTCAGTAATAATAATAATAATACGTTTATTTAGTAAAGCACCTTTCACAGAAACACAATTCACAAAGTGCTTCACAAGAAAGAACAACAGTTCAAATGAAGTCCACAGAAACATGAATACAACATGAGGCAGAAGGTTAACATACACGAAGAGTCCCGAAAGGAACACACATAAGAACACATCACACACATCTCAAGTCGAGACAAAAGCCAATGTATAAAGATGGGTCTCCAGTTGTTGTTTGAAAGCTTCTACATTACAGCAGAGATGCCTTTGCATGTGCAGGGGAAGACGAGGGACGTCAGGGCAACCGTAACACACAGCTAATTAAATCATTACGGGACAGAGATGGATGGCCTAACACACACACACACACACACACACACACACACACACACACACACTCACACACACACACACACACACACATACACACACACACACACACACACACACACACACACACACACACTCACACACACACACACACACTCACACACACACACACTCACACACACACACACACACACTTACACACTCACACACACACACACACATTCCCTGGAGAACCCCCCTGCTGTGATGTGCATCGTTTACCCCCATAATCATCTGCCTCTCTCTCTCCCCCCCCCTCTCCCTAGGTAAGCCCGTGATGATTATCACAGAGTACATGGAGAACGGATCGCTGGACGCATTCCTGAGGGTCAGTCATGCGTTTCTGTCTGCGCACATGTGTGTGACTGTAGCACGCTGCTGCTGATCCCATCTTATCTCTGTAATGTCATCCCCTCCCCTCCCCCTCCCCCCCCCCTCAAATTACAAGCGTTGGTTCACAAACATTCGTCCTAATCTCCATCCTCTCCTTGATCGACTTACTGTGTTTTCCGGCGAGGAGGTTGGCGCGGGTTTCACCTCCGTGATTCCAGGGTTCACTTTGGGGTTTTAGATGATGCCGAGATACTTTATCCAGAGAATGAACTCAAAAAGGGAATTACAAAGGAACGTGCTGTACTGGTCATGTTGCACCAATAACACCTTGTTGTTGTTGTTGTTGAAAGAAAATACAGGGAGGCTTTTAATTGTTGTCTCATAACTCTTATTGCTAACAGTTTCATTGCAATTTGTATTATGAACTATTTTCGATTTTTGTTTTTATAATTCTTACAGTTACATGCCGACAAACAGTGCTTCATACACACTGTAAGGATTATCAACATCCCTAACTGTTAACATCAGAGTAGCTGTATTAATTGTATATAAAAACGCATTAAAACACATTTTAACACGTACGAAACAAAACAATCTTTAACTGTAGTATGAGTCAAGAATGCGCAAATATTC
Organism: Notothenia rossii; assembly: GCF_949606895.1. NCBI lineage: Eukaryota > Metazoa > Chordata > Actinopteri > Perciformes > Nototheniidae > Notothenia > Notothenia rossii. The sequence goes on along the minus strand of NC_136902.1, from coordinate 90,270,667 downwards.
TCTGACAGCAAACGTTATAAATAATTTATTAAAATGAGACAACAGCACTTAAAGGTGGGGTAGGTAATTCACTTCAGAAACACTTTTAGTTATATTCCATGGAATGCTCTTAACATCCCGATAGCAATGAATATATTAAATGCTTTGACAATAAATACATAAATAAATATCATCTGTGGAAGCCGTGGTGCTGTAAAAAGCACGACCAATCATCTGAGCCGGCTAAACTTATCTAGTGCCCTCATTGGTCATGTGCGCGTTCGTGTGTGTTGGAGGAGGGGCTCTGTGAGGAAGTGGCAGATTTTTTCCGGTTGTGTATTTTCAAATTCTAGCGCACTCCAGCTGCTTTCTCCAAAATGACCTACCCCAACTTTAAGTTTCATGCTCAATATTTATTAAATTCTCTATCTAATGAAATCGATTCAAAATATATAATAGTAGAAATACATTCATATTAATAGAGTTATCATTATTGCCACCAGGACAAATGTGAAATGTTTGCAGTTGTATGTTTAGGTAAAACAGTAAATATGCCAGTGAGGTGATGTGAAGAACATTTTCTAAACATTACATTTCTCCCCGTGCAGAAGAACGACGGGCGCTTCACGGTGATCCAGCTGGTGGGCATCCTGCGTGGCATCGCGTCGGGCATGAAGTACCTGTCGGACATGAGCTACGTTCACAGAGACCTGGCGGCTCGAAACATCCTGGTGAACAGCAACCTGGTGTGCAAGGTGTCCGACTTCGGCATGTCCCGAGTGCTGGAGGACGACCCGGAGGCTGCGTACACAACCAGGGTGAGCATTTATATATATATATATATATATATATCCTTTATTTAACCAGGCAGAGTCTCATTGGCCATCAAACTCTATAACTCCTCCTATAAGATGGACATGAATTCCCCCATAGTGATCAAATCTGACAGTTTCAGCTCCTTCTGTACATTATTCCAGGAAGAAGGGGCCGCATATTTAAAAGCTTTTTTACCTAGTTCTGTTCTCACTTTAGGAACCAGCATATGCATAACATCTTGGGAGTGCAGGCCATATAGACTTTGGGGGACAGAGATGGCAAAAGTACACACATCCTTTACTCGAGTAGAAGTACAAATACTCGTGCTTAAAAGTATTCTGGTGAAAGTAGAAGTAGTGCCTAAACTTCTTTATTCAAGTAAAAGTAAAGAGGCTTTGAAATGTACTTCAGTAAAAAGTACCCATAACTAGCAGCTGTTTTAAAGAGTACCTGACCTCCCTTTATATTAATAGAACAATAATGTCATTGTTAGCTAATGAATGTTTCCATGCTGAACAACGGCAACATGACAACGTTTCCATTGGTCCCTCTTCTTTAGAGAAGACCAGGAAATGATGGATACACGGATCGTGTTCAAATCAATAGGCACGCAATGACTCTAAATAATAATGATCACGCCACCAAACACACATTCAGACTAAAGGAACCAGCCTGTTTGGAAAATGAGAGAAGTAGAAAGTACAGGTATTTGAGTTCAACATGAGAGAAGTAGAAAGTACAGGTATTTGGGTTCAACATGTAAGAAGTAGAAAGTACAAGTATTTGTGTTCAACATGTGAGAAGTAGAAAGTACAGGTATTTGAGTTCAACATGTAAGAAGTAGAAAGTACAGGTATTTGGGTTCAACATGTAAGAAGTAGAAAGTACAGGTATTTGAGTTCAACATGTGAGAAGTAGAAAGTACAAGTATTTGTGTTCAACATGTGAGAAGTAGAAAGTACAGGTATTTGAGTTCAACATGTAAGAAGTAGAAAGTACAGGTATTTGAGTTCAACATGTAAGAAGTAGAAAGTACAGGTATTTGTGTTCAACATGTGAGAAGTAGAAAGTACAGGTATTTGAGTTCAACATGTAAGAAGTAGAAAGTTCAGGTATTTGGGTTCAACATGTGAGAAGTAGAAAGTACAGGTATTTGGGTTCAACATGTGAGAAGTAGAAAGTACAGGTATTTGGGTTCAACATGTGAGAAGTAGAAAGTACAGGTATTTGGGTTCAACATGTAAGAAGTAGAAAGTACAGGTATTTGAGTTCAACATGTGAGAAGTAGAAAGTACAAGTATTTGTGTTCAACATGTGAGAAGTAGAAAGTACAGGTATTTGAGTTCAACATGTGAGAAGTAGAAAGTACAGGTATTTGTGTTCAACATGTAAGAAGTAGAAAGTACAGGTATTTGGGTTCAACATGTAAGAAGTAGAAAGTACAGGTATTTGAGTTCAACATGTAAGAAGTAGAAAGTACAGGTATTTGGGTTCAACATGTAAGAAGTAGAAAGTACAGGTATTTGAGTTCAACATGTAAGAAGTAGAAAGTACAGGTATTTGAGTTCAACATGTAAGAAGTAGAAAGTACAGGTATTTGTGTTCAACATGTGAGAAGTTAAAATAAAAAGTCGTGGAGTAAAGTACTGACACCAGAGAAATGTACTTAAGTCCAGCAACAAAGTATTTGTACTCCAGTACTTCCCACCTCTGTTGGGGGAGCATGTGGTCTTCCTTGCTTGCCGGCTTTCATTAATGATCCCATCTTTCAATTACAGGGAGGGAAGATCCCCATCCGCTGGACGGCCCCCGAGGCCATCGCTTACAGGAAGTTCACCTCGGCCAGCGACGTGTGGAGCTACGGCGTCGTCATGTGGGAGGTGATGTCATACGGCGAGCGACCGTACTGGGACATGAGCAACCAAGACGTAAGTCGTGAGGAAATGTAATTAAACACGGGGACAAACATAAATAATATACAGCGGGAATTAGGTTTGATTTCGCAGCTTGAGTAATAATTCCCAGTTGCATGTGTGCTGTCAAACGTTTTTTCAAAAGATAATTCATCATATTAAGTTGTAATCAAATTACCTGCAGGGGTGATACAAATATATTCCCTTTTCTCATTAAACATTGCATCTATCGGCGCTAAATAAATAATTGTATTTATGCATTTCCAAATGTCTTGCGTAGTGGCCTGAAGTAATGTGGATACAAATTATGTGGGTATAACGTTAGGAGAGGGTGTTATCAAACTTTTAAAAACTTTTAATTTCCCCACAAACAAAGCCACTTACAGTAACATTGATCTCGTGTTTAGGTGATCAAGGCAATCGATGAGGGCTACCGGCTGCCCCCCCCCATGGACTGCCCCGTGGCCCTGCACCAACTCATGCTGGACTGCTGGCAGAGAGAGAGGGCCGACCGGCCGAAGTTCGGACAGATCGTCAACATGCTGGACAAACTGATCCGAAACCCCAACACTCTGAAGAGGACCGGAGGGGAGACGGCTGTCAGGTGAGGGGTGTTTCCCTTTCCTGTGATGTGTTATATAGATTTGTGTGCATGTAAATGGTCTGCAAAGGCTTGAATCTCAAAGTTTCTATTGAACTGTCACTATGTAACACTCGCGCTTCAATTGGCTAGCGCTCCAACACATTGTACGTGATAGACTAAGGGGGCGGGACATATCTAAGCGGTTGACCAATCACAATAGAGGCGGCTTGGTTTCACATATTCTTTGCAACTGTGGTTATGAATTTGGCTCGACTAAAATACCGCACACTCACACACAACGCTTCCAAACTAGAAATACGTTTTATAGCCCTATCATCGAATGCTGCAGCTGTCTTTCAAAAACAAAGAACAGTTCAAAGTTAGCAGCTAAAACCCGCACATGTGTTGTGTTTAATGTGCATAAACACACCTATGCAACCTATTTACTGCACAATGTATTAAGTACGTGACATTCTACCCCTCTCTCACACACACACACACACACACACACACACACACACACACACACACACACACACACACACACACACACACACACACACACACACACACACACACACACACACACACACACACACACACACACACACACACACTCCATTTCTCTCGTTGGTGTTTACATTCACCATTAAACATTATCTACCAGCAACGTTTGGCACTTTTCAGCACAAACACCCTCTGTAATGGATTTTTCTGCAAACCAGGTTTAATGGTGCTGTACACTCAGGAATGTAGGGGGGGGGGGGAAATACGTTGTGACGGCGAGTTAAAAACAAACATGACCTCGGCGGCTCCGACACCATTACTCTCGAGCGGCTAAATGTGTTCGGGATGACCTACGTGTGTTTACAGACTAGCCGCAGTCTGTTTGACTTTAACGAGTGTGTGAGCAAAACACACTCTCACACACTCTCACCCTAATGGGACACAGAGAGAGCAAGAGGGGAGTCCTCATGGAGTAATTAGCAGAACTGAATTCTGTAAATGCAGCTTTTACAGTTACAAGAGAGAAGGGGGGAAGTACAGTGTGTGTGTGTGTGTGTGTGTGTGTGTGTGTGTGTGTGTGTGTGTGTGTGTGTGTGTGTGTGTGTGTGTGTGTGTGTGTGTGTGTGTGTGTGTGTGTGTGTGTGTGTGTGTGTGTGTCGATGCATAATCTCCTCCAATTGTTGTCTGGAGATGGCTTATTACTGCATCTGACATCCTGTTCTCACACTTCACTACTTCTAACATCATTTTTAAAGCAGAGAGTACGATGAAGACAGATCAAATATGTGTGTGTGTGTGTGTGTGTGTGTGTGTGTGTGTGTGTGTGTGTGTGTGTGTGTGTGTGTGTGTGTGTGTGTGTGTGTGTGTGTGTGTGTGTGTGTGTGTGTGTGTGTGTGTGTGTGTGTGTGAGAGAGAGAGAGTTACCAAAGCGTAACAAGACCGCCACGTCTCAGACTCACCGGCCCCATGTAAATGTTTCATAGCCGACGGCACTGCTACAGAGAGGGAAAGCTTGAGAAAAGGAGAGAGTAGGAAGTGAACAGAGCGGGAGGTAATTCCTCTGATGAATATGTGAATGTGAGCAGGACCTCCAGCCGGCGGTAAAACTCACCGAGGTGTGCCTGGGTTGTGTATTTGCTGTAAAATAAGGATTAACTAAGTGTGTCGGTCACACCCAGGAGAGGAACTGTGTTTGGCTTGGCTCAGTTTCTGGTAAGACCCACAAGACGGTAACACAAAAGTGATCTGAACCTCACAGGAGGAGGAAAAGCTTGACAGAAATGTAGCATGAAGCTTTCTGACAGCTTGAGGATAGCTTCCTGTCATCGCACGAGGTGATTGGTCAAACCTTTATGATACTTCAGCGCAGCGTCACAGCCAGGAATATATCATGTAATAGAGAGGCAAGAAAGTAGCCCCTAAACCTGGATATGAGTCCGCATTCTACCACTTCTGGTTCCTTCGCCTGAAAGTCAATCGTGTTTAAAAGTTTAGATATAAGCTCTAGTGTTTCCAAAAGCGATGTTTTGTTCTAAAGCAAAAAAAAAAATATCATTAAACACCCCACTGGTGAATATATGAAGCTTCTATGTTACATAACAATTGTGACGAAATGAGACGCCCAACATTAGCCGCCTTTAGCTTAGCGGTGAAGACGTGAAGTTCCTTTATAGCCTAACGTTACCTTTTTGCTTCTGGAGATGGCATTAACGCTTCAAAATTCATAAAAGTGTGTGGAGTACATCCTTTTAACTAAACGTTTCTTTGCCAAAGATTTTATTTTCCGCATTATTCCGAAATTCAATGTTCAAATAGCATTGGCTTTTTGTCGACGGAGCCCTTTGAGATGCTAACATCCTGTTCAGCTAACAAAAACAATCCTCAATGCAGTTGCACAGACATTTTGTTTTTTGGGCTACAGCTGGAGAACCAAACACTGTCTGTAAGTTATGACACTATTATTAACTCCCCCCCCTTCCTCTCCTCCACCCACCAGGCCGAGCACCACCCTGTTGGAGCCGGGGAGCCCCGAGGCGGCGACCTCGTCCGTGGGCACGGTGGAGGACTGGCTGCAGGCCATCGGCATGGAGAAATACCGGGACAACTTCACCGCCGCCGGATACACCTCTCCAGAGGCCGTGGTGCACATGACACAAGAGTGAGTGGGGAGGGGGATATAAAAGGTGGGGAGTAAACAGAAAGAGAGGGGAAGAGAAGAAGGTGCAAGTTAGTGGGACATGTGTTAGTCTTACTTGGTCTTAGTAGAAGAAAACTGTAAGATGAATTGTTCACTTATTAAAAGACTAAGAATAAGATGAGTTATTCTAGAAATTGAAGGATACATCACAAGAATATGTTTTTCATTTCTGCAAAAAAAAGTGAAGTGAAATTGCTTCTTTTTTAGAGATACATTTGGATTGAAATACAATATTGTTAGTCACTTTTTAACGATATTAATCTTTAAATAGGAATAGGAGTAGTTTAATGGTTTTGCAAACACTCCTATTTAAATGTGATATCACTGTAATCTGTTACATATGAAGCAACACCCAGTAGGCAGTTAGCTTAATTTAGCATACAAACAGGAGAAAACATCTAGGCTGGATCTATACAATGGTTTATATTCTGCCTAGCAACACCACTAAATTGTACAAAGGGTTAAATGGTAGAGTTACATCTGTCACAAGATTGAAAGGCTTTATTATTTATATGTAAAATAGCTACAGCGAAGTTGTTGGAAAGAACCTTTTAAGTCCCACGCTTCTCCAGGAAAACATACAATAGCCGCTTTCACATAAACTTAGTTCCCATTACTTAGTGCCCCCATGGAGGTTATCGCGTTCACACCGGAATAAGTTCTCTGAGGGAAGATTACGCGAATGAGCCGCTGACGTCACTTCTTCTTCTTCTTCTTCTGCTTTGGGTTTACTGGCAGACCGCAAACAACTTCACGGCGTATACTGCCGCCCGAAATCCCCGGCCGGAAGTCCCCGGAGTTAGGGACTGGCTTCAGTAGAAGCTGCTGGGACTCCCAGCAGCTTCTACTGAAACCTTCAGAGTAAATCGCCAGAACGCCGACACCTCCTCATCTCCACCGCTCCCATGTTTTATTTTTTGTTGCCATAAGTTAGTCTCTCTCCGTTGGTGTGCGGGGCTAATGCTAATGCTAATAATGCTAATGCCAGCAAATACAATGGCGGCTTCACAAAACCTTTCAGAGTTTTACGGGGCGTGGTTTGCAATCCGCCCAGCCAATCAGAAATTGGAACTTTTTTCTCCCCAGGATAGTCCCACCTCTCTAGCAGGGACTGAAAAGGGGGGAAAAGTTCTCTGAACTAAGTTCTCTTTTTGGTGTGAACGCAAAATTCCAGGCACTAACGGAACTAAACGGAAAAAGTATGGGTAAAAGTACTCCGGTGTGAAAGCGCCTAATATAGTTAAGACATAAAATAAATAAGGAAGTAATATAGTGCCAGTTGGTACAAGTTAAAAGTAGTTATATGAGTCAATCTCCTCCTATATCTCTCAGCGAGAAAGCAGATATGTGTATATAAAAGCAGAATCAATCTACGACACATTTTGCAAAGTCCACATGTGTTAAATGTTTCTCAGTCTGTCACTTGTCGGTTATATTTTCATTTTTCAGCCGCTAAGATTACAGGATTAGGATTGCTGTGTTGGCAAGTGCAATCCCTTAAACAGCCGTTAAAGTGTCAGGACAGTTCTCCAGAGCAAGGCTGTGAAAATCATCACCAGGCCGACATGTGTGTTATCGTTGTGCCTGTTCCTAAAAGCTTTTTTTTCCCTTATCCTTCGCAGGGACATGGGGCGCATCGGCATCTCCTCGTCCGCACACCAGAACAAAATCCTGACCAGCGTCCAGGGAATGCTGTCCCAAATGCAACAGATGCAAGGCAGAATGGTTCCCGTCTGAGCGATTTCAACAAGAAATAAAGAAGGAAAAGGAAGCGTTAAATAAAATAAATAACATAAAAAGTAAATACATATAAAAAAAAGAGACAAATAAACTATGGAGGAAAATAGTTTACCTCATCCATGCACTTTAAATTGGATCTAAAAGAAAAGAAGATGTTGAAGAAAAGAAGTGGCAAAAATGGCACTTTTTTTTTTTTTAAAGAATCAGAACTTGCCCTTTTTTGTTGTTTTTGGAGAACGGGACGCTTCTTTCTGGAGCATTTTATGGATAGACGGCTGGAAAAGTGCTTCCGAGAGGCCAATCTGGAGTGCCTTTAAAGGTCTGGAAGGAAAAGCGAGGCAGGGGGGGGGGGGGGGAGGTCTTACCTTTTCTTCCTCCTTCTCTCGGGCAGTTTCTGGAACTTTCTTTCTGGAATAATCCGCGGAGCAGATTTCTTTGATTTCCTGTGACTTTGTTTATTGTACATGAAGTGTTTGTGTGGGACTCGCAGGCTAACCCCCGGCCACCATTGTTCTCTCTCAGCTGGATATCTTCTCAGACAAAATGGAGGATCCTGACCGTCGTGTATAAACAGTGAATCTCTGAGAGGTTGAGGGTTGGATTGAGTGGGGGGGGGTTTATTTTCCAAGGAGCTTTTTGTTTTTTGGCCTCGTTTTTCTCCCAGAACGCTGTATTTCGTTGCCCTCCGGACGTTTCTGAGAAAGTCTATGATCTTCCAGCCTTCCCACTCCCCTGTCTTCCCCAAAATAATGCCCTCCCACACCTCGGATAAACACACAATTTGGATTCTTCCTCCACTCATCTCCCATCTGAAACACCCCCCCCCCTCCGGCTTCTGAAGGACCCTTCCTCAACACTTTAGATGGACAGCTGGCTTTTTCTAAATTGGACGCGTGAATGAAGGAATGTATTGGCAGGATTTATTGGGACAAAAGGACGCAACATGGATGCAGAGTAAAGATAAACAGAGGATTACTCAATCTGTCATCAAGGTGAGAATCGATACTACTTTTCTTTTTTCGATTCAGCGCCAACAACGATATTGGATCTGAAGTCTCTTTATTATTGCAGAATGCTTCTATTACCAACTATGTCTAGCCACAGAGTGCCTTAAAGATTCATTAGACCCCCCCCCCCCCCCCCCCTCTGTTTCATCAGCTCCTGAGACTGTGTTAATTAACAAGTGGGTCGCGCCACAGCAGATCAATAGCCGCTGGTCTGTGATCAGTCTGACGGCCCGATGCTGCGGGAATAATAATGAGAGGAATTAATCAGCCGCTGACTCACAATCAGCCCAACGCGGTGCCACCAGAGAGACAAAATACTTTCCAGGAAAGAGAAGGAAGAGGGGCCGCTTGTTCTTTAGCAAACACACAAATGTTTCCCGTGGTACCAGGAAGGGCTTCGATAGAAGAAATGCTCTTGTTTGTTTCATTTAAATGCAACAGATACCACTTATTTTCTCTCTTAATGGTCAATCCATGTCATTTTGGATTGTTTCACACAAATAAAGTCATGCTAACAAGTGAATAGAGCATTCATTTTGCTTACTAAGCAATACCAAGACTGATCTCACCTAATTGAACTCATTAGTTACATTTATGACCACATTTTGTTCACGTAGTCACCAGTTAATCAGGTTAAGTACTAAGTCAAACTAATGCAGTCAATAACTCAAACCAATCAATTCTTTTAGTGTTTTTTTTACGAGGGTCAAATGAAATGTTATGGGAATGCTGGAGGTTTGTGATGATTTTAAATAACGCTGCCCCGAACAGTTATGTCGATTATTTTTTTAATCGGCTTCTCATTTAGTAGTTTTGGCGATAAAATGTGTGAAAAGTCCCGATAATAAACTTGAGGGGCCATTGCTGATATGTTTAAATAGCTTGTTGGATCCGAGCAGCAGTTTGAAACCCCGAAATAATTTTTGTTGTAGCATGTATGACAAAACCTATAAAAAAAGTGAGATTCAAGAAGACAAAACATGCGTGAGAAACGAAACACAATAACTAAATAATGATAATAGCTGCGGTATACATGTTCGGTGCATCCTGATCCAATGTATACGCATTTAATAACACGAAGTATTGAAAAACTGTTTAAACCCATTCATCTTTCAACATGCAATCATGTACTTCATGTACAAACAACTTAAACATCAAACCAAACCTACATTAAATATTGAAAGTCATTTGCTGCGATTAATCATATTCCTGCTCGAGGAATGTCGAAGGCTTAACAAACGGATTGATTTCCGTCGGCATCGCAAAAAAGCAGCGTGTGGTTGCACTGAATCTACTAAATGTGTGTCGGAGTGTGTGTTGATGTGTGCCAATAAGTCAAGGGCATGTTTCATATATTATGTACACACAGCAGCATGTGGTGCACACAAGTTAGGACATCGCTGCCACAAAATCCATATTTCCCCCTGTGCGGCGGCCCGCTTTGTTTAGCGGACGAGTCCAATGTTCCACAGAGGAGGAGAGGATTGTCGGTTAGGACTCGATGCCAAGCAGAACTTGTTTATATTCTAAACCACCATGACTGATGCAGCCTCCCTTTCCCTTTCTCCCCAGCTGCTGCCGTCCATCACAGAAAGGACCCTGGTCTTTCTCGCCACGACTCTGAATTCTTCCTCTTTGTCTTCCTCGTCCCTTTTGTCCTCCTCCACGGAGATGACAAATCCGTCCTGGACTTCCACCGTCGCAACAAAAACTAGCCGAAACGCGCGTTTGGCCGTCCGGCAATGACCTGGAACAACTATGAATGATTTAAACAGCTTATAAAAAAAGAGACAATAAGAAGAATGTAATATAATCAAGAAGCCCTGCTCCAGCGGATATTGTACTTTTATTTTGAAAGTTTCATTTTATTTTGAAAGTTTCATTTGATTTTGTTTTGTTTGCATGTAAAGTAACAAACGTTTGATTTGAGCGTGCGAATGTGATGGGTTGTGCGCATGTGTGTGTGTGTAGGAGTGTGTGTGTGACATATTTGAAGTACTATCAGTGATTGTGTCTGTTTTCATGCCACTGTGGAGGAAGAGAAGAGAACAGACGTATTGTTTTTGACATGAAGAAGAAAAAAAACCCGGACTATTTTTTTCGCTTCTGTGTCGTCTAAAAAGCGAAGGTGTGTTGCTACCCCTCGTGCAAACTCTACTCAGCAGCTGCAGTTGTTTCACAGCTTTCTGGAATGCAGGTTTGGGGGTAACAAATGGACACACGGAGATACAGACTAAAATCTTCATGTGCGTTGAAAACACACACGGACGAGAGTTTGGGCTCTCCGAGCTCGTGACAAGTCAAGGAGAAAACGTCAGGATGGAAGCAGTACACAACAAAGGATCAAAGAAGGGTGGTGAAGAAGAAGAAGAAGAAGAAGAAGGGAAACTTGGGTATTTTTATTTTTCCAGAGCACATCATACAGCTACAGGTTTACCCAATGGACGATATGCTTTTTGCTGATTTTTCTCTTTACTTTTGCGAATGTTTCTGAACTGGTAAATGACGCTTCGTATAACACAACAACACCTCCGTCCTTAATACAGCTCTACTGCTCGGTCCTTTTGTTGGCACTGCGATGTTCCTTTGGGTTTCACCTATCGAAAAGGACCTGTTTGGAAATATGCAAGACGTGTTGGGAAGGAGAAGGAAACCAGAATGTACTGTAAAATACTTTTTTCCTTTTACTTAAATGTTGGACGATTTCAAAAAAAAAAAATAAGAAAAAAAATAACAAGAGTTAATGTTTGTGTATGCCTTCCGATGCCATGTGATCTAGCCATGTAGATCTAACATCCTCTCAATCTCTTTTTTGTACTTTGGTTTTCAACATGATCGTGTTTCTTTTGGCCTTGTTTGTTTTATTTTTTGTCAAGGAGCTCTAGGTACATGTAACTTATGTCATTTATTTATGTCCTTTTATATCTAGTTTGTAAAATAATAGCCTAAAGTGAAGAAAATAAAAGGGGTGCCAAAGTGCATTCTTAATAAAGTAGAAACCATACGATGATCTCTGTGCCTCTCATTCGCACACACACACACACACACACACACACACACACACACACACACACACACACACACACACGGACGCACTTTGATCCAGCTTCCAATCTTTTTCCTTATCTCTCGTTCTTTTTTTCCTGCCCATGTCAGACTCTCACACACACACACACACACACACACACACACACACACACACACAGGAGTGTCTGAGGCTAAGGCCATAAGCGTTGTCATCACTTATTGCAGTCATTATGTGTGCGGAGGAGAGCTGATTACCTAACTATCATGCTTTGATTACTGCTTTATAGTATTGCACATAATGGAGGGGTTACGTAACAAAAGGAAGAGGCCAAGGTAGCACATCAAGCAGTTTCTTGGCCTCGTTTTCGCTTTCTATTTAACCTAAACACACACTCGCAAAAAAAGACCAGTTTGTTGGCAAAAGGTCCCTCTTTGCAGCACATGCTCAGCAGATATCAGGACTCTGGACTCCAAGGCTTGGCCTTAAAATCCCCTCAGGCCTTGGAGCAGCAGTGTGCACCACTTACTTGGCGCGGTGCAATTGTGTGTGTGTGTGTGTGTGTGTGTGTGTGTGTGTGTGTGTGTGTGTGTGTGTGTGTGTGTGTGTGTGTGTGTGTGTGTGTGTGTGTGTGTGTGTGTGTGTGTGTGTGTGTGTGTGTGTGTGTGTGTGTGTGTGTGTTAATCAGAACAACATCTGCTTCCTGCACTCCCTTCCAGCAGCGATAAACCGCTGATTGTCCTGAGTCTTTGATAAGGACTCGGGAGAGGTGGTGTGTGAGAGGGGGGGGGGGGGGCGGTTTTAGAAACAGATCTCCAGCCAACGTTGGGCCAAATAGCGTTTTACACATTTCCTGAGAAACCACCAGCACAAGGCATGCATACATTACAGCTCTGAAGTTAGCAGGGGGAGATGTTTATCGACCTCGGAGGGAAAGTGGGTCTCATTCGCAGATTGTTGGCAATCTTAGAAGGGAATATGAAGAAGATTAGTGGTTTGAATCACTCGATAAATGGTTGTTTTGCTCCATGGAATTTTGACAACCTGTTCAAAGTTCATTCTCGACCTTGCACCAATTACTTTTTGAGATATTTCACTCCCATTCAATGTCACTCTCGCTGGTGCTGAAAGAAAAAAGCATGGGTATTGCCAACCTTAGCGTTTGGAGATGCTGCTAACACGGCTAAGCTTTCTTGTTGTAAGAAAAAAAAGATGGGCAGTAAGTCGAAGTGAAGCCTTGAATGCAACCTTGACTGAAAGCAAGAAAAGGATATTAGAAATAGACAAAGTGAGAGCAAGAAACCCAGACGAGGAGTTGGAGATCGGAGCTTACATGGGAAGGAAAAGCTGGCTCTCTACTCGACTTGGCGAACTGAAGTAAGCAGGGTCATGTTAAAAGTTCAGGTATTTGCCTGGAATGCTTTCTCTCTCAGCGAAATCAGGAAAACCCTACACCTCCGACAGGAAAGCCTCTCTTAAACTTCACATTCTCATGGGGAAGGCCCAAGAAAATAGTCCCCCAAGGCATTCAAGCCCATGACCCTTATTACGGGTGAGAACACTGGCCAGATAATGCAAAAGACCATGAAGCTTTATAGCTGCAATACATTACCCATTAAATATGTGTTATATAGCTTATGATGGCTGGTATTCCAGGAATTGGATAATGAAGAGATATTGGATAATTCAACCGTTTAAGTTTTTACTTTCAGTGCCAGCATTCAAGGCTAATGGTGGAAGTAGTGTGTCCCTATGTACAGGTTATCTGCACTCTTTTTCCAATCACATATAATATGTTTGTAATATAATATCTAATAGGTGAGTGTCCACTAGGCAGCAAAAAATACCAGTATCGGCTTGGACCACCGATATTATATGGCTTGGTTTGGGAAACAGGCTTAAAAAACTTGATTGGATACCGTACTAAAGAAACCTTAAACTGTGTATTTGTTTCAATGCCACAATCTTTCTCTTGCCTTAACTTTGACATCAGTACAGCCAGAAAGTGCCAATATGAAACAGATTGGCACTGACCGTAACCCAGGGTTTCAACAGAGTCTCCCAATATGTTGTAACTTGAGCACATTGTTCTTAAAAAGGAACACACTTTGGTATGCGTGGGCTCCTTGAGATAAGATGTCTCAATTCAGTGTCCCCACTCACACTTACAACCACACAAAGGGGCTGAAGTGAAATCCAAGTCAAGAGACAACCGTCCTGTACCACTTAGATCCACACACACACACACACACACACACACACACACACACACACACACACACACACACACACACACACACACACACACACACACACACACACACACACACACACACACACACACACACACACACACACACACACACACACACACACACACACACACACACACACACACACACACACACACACACACACACACACACACACACACACACACACACACACACACACACACACACACACACACACACACACACACACACACCGGCAGCAGCCTCAATGCTTTTGTCAGGCAATCTAATTAAGAAACCTTCAGGTGAAGTGCCATGCGTTCAGACCGGCTTAACCCCCGCCGCCCCACCCTGTCACAGAAACCTTTTCCATTGGGTCACTCTGTTTCATAATTCAATTTCCTGATTCGGAAGATAAAGCCTCCTGGCCCGTCCTCTAAGCCAATCACAATGGGGCGCCACTCCTCACACTGACATTATGATTACTCTGTGCTTTGTGTTGTCGTTCTTCAGCACGTCCTTGAATCCACACACAATATGATAATCCATAATCCAAACACTCGAGACTTAATCCCCCAGATGCTTCAACCAATACAAGGCTTTCTGTTCCTAACCCTCCAGGTGATTGGTTGGTATTCTTTTTGAGGTGAAGGATGATTTAGGAAGGAAACTAAGTGCTGTTGTGATGTATGGGAAAATATCAAACTTGGGAAATACAAAAACAACAGAAGGTGAAAGCTTCAGTGGGAACAAATCTGAGCCTCTCAACGTCTGAGCATATTGATCGGGAGGCTTCCAGCACGGAGTCGACCTTGTGTCTGGTCTGCGAGGATCTGAGGACTTTTGATGGACAACACATGCAGCAATCCCCATAAAGGGCCTATAAAATGCTTTTGTCGGAACAAAACAGAAGCAAATTCTGGCAGCTTGACATGACAAGATGGGTCTTAATTTAGCTGCGCTTTAAACCTCTCAGTTCACAGTCAAACGGCGTCTGTGCTTTTCATCTGGCAAACACCAGAGGCAGAAACCCAGACAGACAGCCGACAACATGAAAAAGCACTTACAGGAGACGCACCCTCTTTTGGTTGCTTCCCCAGCCTGAAGGCAACTTTTCTTCCCCCTCCAGTCTCCTTTGAGTATTAGAATAAAACGGGATGGGAATAAGAATCAGAGAACAAGACCAACTGAGAGTCTGCGCCGCAAAGACAGAGAGAACACGGAGATAAAGGAAAAGTGAAGATTGATGGGTGGCAACTTTGGAGCTGAGAACGTGTTTGACTCGAGATTTGTGCAAGTAATTGGCAGCAGGTCTGAGAACATTTACTCCAGGACGCTTGAAAGTATTAAAAATCATTCCTACCATCTGTGTTGATGAGAAGATTTCAGTGGAGATTTTTCCAAGAAAGCAGATGAGATTGCGTCTCCATTTCCAAGGGGCAAATTGCAAAAGTAAAAGATAAGAAGCAACAAATGTTCTCCTAGAATTTCTTGTGCTTTTGGTACGTCCAAAATGTTCTCAATGTCCTTGCCTTTTAAACTTGTTGTTCCCATGCCGATACGCAATGTAGTACTGGTGATTAGTTGGACTGCCAATTGCTTCAATCTGGAGATAAATATCTGAAGCTATATTAGATATGAGGCACAATGAAACCTAATGTTTTTTGGTCCTGATCCCCTTCCTTTTCTAGTTTACATTTAACACTTTGGTGATTTTGGTGCTGAGTGAAATTCCTGGATACTTATGAGATATTAATTAATTAAGTTTTTCAGCGGTGTTTTGAAATATCCATACAACAACTGGATGGATTTGGGACATTTGATTTACTTGCCAACCTTGAGACCTCAGAAATCGGGAGAATTTCAAAACTACCGCGGGGGGGTTAGTTGATCACCGGAGCTGTTAGATTAACATGTACACATGCTTATTGTAGTTGTAAGTGCACTGCCTTGCGGCCTGTAGCACCATCCTTGATGGAGCATATGTGTGGGCTGGACCTGTATTTTACAGGAAAGGAGTGAGCAGAGAGTAGTTGTCGATTCTTGTTCTGTTTTCTGTGAATGTCTGCCTCGCCCTCTCAGACTTTCAGTTGCGCGCGCTACTAAAGAGACGTGTTACCATGGAAACCAAACAATGGTGTAGCCGTATTAAAGTCCGAGTGGAAACAGGCCTGAGTAAATCTGATTCTGTCAGAAATCGGGAGAAATGCGGGAGAAATATGACCCCGAGAGGAAACCGGGAGAGGGCAATGAAATCGGGAGTCTCCCGCGAAAATCGGGAGGGTTGACTTTTATCTACTGCTCGGTCAATTTCGTTATATGCTCAAAACGTAGCGTGTTTTGAGAAATATGGTCAGCTTCATACAGACGCTACTATGTATGGAGACGGTTCATTTTGAGAGAGTTGCCGGTTTATTATCAGTCCCAGTATTCAGCACATCATAAGACACCTGAGCATTTGTCTAAATGTAAGGCATTTGATTCAAAGCCAGACTATGAGCTGGTTGAATACTCATCACACATCGCAGCTGCTGAAAACTAAATCCATTGTTTGATACTGAGGACTGCAGCAAACCTAAATTGCTATGTGTTTTGCTCGAGGCTACAGACATCCAATCAAACACAAGGACTGAGTTGAAGTAAGTGGCCTTTGCGTCTCTCTCCACCTGCTTTGTGCGGGAGCCCTCTCTCTCCTCAGCGTAATCCTCAGTGATTGTGGTTCTGTTTGGAAATCGTGGAGCTTTATCAGCCCCACCAGACTAATCTCACCTCCGGGCCAAAAGGCTCCCGGTGGGTGGCCTGTTCCCACATAAAGGCGAAGGGAGGTCACTCACTCGACCACTCAGATGCTGCTTATCCAGATCCACCGGCCACACTGCTGGTCCCACCTGATAGGCTGACCTGTGACCCCACTGAACACAAATACATTCACAACTGAGCCTGAATCCACACACAAACAAGCTAATCTCTAGAGCAAACCACTCTCACCAGCCGCCAGGTCTCCAGTCTTTGAATCATTTGCTCACAAACTGGAAGGTGGGAAAGTGCATGATTTGGATTTGGCTTCAATATCTGCAAGAAAGATGAAGGGTAATCAAGTCAACCCTAACCTGAGGTGGGAAGTAGTGGAGTACAAATACTTCGTTACTGTACTTAAGTAAAACATTTTGGTATCAGTACTTTACTCCACTACTTCTTTTTCTGATGACTTTTTACTTTGACTTCTTACATTTTAAACCCAAATACCTGTACTTTCTACTTCTTACATTTTGAACACAAATACCTGTACTTTCTACTTCTTACATTTTGAACACAAATACCTGTACTTTCTACTTCTTACATGTTGAACCCAAATACCTGTACTTTCTACTTCTTACACGTTGAACACAAATACCTGTACTTTCTACTTCTTACATGTTGAACACAAATACCTGTACTTTCTACTTCTTACATGTTGAACTCAAATACCTGTACTTTCTACTTCTTACATGTTGAACTCAAATACCTGTACTTTCTACTTCTTACATGTTGAACTCAAATACCTGAACTTTCTACTTCTTACATGTTGAACACAAATACCTGTACTTTCTACTTCTTACATGTTGAACTCAAATACCTGTACTTTCTACTTCTTACATGTTGAACTCAAATACCTGTACTTTCTACTTCTTACATGTTGAACTCAAATACCTGTACTTTCTACTTCTCTCATTTTCCAAACAGGCTGGTTCCTTTAGTCTGAATGTGTGTTTGGTGGCGTGATCATTATTATTTAGAGTCATTGCGTGCCTATTGATTTGAACACGATCCGTGTATCCATCATTTCCTGGTCTTCTCTAAAGAAGAGGGACCAATGGAAACGTTGTCATGTTGCCGTTGTTCAGCATGGAAACATTCATTTGCTAACAATGACATTATTGTTCTATTAATATAAAGGGAGGTCAGGTACTCTTTAAAACAGCTGCTAGTTATGGGTACTTTTTACTGAAGTACATTTCAAAGCCTCTTTACTTTGACTTGAGTAAAGAAGTTTAGTCAGTACTTCTACTTTCACCAGAGTATTTTTAAACACGAGTATCTGTACTTCTACTTAGTACAGGATGTGTGTACATCTCTGACCCTAACCCTCCTCTTCCTTCACCCCTTGTGTCTGGACTTTTATCGTGCACTGATGTTAAGCTCCAACCGTGCAATACAATCAAATGAGATATTTGTAGCCTGGTTTGTGGTATTGGAGGGATTCCTTCCATATTGGACAAATCCAATGTTTAAGTTTTACTTCCAGTCCACAGATTAATGAATGCATAGGAAGGATATGCAATCTGATCTCTTGTATAGGTTGTGGCTTGAATATGCATTGGGCAGCTGCTTTATTTTAGCATTGAATTTCTCTTGGTATCTGCAGACATGCAATCTTCCAGGACGCCAATGGACTTTTGCTAGCAACCAGATCTATTGGACTCTTCTGCTCACACACTGGACAGTTGTGATGTGTGTTTGGCTTCTCAAGTCAACCCCAACCCTCCTCTTCCTACACCCTTTCTGTGTCTGGACATTGTATGTAGCACTGTTGTTAAGCTCCATATCTGCAATACATTCCTAATAGATATTAGTAACGTAGCTTATTCTATTTTAGGAAATACTTCAATATTGGACAATTACTCTGTTTAAGTACCAACATTCAAGGCTAATGTTCAAAGCAGTTTGTCCACAGAATAATGAACGCATACAAAGGATCTGAAATCTACTCTCATTTTAAGGTTGTATCTTGAATGCATATTGGGCAGCTGCTTCAATGCTAGTATCGAATAGCACTCGGTACCTGCAGACACACAGTATTCTAGGACGCCAAAGGACTTTCTCTAGCCACCAGATCACTGGTAATGGACTCTTCTGCTCACAAACTGGATGGTCAAGGAGAGAAAGTGCGAGTTGGTGATGTGGGTTTGGCTTCCATTGCCAAAAGCAAGATGAAGGTAATCAAGTAAACCCCCAACCCCTCCTCTTCCTCCTCCCCTTGTGTGTCTGGACGTCCAGCTGAAGCAGAAACCTTGTTATCACAGAGAAATGCATTTTCCAAATCCCCTTGATAACTGTCTGACGGACTGATATAGATGGATAGCTATGTAGAAAGACAGAGGGGTAAAATAGTGGAATAGCGAAATGAAATAGATAGATGAAAGGTCTCGGCCAGGTGATTCAATTCAAACTCTTTTCCAATTGCACAACTTTTTTTTAAATCATATTTGAGTTCAAAAGTTAGATCATAAAGTAGGAATGATTGAGTGAAAGAAAGAAAGAAAGAAAAGGCACCCTGTGACTCGACAGCCATCCATCATCTGCTGGTTCGAGCCCAACGGTGAGAAAAAGTCGCTGAGATTAGAGCAGACGGAGAGAGAGAGTCTGGCTCGGGGAGTTTCTCTCTGCAGCTTTGGCCTTTGGACCGTTGACAGCCATAAGATTCCTATCACTGCTCACATGTCGGCTACAACACATGAAAGTCGGCGCACACACACTCACACAGAACACGTTGGACATGTAGACATACACACGGTCTTAATCCTCGCTTTTCAGCAGGTTGGAGAATGGAATTAATTATAGCACCCATGCCAGGGGATCGTGGTACGGCGTTTGGTGATAAGATCATGAAGAGAGAAATACAGTAAGGTTTCTGTTAACCCTCCTGTCGGGTCAAATCTGACCGATTGACTACTTTCATCAATCAAAACTTTTTTGTTTTACATTCGATTGCATTAAGGCTTCATGATATCCTTCAGAGTAGATATTTGAACATATGAAATTGCTGATCAGCACTTTCATTGAAGTTTGGATGATTTAGTCAACTTTGTAACACCCATGGTGTTCCCGGTCAAAAATGACCGCCATGGAGAAAAGGAATTAGTAACCATCCGGACACACACACACACACACACACACACACACACACACACACACACACACACACACACACACACACACACACACACACACACACACACACACACACACTCACACATACACACACATACACACACTCACACACACACACACACACACACACACACACACACACACACACACACACACACACACACACACACACACACACACACACTCACACACACACACACACACACACACACACACACACTCACACACACACACACACACACACACACACACACACACACACACATACACACACTCACACACACACACACACACACACTCACGCACACACACACACACACACACACACACACACACACACACACACACACACACACACACACACTCACACACACACACACACACACACACACACACACACACACACACACTCACACACACACACACACACACACACACACACACACACACAGACAGACAGACAGACAGACAGACAGACAGACAGACACACACACACTCACAGAAAAATGTGACACATGTCCCGCTCTTATGTGCCCCTCCCCCCACATGGATCACACCTGGCACACCAATACATGTTCAGTGTCTGTTCTTTGTATATTTACTGCAGTTCTTCATGTATACCAGTAGTCTGATTCAATATGTACAGTTTGAAAGGGTGTTCAATGACATGTGGTGATGATTTATGGTTTTTGTGTTAATGTAATAACAGTTAAAACAGGACCGGTCAAATTTGACCACGAACACCAAAGTAAGGGGGGGGGGGGAAACGAAGACAATAGGAGGGTTAAGAAGGGATGTGTGTGTGTTTATGTGATACAAGATAATGTGACCTACATTGAAATTCAATATTCAATGCTTTTGTCACATGCACATACGGTGTAGAAATGGCAATGAAAATCTTAGGACATATATAAAATACAAAAATACAAAATTGTAAAAGAAGTCTATATACATGTAAATAGAATATGATATAAGAACGGAAAGTAATACCACTTTTGGTTATGTTTGGTTCAGTTATAGTAAAACCACTCTTTTTTTGTTTATTATTGTTGTTTTTCATATTTATTCTCTATAGATATTTGAGTTTCTACTGCGGATTTGCCTTAAATTAATATTTACGTTTATTTTCCATTTGATTTTATTTGTAAATCATGTGTAATGCCTTGTTTACATACTGTATATGTTCCTACATTGGGCTCAGCAAAGTTAATAAAATGTAATTCTAAATTAGATGATATTAACTTTTATTGATCAATTAAATGAATACATCCAAAATAATTAAACAAATTAGAAAGAAGAAAAAACTCTCAATAAAATACTATATAGGGCATGGATAAGCAACACAACAAATAATTAATTCAAATAAAAAATAAAATAGCACAAATATCCTTAAAATGTAAGCAACTCTAAAAAAGTGATATCTTATTTTGGTCTTGAAATGATTCCTACGAAGCGGATTCTTTTCAGTTTGCAGCATGCGGTGCCCAGGTGGGAGGAGAGGAACACACAGGTGAGAGTTTCATTTAAATGAGTCTCTGGTTTCTTTGGGAAAATATTTCTTAGACTTTGAGAGAAGATGAGAAGCAAAACTTCAATTCTGCTGTCAATCTAAAAAAAGTGGTTAACAAGCGCAAACAACAAGTGAGATCATAAGAGCAGCAGCAATAACACATGCTTAAAATATAAATATAAGGAACGTATATCAATCAATCAATCAATCAATCAATCAATCAATCAATCAATCAATCAATCAATGTTTATTTATATAGCCCAGTATCACAAATGTTACATTTGTCTCAGTGGACTTCACAGTTTGTACAGAATATCAGTATGACAACACGACACCCTCTGTCCTTAGACCCTCTGCCCTTAGACCCTCTGTCCTTAGACCCTCACATCGTACAAGGAAACACTTCCAGAGAAACCCCACAGTTTAAAGGGGAACATGGGAGAAACCTCAGGGAGAGCAACAGAGGAGGGATCCCTCTCCCAGGACGGACAGACGTGCAATAGATGCCGTGTGGAAATCGAAAAGATAATACATTTACAACATAGGTAGACCAAATGTTTGGAAATGCATGTGTCTGTAATAAGAAGATGAATCCACGAGGATGTCAACAATCCTGTGGGAGCCATCAGGGAAGTAGTATGATGAGAGTCAGGCAGGACCGCAGAGACAGGTTCAGCCACGACTCGAAGTCCAGGACTCAGATCTGGATCCAGGACTCAGGATCCAGGACTCAGGATCCAGGACTCAGATCCAGGACTCAGGATCCAGGACTCAGGACACAGGACTCAGATCCAGGACTCAGGATCCAGGACTCAGGACACAGGACTCAGATCCAGGACTCAAATCCAGGACTCAGGATCAGCCAGGACTCAGGATCCCGGCGTAGATAGACACCAAAAAGAAATGTTTTATGTCTGTGGATGAAGCAGGAACAGCTTAAAATCAGTATTTATATAGTTATTAATCACCACTTTTTATTTAACACCCTTTTGAACAACGTCTCAGACTACTGGTTTACAGGAATAGGTGCAGTAAATATACAAAGGAAAGACACGGTAAAAGGTGAAGCAATCGAATGTTAAACACAACATGTACGATTGATGAAAGTAGTCAATCGATCAGATTTGACCCGAACACAAGAGGTCATGCAATACTCTGCTTCTGTTCAATAAAGCAGCATGCTGATGAACACACGCCAGAGTAGAGTCCATTACACACAGAAAGGCACTTTTATATATTGTATTATACTCATACGAATATTCTATCAATAGCAGATTAGATTGAAAGTGCACTGAAGAGTTATAGCACCCTATGCATTCACATTAGTGCAAATGAATAGGTAATAATCTTTGCTGCAGAATTGATTCGATCAGATATTAAAAGCAGATTAAAAGCTTGTTTGCCTTTCTGTAATACACATTATACTAAATAAACTGGTCTTGCCTTTAGACATCAGCTTGAGCCTTTCCCCGTGTGAATGAGCCAAACATTCAGATCAATCGTTAGCATCTCTTTCATGCTGATGCTGGAAGTCGGCTTGAAACCATTGGTCGCCCTAAAGCAAAGCGAGTTCAGTCTCAATTGAATCGTTACCAATAAAGCAGATATTTGAATGGAGATGTCAATCATTGTATACTAACGTTTGTGATCTGCTGCAGGCGAAACACACAGCTTGTATTAACTAGAGCAGGGGTGTCAAACTCAAGGCCCGGGGGCCAAATCCGGCCCGCGACTTAATCCGGCCCCTCAAGAGCTTGCGAAGAATATAATATGTTTATTATACGGTTAAATGCCGTTTTACAGAAGCACGTTGCCCATAAACTACATATCCCACAATGCATCTCAAATTAGACTTTTTTCTCAGAATTTGACTTTTTTTTCTCAGAACAAGTTTTTTTCTCAGAATTTTACTTATTTTGTTCAAAATATTCATTTGTTCTTAGAATTGGCCTTTTTCTCAGATTTAGATTTTTTTTAAATCATTTTGTAACATTCTGTAACAGACTTCTGCTTTCAGACGTAGTTAATTATGAAGTTATTCCCCTATCCGATAATAATCCAATGCAGAGGCAATAATATCATATAATACATTATTTTATAAATATTTAATATTTATAGATGTATTTTGATATATAGTCTTAAAGTTACAACCGGCCCTTTGAGTGAAACCATAATGCTGATGTGGCCTGTGAAGAAATTGAGTTTGACACTCCTGAACTAGAGGGTCTAAATGGTTAATTAAAAAATACACAGTATGCATGTCTGTCTTTATCTCTACGATGAACTGATGACCTCTCGAGGGGTGTTTTCCATTCATGCCTCCTTCCATGCTTGGTTTGGCTCCAGCTCCTTAGTGGTTTTTAAACAAGCAAAAGAAACGAACGACTGACTTAATGAATTGGCTTTTCCTGTCGTGTTCTTCGCCAATTTCTGCTGATTAGAAATCCACTAAGAACTACTGAACTTCACACGGAGAGATAATTCAACCGTGTGTTTTCTTCTCCTGAAATAACAAAGCTCAGCGTGTGTTCTTTGGACAGTGAACATTGAACTTAATAAAGCTGTGGAACAAGTAGGACTGCTATAAAGAGATGTATATCAGTAATGATATATGTTTTTGTAGTTAGCATCGCGTGGGCTCCCACAACAAAAGCAATGTGGTTTTAACATTGGATTTAGAATGCTGCAGGAAATAAGGTCTGTCGCAGATATGAGACTTCAGCGGGATATTCTCCATGTATTAATAACTATAATAATAACTTTAATTTATATGGCGCCTTTCATTAGCCCAAGGACACTTACTGTAACAATGAAACATTTAAGGACAAGACATAAAGCAAGGGGCAGACATGGAAGTGTTACGTTGCAGGGGGGGGGGAGTGTGAGTTAATGTTGGATGGCTTTGTTGAATAGATGAGTTTTCAGGGTTGATTTGAAGATGTTCAGAGAAGGGGCGTTACGGATTATAGCAGGGAGCGAGTTCCAGAGGGGGGGGGGGGGGGGGGGGGGCAGCAACACTGAACGCACGATCCCCGAAGAATGGAGAGCAGGCCGGAGTCATAAACTATTTTTTGGAAGTTTGGCAGCGTAAATGCAACCTCCAGAAGTAAAATGCTGGTATACAAGCTACATAACTGTCACATGACTTCACGTCACCGCCGCTAAGCTAAAGGCAGCTAATATCGGGCGTCATGACGTGGACTCATTTAGCCACTTGTTAGCAATTGCTGTTTTTATGACGACTAGAAGCTTTCGATATTCACAAATGTGGTATTTACTCACATACAGTATGTTATGTAGTAGAACTAAACATTACTTGTATTATCTGAGACAAATGTAGTTTGTGATATTGGGCTGGATAAATAAACTTTGATTGATTGATTGATTTTATTCAAATTGTTTACAGGCATCTCACCAAAAACTCAAGTCATAAGTCAAAGTCAACTTTATTGTCAATTTTTCAGTTCGTGTGTACAGACAGAGAGATCGAAATACCGTTTCCCACAATTCTGAATACAATAATACAAATATATATAAAAATATGTATAAAAATATACATATCCTATATATACGCAATCAACAGACTCATTTATACATATGCACACATTAAGACATACATAAAAGCACAACACTCAATATATACAAATATATATATATATATATATAAATATGCATTTGTTCTCCATTTACAGTCCTTTCACGCAGCTCTTCAATCCTTACATGCTATTTAAAACATCATTCAAACTCTGAACTCCAGCCCTCACTGCCTCTGCTCCTAAAACCCCCCCTCGGAGTGATGCATTCTGGGACAGCGCCGGGCTCCTCACCCGAACACGACCCCATTGACTGAGCTGCTCTCCACCGGTTAAATGATTGATACTAGCCTTTGCTAACTAGACTCCTGAGTCCAAGAACTAAGGCTGACTGGCCAGTCGGCTGAACCGTGTGTGTGTGTGTGTGTGTGTGTGTGTGTGTGTGTGTGTGTGTGTGTGTGTGTGTGTGTGTGTGTGTGTGTGTGTGTGTGTGTGTGTGTGTGTGTGTGTGTGTGTGTGTGTGTGTGTGTGTGTGTGTGTGTGTGTGTGTGTGTGTGTGTGTGTGTGTGTGTGTGTGTGTGTGTGTGCATGTATAATCAGCCCAGGAGACTCAGTTAAAATATGTGTGCAAGAATTAGGCAGGGTGTGTTTGTGCGAAAATGTGCTTGTGGGTAAAACAGTTTGAATAGTAAGCCATATGAGTAGTTAAGGTGTATATATTGGGGGAGTGTGTTTGTGTATTTACAGTGAGTGTGTGTTTGTGTATTTACAGTGAGTGTGTGTTTGTGTATTTACAGTGAGTGTGTGTTTGTGTGGCTCCGTACAGAAAAGCCCTTCCAGTTTCATGTTTGCCATCAAATCCCAACAGCTCTTGTCCATCACCTAAGCTCGTTGGTGTGGGAATACGTGAGTGTTTCTGCGTATATAAATCTGACCGGTTGACTTGAATGAAGTGGGGCCTCACAGCATGTAGTGATGGAGTCAGGGCCATAATAAGGTTAACGTTAGGCTAATTGAATGAAGAGCTTCGTGCTCTGGTTCAGCGGTCAGAGCGCTTTTTGAACCCATGACACTCATTGTACAGTCCATTAAGCAGCTATAAAGAGGCATGGCTTACACGATGAGTCAAACAAGCTTAACCTCCGATAAAAGGACACAGTGAAGACAATGATGTTTCATATTCTCTGAAGACTTCGTTCTCATTACCAGAAGGGAGTCCTTTGTCTTCATCTCAGCTCTGTATTTGCTCCTTGTTGCCCCCAAAGCTCTGTATCTATTGATAATGACTCTTGCTGTATTTCTACCATCATTACTGCATGGACCTATCGAGGGAACGTAAGGATATCAACATGATAACAAAAGCATTTCCTCCTATAAGCTGGCAATTCAACCCTTAGATGCCCTTAGAGTGGCTGGACCCACACTCTTCCATTAGTGGGTCAAAAAGGACCCGTATTGGAATAATATGTGTTTTATGCAATTTTTGTCATTTTGGTTAAGAAAAATCATTTGTATAATATTTAGTATTATATTTTGGTTCACACTAGAAATATTTGATATTTAATTTTTCACTATTTATAATTTTAGACATTTCACAAAAATGAAATTCCATAGAAAATGCATGCGGGTCATTTTGACCCACTTATGGAAGCTTGGGGTAGAAATACAAAAACTACAATTTCTTAAAAAGTATAAAATGTAAATTTAAAATTTGAATGGCATGATATCCAAAACATGTTTTTTGAGGAATAGGTGGAATATGAAATGATAAAAAAATGTAATTACAAAGATACTTCAAGAAAACCACCTCCAAAAAGACCCACTTATGCATCTAAGGGTTAAACATGGAGGTCCAATTACTTCAATGTTGACAAAGTGTTTTCCCTCATGGATTTTTGAGATATGTGTGAAAGAACAGTGGAGTTACAAATCCAATGACATTTGAGGAAGGATTGAATGACAAATAAAAGAGACGTTGAGGGGAAGGTACTAATTAGTATTTGAGCCACACTCCTCTCACACAGGAAATCAAAGCAGTGTGTGATTATTCATGACTTAAGGATGGAGCTAATTAACAGAGTTCAACAACAGCATCACTCCAGTCTGAAGGAGCTTCACAGCTTGATAGGAAACTGGTTTATATATTTAAATATACTTCAAAGGGAAACCACACACACAGCACACACTTTTAACTTTATTAGCTATTAGCCATATAAGTTGGTTAAGGGGTGAGTAAGTAAGGGGGAGAAAAGTTAGGGCGATTCTAAGGGCCCGTGACTGACAGGGGCATAAACTATTTTAGAACATTAAGAAAAAAATGTTTAAGTAACCAAAGTGATATCTTTTCATGGGGCCCAAAGTCCCTGGCAGCGCCCCTGGTTACGACATAGTTAAGATATATCACATATACACCGTGATTAACATTATTGCATGGGAAAGATTGTACAAATTATAATCATAGAAGGAACAACCTTTTTTCCATTTAGGGGTATTATAGTTTTTGTTAAAGCGTCAAAGTACAATCGAGGCAACTGATAAATGATTTGCTGAATTGGAATAAGCTGATGGACAAACGTTGTGTATCCTGAGCCGTGTTGGGACTAACGCGTAACGCCGTTATTTTTAAAATTCAGTAACTCAGTTACCGTTACTATATGGTGCGTTACTCCGTTATTTTTTTTATATGGTCTCGGCTCCCAGACGTTGGTGAGCCATGGTAAATGTACTTAGATACTTCCTGTGTCACATGCGGAGACGCGCTGTGGGCGTGTTTGTGTTTACTAACAAGACTATCATGGCGGAGGCGGAGCTCAAGTCGAGTTTCTCCGCCTGGAGATATTCTCACTATTTCACTTTTGTCGAGCACAAAGAAAAGAACGTTCTAGTTAAATGTTGTATGTTGTGTCTTGGCGGGTCAAAGATCCTATCTACTGCCCAAAACAGCAATTCAGATCTGTTGAAACATCTGCAGAAACAACATGCTGGGACGAAGCTAGAAGCTAAGACCACAGACCCAGACTCATCCCACGCCACTCCACCTCCACCTGAGCAACAGCGGCTGGATTTGAACGAAGGACTGCTAGCCAGGGAAAAGTTGATGAAGCCATTGCACGGTATGTTGTAGAACACATGCAGGCTATTTCTACTATTTCTATTTCTATTTCTTGATCAACAGATTGTATTATTCTCCAATGCAGTAACAGTACTGAAATGAAGGCTATAAGGGCATTAATGGGAGCCCTTTTTTAAGTTACTAATGCGTGACTGTTCAAGTAACTGAGTTACTTTTGAAATGAAGTAACTAGTAATGGTAACTAGTTACTGTTTTTCAGTAACTACTGTAGCACAACACTGATCCTGATTTAGTTTCATTTCTTTCTTCTCTTTTTCATCAAGGGGATTTGGGAGTTAAAAACCTTACTTTAACGGTCAACTGAGTTCAGTTACCACACAGCCATTAAAGTCGACTTTACATTTGAACTCACGATACGACTCTCTGCATGGACCGAAGGATGCAGACCTTGAGGCTGAGGCTCTGGTGATTTTCAGTTTTTCACCTCGTTTACAGGATTACGTGGTTCCTCTGTAGGTCACGAACAGTCTATACTCCCCACGCTGATGAAACACACACACACACACACACACACACACACACACACACACACACACACACACACACACACACACACACACACACACACACACACACACACACACACACACACACACACTGCAAAGAAAACATGTTGGATACACACGACTAAAACTAACATGTTATCTTTAGTGTTGAAAAACCGACATAAGAACTTTTTTTCATGCAGGAGTTTGAATGCACAGACGTTGATCAATCATTGTGATGAAGTTAAGAATAAAGTCACTGCCCTCACCCACGACGCTGCTCTCCTTCCAACCCCCTCTCTTTCTCTAGTCTAAATAAAGTGTCTGCAGGGGTAACTTAGTCCCTGAAACAGTGGAGATTAACTCGCCCAATGGGGACACCGTGAGCAGAGGGAGAAAGAGAAGAAAGTGTGCTCAGTGTGGAATTCAGTTCACTTAAAAATAGATCTCTGGCTTTCCTCTCAGCGTGTTTCTAAGTTGAGGGGCACAGCAGCCCTGTGGTTTGAATCTGGAGTGCGGGACCAAAACTTCGCCAAACGAGTTCACACGATGCTGATCGAGCCCAGCGCTGCCAGGAACAGCTCTCTGTCGGTCGCATAATTCCCCGTATTAGTTCGGTTTATGACTGAAAACTTGTAAAACTAATGACATTCCCACCAGCCGCAGCTGTAGTTTGTGTTAAGTGCTAATTAGGTCATGTTAGCATGCTAATAGGCTACATTAAGATGCTGAACATTTTGCACATAAATCTGCCTTAAAATAAACACATTTGCTCAAATCTGACCGATGCCTTTAAGAAGCGTTGGACAAACGGCTGAGTACCAGTGTAAAGCTCAGCCGTTGGAAATCACTGCATTAAAGACACTAAGATAATTAGGATTCACTTCTGTGGAGAAAAGATTTAGATTTAATGTAAATCCGCACAATATTATGAAAAAAAAGTACAGCCTAAAGGCAAAGAAAAAGTGGGTTAAGAGTCTGCTTTGCCCCTGACTTTAGTAAGTATAACATCTCGTTTATTTTAATATTCTCATCTACATACTGACAATTTGTTTATTAATTACGTGACTGTAATCCCTTTGTTGTGGGAAACCTGACCAGTAGACAACTAATCAAACGTTTCCTGAGGAAGATAACTTTTCGGCATCCATTATATCACCGATTGATAGCAAGCAGATAAGATAAGAAGTACTTTATTGATTCTAATTTGGGAAATGTTTGCGTCATAAAAAGACAAGGCATTGTACCTAAGATAAATTAAAAGACTAGAAATAAACAATCCAAAATGTAAGCATCTTAAATAGAAATAATAAAGCATTAAAATATGTGGAAATGCAAATGTATAACAGATGTATCACTTGTTGCTAGCGCTAAGTATCTGACTGTGGAATCAACACGCACAGTCGACACACATACGACCATGACATCAGGATGGTGATATTTCACTCTTCACACACTCTCTGACACGACCACACTTGAGAGCTAAGCTGCCGCACATAATGACTCTCTCCCCATGCAAGGCGTTCAAATATAACTTCACTGGAGGGGGGGGGGGGGGGGGGGTCGGCGTCTGCGGTGGTAGGTACCTTCAAGACAAAAACTACCAGCAATCCAAGGAAAATCAAACGGCCGGCCTGACAGACAATCTCCCGACTGATTTGGCTCTCCGCGTGCTACCGGCGGAAGGAGAAACTGAAATGGAAACTCAGTAACTGACCTTTAATGTAATAAGGCGCCGATGGCTCACCAAAGAAAGCCTCTCGAGTAGCGGCCGCTGTGCGACTCTGGGTGTGTGTGTGTGTGTGTGTGTGTGTGTGTGTGTGTGTGTGTGTGTGTGTGTGTGTGTGTGTGTGTGTGTGTGTGTGTGTGTGTGTGTGTGTGTGTGTGTGTGTGTGTGTGTGTGTGTGTGCGTGCGTGTGATGAGTTACGACCAGCTCTCATGTCGGCATTCGGAAAGTTGAGAGCCAAAGCCAGGTGGATTAGGACAACTCGCCTCTGTGAGAATGTTCAAAATGGGTTTAAGGAAAGAGGGTTGGAGTGTGTGTGGGTTGGAGTGTGTGTGTGTGTGTGTGTGTGTGTGTGTGTGTGTGTGTGTGTGTGTGTGTGTGTGTGTGTGTGTGTGTGTGTGTGTGTGTGTGTGTGTGTGTGTGTGTGTGTGTGTGTGTGTGTGTGTGTGTGTGTGTGTGTGTGTACATGTGTGTATAAGAGAACTGAAATATACAAAAGGAGCAGAGGCATAAAAATGCCGCCTTAAATAAAAGAAACCAAAATAAAGAAGGCGAACCTCTGGCATCGCACGGGAAATTAAACATATAAAAAAAAAAATTGAAATGTTCTGAGAAAAGCTAGACAGCGGTTGCATGCGCTCCGGCTCGTTTGAGGCACTAAACTCACAGATGCACACTTCGTCTGCCCTTTCACATGCAGGTCATGAACCTCATGACCCCGAAAACAGGTGTGTCCGTGAGGCCTTAAAGAGTCCCTTTGTAGGGTGCAAACAAATACTTCCTCTAGTCTCTAAAAGGAAGGGAGGAGTACAGAGGGAAATAAGTCTCCATTGACTGAAATGAAGAGCTGGAAAGAGTCCAGGAGGAAGACACATTGAGTGAATTACTTTGAAATGTTTTGATTGAATCCTATGAAATACAAACTGGAAACTCGCTCGGAGAACATTTCCTGTTGCTCCCCAATATGAAATATATGGTTATGAAGTTACGTGAACATTAAGTCGGGAAGGTTCCAGACCTCCCAGTAACATCTCCGCCAGTGTGCTTGAAATGTCCCCCTTAAGATATTCAATGTTATATTGAATGGGGTCCCTAACCCCTAACCCTAACCCAAACTGTTCTAATTCCTATCATCAAGTCAACACGTTTTCTTCAAACAACAAAAAAGTCTATCCTGATTGAGATCATTTTATTTTTTATTTTAGATTTAGGGATTTTACCCAACAATACCCAATGAAATTCCAACCAGTTATTTGTCCATTGCCTCCAAACAACGTCACATTACAATGTGACAAGGATGAATTTTGGCTAATTAAGCCGAAAGCTAATGGCGCATTGTGAAGCCGACAATTGAGCGGCCCGACCGAGCCAGGAGGCAGAGGCAGAACGTCCAAAAATATAACCCGGTGTGAGCATTTATTAAACTCGAGCACAGGACACAGCCTCAATCTGTTGTTCCCGTGAGCACAGCCACCAGGATCTCACACACCTCTCCCAAACAGACAAACCCCAGAGCCGAAATGCCCAACCCAATCAACCCAACAGGACACAGGTGAGGGGGGAGGAGACAACACAGGGCACCAGGTGAACACAATCAGGAGCAACAGAAAAACCGGGAGGGGGAACACATTGCAAACACAAACATTATAACTGAACAGAACAACACGGTGGTAACTTGTACAATTAAGGCATCTTTACATCATGACCTTTACACGCTAAAACATATCATTTGCACACAACGACTATCTCAACCGCTGTCAATCTTACGCAAACAAACACTTTCGGCGCTCTCGCTATAACTACCCCTCTCTTTCCAGGTGGAGCCGAGGGCCCGACCAGCGTCTGCCAGACGACATTCCAATTTAATACGGTTTAATCATTTAATAAATAAACACTACATCAATAAATAGTATAAAAATGTGCAAATATTCAATGTTTAACTGTAAAGTGCAAACTGTTCACGAAAGTGCTGAGTGACATTTGTCCTGTGCAAACCCACATGTGCAATATCACCCGGCCCGAAGCCGTCAGTCCACAGTGACGTCACACACATCAAGGTGACACCGATTCATTTGTTAGCCTCTTGTTAGGGGTGGTGCTGAAAGCTTGGTAACATGGTGGCTTGTAAGGCTAGCGTGCTAATTTGAAAGCTAACCAGCTATTATAGGTCACACTCAAAGCTTGCCAGTTAGCAGTGTAGCTAGTTTGGTGGCTAACCAGACGTTAGGTCAACTTCTGTCTTGAATAAATGTTTCTCTTTCAAAAGCGTGTGTACGTTTTTATTTGATTACTAGCACGTCTCAGAAAGCTAAACGATCTGTGCAGCATACGGTAAATGGTAAATGGACTGTACTTATATAGCCCTTTATCCAGTCTTTAAGACCCCTCAAAGCGCTATACATACTACATGTCATTCACCCATTCACACCCTTTCATACAGAGCAGTGTACCTTACTCTAGGACCTAACATTCACACACATTCACACACCGTTGGCCATCGGGAGCAACTCAGGGTTAAGTATCTTGCCCAAGGATACATCGACATGTTGAATGCATGGGCTGGGATCGAACCCACAACCTTCTGGTTGAAAGACGACCACACTCCCTCACAGCCACAGTTGCCGTGGCTGTGACGGTATTAACCCCTGGACCAATGATTGGGATACCACAAAGAAATGAAACAAATAGGTGTCACGTGAATAGAACACAACAGTGCTAGACTTACAGTGTAGAAACATGACCTATATTATAAAAACCCAGAACTACACATTCTAAAACGAAGCATAGGCTGCTTTCCAAAGCACTGTGTTGTCATCCAGAGATTGTACGGTTGTTACATGCCATTACATCAGTTCCTCCCTATCAGGAGAGACACTTCAAGAGAAACATGGGCGCTGCTTGCTCTCTTCTTCTCCCTTTCAGGAGATGAATAGAATTTACTCATCTCTCTGTTTATCCGTCTCCAAATGACACATGAAGGCATTCATCAAAGCCAGCCTAATCCTGGGTTTTGCTCACATGTGTTTCCGTAAGCGCGAGTGATGTCGCATCGGTAAACATTATTATCCCGGGACGAGGTGTAAAATGACAACGAGACACGGGGAAGAGGAGGGAGAGACGAGGGCGCCGCTTGGGGGAGATATCATTTGTGTCAGTCCAAGTGAACACCTATCGATTTACACCCAGCGCTCCACAACGACACCTCATGCATAATTCATGCGGGACCTATGAAAGAGCCATAAATACAGTCATTCTGCTCGTCGGCGTCGCACATTCAGCACTTACGGACACCCAACACCGCTAGCTAGCAGAGGAAGTGGGACGAGGAGGAAGAGAGGATGCACTTGAAGCAAAGATTTGAATGATATAATGTTCCTGCTTTAGCTCCACTAGCTTCATTTAGATTCAGGACTCGAGCACCATGTGATCTGCCTGGTGTGGAAAATACTGAGTGTCCTCTTCTAATATCAGAGTAACATGATAACAAAGGTATCCCAACTGTAGCTGTGAACATGACAGCATGTGTGATTACCTAGAAGAGCATCAGGACTGTTTGAGGCATATGATAGCTATGTGATTAACATGATGATTCAGCCTCTATGGAGAGAGACATATGACAAGCATGATCATTTCTGACGTGGAGCTAATCTGAAGTAAACATTGAATACTGCTTTCTATTCCTCCATCTTGTGACTGTGTGACTCCCTCTCTTGGATATCAGCATGTGAAGGACACTGTTCAGGAACTAGTTGATGCTCTGTATGTGATGACTCCTTCCATTCTGGAGAGGATCACAGATACATGGATCCTGAGGTTGAAGATCAAGCCGGGGACCAGGGATTATTAACATTTTTAAGTATTCAGAAGAATTCATAATTTTGATAAAAAGTGAGAATTTTGAGGAAAAAGTCAGAATTTTGAGGAAAAAAATCAAAAAATTGAGATTTTGAGAAAAAGTCAGAATTTTGAGGAAAAGTTGAGAATTTTGAGATTTTGAGGAAAAGTTAGTTTTGAGAAAAAGTCTGAATTTTGAGATTTTGTGGAAAAAAGTCAAAAACTTTTAGATTTTGAGAAAAAGTTAGAATTTTGAGAAAAAAGTCAGAATTTTCAGATTTTCAGAATAAAGTCAGGATTTTCAGAAAAAAAACAACATTTTGAGAAAAAGTCAGTATTTTGTACATTCCAGAATGATTGCTAGCTGCATCTTGTGACTGGGTAACTCCCTCTCTTGGATATCAGCATGTGAAGGACACTGTTCAGGAACTAGTTGATGCTCTGTATGTGATGACTCCTTCCATTCTGGAGAGGATCACAGATACATGGGTCCTGAGGTTGAAGCTCAAGCCGGTGATCAGTGATATTTTCTGAACACCTGGTAACGAAGGTGTACCTGCAGGAGGTCCTGAATGAATGCTAGACACTTTTTTTCATTCCCGTTTTCAATTCTTGGGCCCATTCGCCCCCACTTTGACGACCCACCGGATTTACATCCTGCCGTAAAACAGCCACTCGCCGTTCATTCCTTCCACCCCGCCTTTACGATCCGGAGGGGGAAAGGGTTCCTGAGTTATGGGGCTTTGTTTGGGACAGAAGGAAAAATAAAAATGCTATACAGCCACCGCATGTCGGAGATGTCACCGAGGATCGTCTGCATCGCATGTGTGTTGAATTTAAAGGGGCGGAGAGGCGGTGTGTGTTTCCATCGAACCATCATTACATCCAATTAGGTTGACGAATAAATCAAGCGTATGCAACACATGCATTGACTCTCAATCAAATATTGGAGCTTAATACCATCAACAACTCCACAGGAGAGGGGATTGCAGAGGCTGGAGTTACTGAAAGTGAAGTAGGACTTTAAGAAAAGAGTAAAATATGAGGTCTCCTTTCAACACACACTTGTTTTCCTCTGTGTTGTGGAGCGGCTGCCGGTCTAATGACACGAAATGCACACGGCTCCATTTATCAAAAGAACACATTGCCCTTATACACTTCACTAAATCCTTAAACTACTGAGGTCACCGCCTCACAACCATCGCTGTCTCGTCATCTATCTCCACGAGCTCTGCAACTCCCCCCCATGAAGTGCACACACACACACACACACACACGCGCGCGCGCACACACACACGCACACACATAAAGCTCCCCTCCACCGTAAAGCTTCAAATGACTTCTCCGTCCTTGAACGTGAAATTATTAGGGAGGCAGACACGGCCTGGGAGGGGGAGAGGGAGGGTCGGCGAAGGAAAACAAGGGAAAAGAAAGGGCTTCTTCATACTGACAGTCCGCTTAATGAAAATGCAGTTAGGGCTCATATATCTGCTGACCCCCAAGGTCCACATCCCCCCCCCCCCCCTGAGAACACTGTATATTTGTCTCGTTTATAGTCAGAATAAGTCTTGATATGAGACATAATAACTTAAGAAGTAACGACGCAGTGAGACGATCTTTTAACTCAAAGACTCTTGAAAACATCTTATTTTGAGATGTTTCTCAGATGGGTTTTTGAAGCTGCTATGGTATTTGTGAATTTTAGAAAACACATTTTTATTGGAAATTCGCCGACTAACATCATTAAACTGAATGCTTTGAGCCTTTTTGGCTTATTTTGTAACATCAAATGTTTCCTCATCCTGGTCAAATATAATTCAAAGTATGTTTTCCCAGCTCATTACAATATTTAATTTATCTAAATATCCCATCTTATTTCAAGAAGCCTTACCAAGCAAAGATATTGTAACTTAGTAGAAGCGAAACACCTTTTTATTAATCTTGTACTTGATTCTGGAGCAGCATTTTTGAACGAGAGTATAATTAAAAATATGTTTTCCCAGATAATCGCAACTTCTTATTTATCTAAATATCCCATCTTATTTCAAGAAACCTTACCAAGCAAATGTTCACTTGTTCTATGGGCAGACTTGTGAACTTATTTCCTTCTATTTTGATTTTGGAGCAGCATTTTTGAACGAGGGTCAGCAGTGCTGGGGAGGTTCACGTCGGGCTAATGAGAGTCAAGCCAGACTAAGGGAGGGGCTTTTGGGAGAGCAGTCTTTCGGCCTTGAGTGCGGTGCGTTCAGGGACATCCATCCACATCGGCAGAGGGGAAGGACGGGACATCAGTCACCGGAGCTGCAAACCGCAGAATGCACAATAACACACATGGCGGACACACACACACACACACACACACACACACACACACACACACACACACACACACACACACACACACACACACACACACACACACACACACACACACACACACACACACACACACACACACACACACACACACACACACACACACTCCTTCCAATTCTCGTTCTTCCTCTGCCAGCTCCACTCCCCCTAACAGCTCTTCCATTTCTCCACTGCTGAGTAAAAACGGCTAATTAACAGCTAACGAATACATTAAGGAGGTCACTAGCATTGAACTACACACACGAGTTAGAAACCTTTTCGTTCAACACTTCTGCATTGTGATTTAACAGTGTGGAACATTGCGTTTTTCCAGATTTAATAATATAGTCAGAAATCAGTGGTGTGAAGTACATTTACTCAAGTACTGTACTTTAGTGCAATTGTGAGGTACAGTTTATGCAACTTTGTACTTCTACTCCACTACAATTCAGAGGTAAATATTGTACTTTTACTCCACTAAATGTATTTATACTTTTAGTTACTTTACAGATATAGATTAATAATAAACAATATGATCAACGCTTTGGATACACTTTGATTAAACTCACAAGTTCCACCTTTACCAGCTTGATAAACGCATCAATAGTTATAACCAAAACCTATATCATATATATTCTGAAATGGACCAATCTGCATAATTACTACTTTTACTTTTGGTACTTTTAGTATATTTTGATGCCAATACTTTTGTAGTTAACTAACATTTTGAATGCAGGACTTTTACTTGTAACAGAGTATTCCTACACTCTGGTACTTCTACGTTTACTAAAGTACAAGATCTGAGTACTTCTACTTTTACTCAAGATCTGAGTACTTCTACTTTTACTCAAGATCTGAGTACTTCTACTTTTATTCAAGTACAAGATCTGATTACTTCTACTTTTACTAAAGTACAAGATCTGAGTACTTCTACTTTTACTCAAGTACAAGATCTGAGTACTTCTACTTTTACTCAAGTACAAGATCTGAGTACTTCTACTTTTACTCAAGATCTGAGTACTTCTACTTTTATTCAAGTACAAGATCTGAGTACTTCTACTTTTACTCAAGTACAAGATCTCATTACTTCTACTTTTACTAAAGTACAAGATCTGAGTACTTCTACTTTTATTCAAGTACAAGATCTGAGTACTTCTACTTTTACTCAAGATCTGAGTACTTCTACTTTTACTCAAGTACAAGATCTGATTACTTCTACTTTTACTAAAATACATGATCTGAGTACTTCTACTTTTACTCAAGTACAGGATCTGAGTACTTCTACTTTTACTAAAGTACAAGATCTGAGTACTTCTACTTTTACTAAAGTACAAGATCTGAGTGCTTCTACTTTTACTAAAGTACAAGATCTGAGTACTTCTACTTTTACTCAAGTACAAGATCTGAGTACTTCTACTTTTACTCAAGAACAAAATCTGAGTACTTCTACCAGCTCTGTTTTTAGGCAATTTTTTACTTTTCTAGTTTTACTTAAAAGTAATGCAGGACTTTTACTTGTAACAGAGTATTCCTACACTCTGGTACTTTTACTTGTACTGCTGTATAAAATTTGAGTCCTCTACCTGTCAGTGACGTTCACCAGCATGTGAGCGGCCTACATGGCGGCCATGTTGACTCGTGTGATGAGCTGCAGATGAACTGGGCCAAGGGTATTTGCTGCAGATGAAAAGCCATCCTGCACACAAGGGAGCCTCTATCCA
Organism: Notothenia rossii; assembly: GCF_949606895.1. Lineage (NCBI taxonomy): Eukaryota > Metazoa > Chordata > Actinopteri > Perciformes > Nototheniidae > Notothenia > Notothenia rossii. The sequence goes on along the minus strand of NC_136902.1, from coordinate 90,232,437 downwards.
CAGAAGAGCAACCTGCGTTTCTAGGCCAAGAAAGTTATCGGTGCGTTCAAGGGGAAATTGAAACAGCGAGAGCTTTAGCGTGCCAAACATGAGGTAAGCAGTTGAAATCAATAAAGTGCGTGTTTGTGGAGGCTGGGAAGGTCGTCATGTGTTGTTTGAAGGGAATTAGCTCATGCAACAGTCAGTCAAAACAAATAATGCAGTGCGTCTGAAAGTACAATACTTATCTTTGGCCTTCGAGCTGAAAGGCCCGGATCCATTGCATCGATGTGGGATATCTCTAAAGAAGTTCATGCATAACCGAACAAGGCTGCGCTGCTCAATCTGTAGGCATCCTTTGATCATTAAGGTAAATCAAAAATGCTAAGGCCAAGTGGAATTCAGTTTAAGGAGTGTTATTCTTTTGTTGGCCTTGAATTCCTCGCCCTATCAAAAGCATACCGTTTACAGGATACAATAAAGAGAGGCGGACGGTAGCAGACAGGTACGTCAGGAATGCTCTGGGAAACAAACTCTCGGTAAAATGTCTCTTTCTTTTTTTATTCTCAGCATCTCATATTCCCCGTCTCTTTGCCTTTCCCTTCAGGCGCAGGGAACCCAAATTACAAAACCATTTTCTGACTTACCTCGAGTGGAGGCCACTCATGCAGGCAGTTTCTTTTCCGGAGGTTTTTCGATATCCATCTCTGAAGGATGCGATGTAACAGGAGGGAATGGAACTTTTGCTTTTGTTGTGTACACAGCATTGAAACAATTACATCTGAGAGTTTTAAAAGCAATACTTATTGTCCTGGTACTTTAAACTCTATTCAGAAAGGCCCAGTAAAAGTATGTGGCTTGGGGGAAGACATAAGGGAGGTGTGTGGCGCAGTGGGTTGTGCGTTGCTGTTTGGATCCGGGGGTCACAGGTTCAAACCCCACTGCAGTCAGCATGTCGTTGTGTCCCTGAGACACTTCACCCCAAATTGCTCCTGCGGGGATTGCCCACAAGTGACATGTAAGGTTTTTGTTTGGTTCAGGATTAGATAACATTAAATATGATGAAAAAGTGTCAGCTAAATACCGTGTAAAGCAGTGTTCCTATCAGTGTCATTGTCTTGTTTGTATCTTGTGTTACCATGGCAATGCACATGTTCGTTTGCAGGTGTACGTTTGTCCGGTAATGCAATACTTAATCAACAGAAAAGCGTGAAACCAGCTGGAGGTTTATCATTCCGCAAATTCCATTTATTCCCACTGTACTGCAAAAGCAGATATCTTAAAACATGTAGGAAACAAAAACAAATAGATGTGCATGGCTACAAAATACTAACACAATAAAGCAATATGTTCTTCCTATTTGGTAGTTGTATTGAAAATACCTGTTGTATGTCCTGCCCTCTGCTGTGTCCCTACCCTCTCTCCCTCTCTGCGTTACTTCTGTAAACGCTCTGAGAATGTCAGCAATGATTTTTCCAGACCATTTAATAAACACAGAATTTCAGCCGGGCCCTTTGCCCCATACGTGAGTTATGAAAACGTGGGAGTGTAATAAATGTAAGTGCAGAATAATAAACATTGAGTACATGTGTGGGTTTATGCTCTGAAACTGACCCTGAAACCCGAATGTGTGATAAGACGTAATGAATTTCTTTGGCCTGACATAAAGCACCGCGTTGACTCAGTGTTTACCCTGCAGAGGAATGCCAGATACACGGAGCCGGTCTTATATCGGATAACTGCCATCACACACACACACACACATACACACACACACACACACACACACACACACACACACACACACACACACACACACACACACACACACACACACACACACACACACACACACACACACACACACACACACACACACACACACACACACACACACACACACACACACACACACACACACACACACACACACACACACACACACACACACACACACATTACCAAGTCTTCACTCTAAAATTAATGATCCCCCTAATGGAGACCTCCATTGTGTCCCCATAAGGGAGGTGAGTCCCCACATGTGACTGTGTAAACAGATCTAGGTCCCCAAAAGTATAGTAATGCTAGGACACACACATACATACACACACACACACACACACACACACACACACACACACACACACACACACACACGCACACACACACACACACACACACCCACACACACATACCATGTATACATCACTTCAGGGGACATTACATTGACTTACATGCATTTCCTGGACTCTTAACCAACACATGCCTAACCCTAACCCTAACCAAGTCTTCACCCAAAAAGGAATTCCTCCATTGTGTCCCCATAAGGGAGGTGAGTCCCCACACGTGACTGTGTGAAGTAAACAGATGTAGGTCCCCACAAGTATAGTAATGCTAGGACACACACACACACACACACACACACACACACACACACACACACTAAACTGAGGACAAGGTGTTTGGGCGTGTGTGTGTAGCTGACAGACGGGTGTGTTTGCTCTGGAACAACTGGAAAATCTTGCCAAGTATATTTGTCTTATTTCTAGTCTGTACACTTGATATAAGCCATAATAACTGAAGAATGATGCAGCGAGATAATGGCTCCTGTTTTAAGACAATGAATCCTAATTATCTTTTTAAGTCAAAGACTCTTCAAAACATCTTGTTTTCAGTTGTATCTCAGATGAAACACTTTCTTTTCGTACATGTCACGAGGTTTTTAAGCTGCTGTGGTATTTCTAAAAGACGGATCATCTAACTTGATTTTAGAAAACACATTTTTATTGGAAAATCTCCGACTGACATCAGAAGACAGAACACTTTTGAGCGTTTCTATCTAAATATCACATCTTGTTTCAAGAAATCTAACCAAGCAAATGTTCACTTGTTCAATTTGCAGAACCTTGAATTTATCACAAGCAAAACACATTGTTTTTATTCTCTTTTTCACTTCATTTTGGAGCACATTTCGTCCAGTGTTGCAGCCCGGCTTCATTCTCTGGTTATATCCATTTCGACCGTTATCTTTATGTCTCAGTGTTTCTGGAAGCTCTTGTCTCTAAATCATTTTGCCTGCATGTGAGCCGACCTTCAGGACTAAACTGTACTCACACTTTTCCCCCCGGTGCCAGGATTGATAACCGGATTAGAGGCTCAATAATAAGTCCACAATGGCCTTCTTTGATAAGAGCAACCCAGTCAGAAGGGGAGGCTGACGGGGGAAACTGTGCCTCGTAGAAACCTCGCTGGATTACTAAATAAAGAGCCGTAAAACACAGCGTTTTGGCTCCGGCACAGGAAGGCTTACGCTTACACACAAGCCGTAATGATTTTAATATCTGCGTTAAGATCGAGAGACCACACACTGTAAATGTAAAATGCACCTCGTGCCTGACTCCCTGTTCTCCGTCTGCCTCGCTCTGTCTTCCATCACCTCCCTTCTGGGTCTTTCCCCTCACTTTCTTAGAGGGAAAAATGTGCCAAATCAGCTCCTGTGTTTCTCCTTATTCTTCCAAGCAGCAAATCTCCTTTATTTATCGTTTTCTACTCTTTGACCCTGTCTTTTTAAACCAGTGTGTGTGTGTGTGTGTGTGTGTGTGTGTGTGTGTGTGTGTGTGTGTGTGTGTGTGTGTGTGTGTATGCGTGCCTGTGTGTGTGGGTGTGTGGTCTAGCATTACTATACTTGTGGGGACCTAAATCTGTTTACACAGTCAGGTGTGGGGACTCGCCTCCCTTATGGGGACAAATTGGAGGTCCCCATGAGGGAATCATTAATTTTAGGGTGAAGACTTGGTTAGGGTTAGGCATGTGTTGGTTATGGTTAAGGTTAGGATAAGTCTCCAGGAAATCCATGTAAGTCAATCTAATGTCCCCTGAAGTGATGAATACATGGTATGTGTGTGTGTGTGTGTGTGTGTTTGTGTGTGTGTGTGTTTAAAAGAGTAGAAATAAACAAAAGGATCAGAGGTTTACAAACAATGCAACACACAAAGAAAGCAAAATGAAGGGAAAACCCAACAATTAAACGTGTAAAAAAATGAAATTATGTTTATGTGTGTTGAAGTATGATGAAAAAGTGTTTTCTTTTATATGTATTGTACCAATCACAATCAAACTGTCATTTCTTCAGACCTTAACACACGCGCACACACGCACACACACAAAAAGACTGACTCACACAAAGTTCTCCAGTATTTGACATTAACTTGCAGAAAAAGAGGGGAATAAAACCCAGGTTTCTGATATATTACAGAATACCAGTCTTTGACCCTGTCTTTTTAAACCACATTTAAAAAAAACAAGTTGTTTAAAGGCCTTAAACTTAACGTTGTGTTTCTGTATCAATGAGACACTTCTTCAGCCTGCTAAAATGATTCCATTTCATTCGTGAGCACACAAGAAGAAGAAGAATTTGTTTGTAAATGTGGGTCTGCTTTGGAGGCCGTTCAGGCACATGGCCAGTCACATCGAACACACTCCAAGTGTTCTGTTCAAAGCTGTATTCGATCATTCCACCAGAATGTGATACAAAGGTAAATCCCAGAGTTAAATACAGTGCCTCTGCTCTCTGGCCTCTATCTCTGCATCTGCTCACTGTTAGGAATATAACGGCTTCACAAGTCCAACCCTCCTGCTTAGTGTCACAAGTCTCAGACAATGCTGTCCCTCTCCAACTTTTTACATCTTATTTATTCAAGCACAGACATAGGACACAGGTTCACAAAATCAAAAACAACAAGAAAGGCAATATTTCAAAAATGTTTGGTTCTTGGTAAGTGTCCGGAAATCGGTTTATCTCTTTCTATGAATGTGAACTTGATGTGACATTTCTATCAACTGTATGTGTTCTGGCGGGTTTTATGGTAATAAGTAGAGGTGGGAGCTATATTTACTCAAGTATAACTTTGAGGTACTTGTACTTTACTTGAGTTTTTCAAATTGTTTGCTTCTTTGAACTTCTACTCCACTACAGTTCAGAGGTAAATGGTGTACTTTTACTCCACTACATGTATTTAAAACCTTTAGTTACTTTACAGATGTGGATGAATGATGTGAAATCTAATCAAGTGTTAAATCAGACTTTAGTTCCACCTGGAGTAAATCCACCAGCTACCCTGCAGTATACAAAGTCATTCAAACTAGCTGCACCTTTACCAGCTTTGAGAACACTTTCATGATCAATCATTATAAAACATATCATATATATTATTCTGAAATGGACCAATCAAGAACAAGATCTGAGTACTTCTACTTTTACTCAAGTACAAGATCTGAGTACTTCTACTTTTACTCAAGTACAAGATCTGAGTACTTCTACTTTTACTCAAGTACAACATCTGAGTACTTCTCCTTTTACTCAAGAACAAGATCTGAGTACTTCTACTTTAACTCAAGAACAAGATCTGAGTACTTCTACTTTAACTCAAGAACAAGATCTGAGTACTTCTACTTTTACTCAAGTACAATATCTGAGTACTTCTACTTTTACTCAAGAACAAGATCTGAGTACTTCTACTTTTACTCAAGTCCAAGATCTGAGTAATTCTCCCACCTCTGGTAATAAGAAATTCTTGAAAACACATTCACAAAAATGAAATGTAATCATTTAAATATTAAATGTTGAATCCACTGATATTCCTCTGGTCTCTTTTTGGACGAGATCTCTCCCTCCGTGTTCCAGGTCTGCTGATCACCCCCACCTGAATCTCATTCACCAATCAGTGGGAGTTCCTGGCTTCTCGACCAATTAGGTGTTTCCAGTGTTTCCAGTGTTACATCCAAACATGTAATAACTACGTTGGCGCAAAACTTAAAAGGTTTCACATTCATTTGGAAATGCTAAATGGCTCTGTTTTCCCCCTTTTCAGGCGATCTAAGGTTTGAGAGTTATTCCAAAAAATCTTTTTTATTAACTACGTTTTTATTTCAGTTTCAGTTATATTATACAAATGTTTCCCATGTGCATTCAGCTGTATTTTTGACAAAGCCAAAACAAAGAAAGAAAAATATAAGAATATACAAAAATTAGACATAAATAAACGAGTGGAACATTTTAAACAAAATAAATGAGGTATGAAAATAAAATAAGATAATATGGATATAATTAGAAAACAGAAAAAAACAGAATCTTTTTTTTTGTTGGGTTTTTATTAATTATTTTGGCCTTAAAGTTCCTGAAACTTTATTGCTTCCATTTCTGAACAATTAGTTCATTTTTCTCCCCGACTTGCCTCCACACATTTTAAAATACCATTCATTCCTTTTCTTGGCAACAGTTGGGTCAACTTGTTTTGTTTCTCATTCTGTTCCCCGACGGAAAAAGTAGAGGTCGTCACATCCGTTAGCGCTAAAATATTATTGTGCATCAGTCTCTCAGCAGCATTCGATCAATTAGTCATCATGTCTGATAAAGATTGTGCAACATGGCTGAAAGCTCTGAGTCTTCGCCAAGGTCAGGAATACTTTCAGGCCCAACAAGAGGTACCAACACGCCTTTAGAGAATACACGTGTTGTGTTTCTGTAACTCTTTAAATTACTGTTAACGTAAACTTTCTCTACTGGCTACTCATGCGTTATGTATTCACTCACTTTACCATGTACACACACT
>NC_136902.1:90190847-90223347 GCF_949606895.1 Notothenia rossii | reverse complement strand
ACGCCTCCCAATAACTTGATATTATGTGCCTGACTTGAGTGGGAAATCAAAACATTTTTTGGGGTGCAATACAAATAAAAACATGTCGTTATAAATGATAGCAAATATGGATTTGAAGCAGAATATTTAATGAGATAAAAACATGTTGTTGTTTTGGAAATAATAACAATCAACCTTTTTTCATTTATCTATTGACTTCTGGAATCAGAACACTCGGGAAATCTTTTAAATCGTAGTCAGAAACAATCCTAAAAAGCCTAATTTATGTATTTAAGTAACATTATGATGGTCCTGCTTTCACATTACATCAGCACGCTGCAGCCGACTCAGCAGGATTACCTTCCTGTCTGGACCATAATGTCTTCCTCTGTGCTCGTCTCTCTTTGTCTCCCTGATCATTTGAAATATGTAATGCATAGGAGAGAGGTTTAATTAACCAAACACTTAAATATGTGGCTCTAAAAACAACACAGTCAAAAAGTATTTTATCGATAAATTAGAGTAACTTCAAGTTAATATAACGGTGTGTGCAATTTCAACTGAATTTCACAAGTTGTTATGATTTCAACTCGGTTTCATTAGCCGCTTCAACAACCTATAAATTAGGTAAATATTACCTAACCGTGTGAGATGTGGCCTGGATTGCTCTGGAAGTTTCCATGGCTTCTTAACGTGGCATTATCAATTTCAAATCCCATATTACTGCATGCTGAAAATAGTCCTGGATATTTGGTCTTAAAGTTGTTCTCATCGGATTCAAGGCTTTTAACAGACCACCTGGTTTCGATTCGCCATTTACATACGAAGAACTTCAGATGATGACTTTGACTCGACAGTTTGAGGTGAGACCTGGATTGTTCTAGAAGTTTCCATGGCCGGTTAACATAAGGTAACCAGATTTTCTAAATCAAAACCGGGGACATTTTGAGTTTTGCGGTCAATATGTCATTAACATATCCAATTTTCTTCACTGTTAAAGAAAAAAGGGGGACAATTCTGGTTCAATGTAATTCGAACATGTTAACTGTTGTGCTGTAATAAACTGATGTGTTGACATACTGATAAAACTGTGTACTAACTAATTACCATAAATCTGATTTCAATACCGTGGTAAGTGCGGAGTAAAGTATGAACTCACTTATTGAGTGTTCCATAGTTAATAACAAAACAAATTCAAACTACATAGGTTATAGCCTCAAGTTTATTTGATAATTAACATATGTACAAGATATATAGAGACAACAGACAAGTAACACTAGCAGAATGACACACTATCAAAGACACTTCAACAGAGAGACCCAACTGTCAAACACACTATGACAGACAACACTGACAGACACATTGGGACAAACAGATAAAACAAAGCCAGAACTGTCCCATCTGTATCCGTCCTGGTATTCTGGATGGAATAAGATCAAAAGAGAACATGAGAAAAGGAAAATACTGAGATAATATAATAAATAAGATGAGATTTCTAAGAACTTCGACTAACCTAATCTCTGTACTTTTCAGAAGAGTGAATTTTTCTTAGAGATTGCTTTGTCTTTGGCCAGCTTCTCCACGAACTCCTGGCAGGGGAAGTTGAAGTTTGTTTTCAAAACAAGCATAGCCTTGATGGTAGGAATAGTGAACCTATTTCTTGCTGCTGACCATATATCATTCATTTGGGAGAACACTCTTTCAACTGGTGCATTACTCCCAGGTAGGCACATGACCACAGCCGCTAACTTTGATAGGTTATTGAATGGAATTTCGTTGTCTTGGAAGTGGGTAACCACCTTGCTCCATCTGTGATTAAGCGGTGTCTCAGATGCTTCCCACTCTTCAAGTGTTCCTCCCTTCAGGAACTCATGCAGGCCAGTGACCTCATCAAACAATTCATCCCCATTGATCTTGACGTTGGGGCATTTTTCTTGCAGTGTGGCTGCTGCCTTCTGAATCTCTTCACGCTGAGGTTGCCTTTTCAGAAGGAGACAATGCAAATCCTTGAGATCGTCCGTGTGCTTTCCCCATGCTTGCAAGTACCGTAATTTTCGGACTATAAGCCGCGCCTTTTTTCCCATTTTTCGACGCTGCGGCTTGTATAACGGTGCGGCTAATCTATGGATTTTTACAGCTAACGGCCACTAGGGGGCCTCCTAAATCTATGGATTTTACAGGATACAGTCCAACACCTTTAACTCTATGGGCTCTATGGCCGGTCCGCGCCCCCCACCTTTAAGCGGCGGGCTCCAGCAGGAAAAGCTGGAGGCCGGAAAAGAGTGAGACAGGTAGCGCGCAAAAGTAAAAGTGGAACCGAGAGTGGTACGAGAGACAGAACGAGAGCAAGACAGACAGACATTACGAGACCGAGACAGTTTGTCCCCGTACCACTGGTTGAAAACCACTGCTGTAGATCACTGCCGGTACGTGCGCTGGGAGCGCACCGTTTAAGTTTGAAAGTTGAAAAGTGTGTGTGTCTGAAACGCTATGTGATACAGTACAGTTTACACAGCACATGTTCTGTAGCTACTATTGCACTAAATGGTAACACTTGAATACGTTATGCAAATATGCAACTTGTTTGTTGAAATGTTAATAAATGGGAGCTTCCTCAAACAGCCATCTCTTTCCCGACAATCCCCTCTGTGCACGAACCCTTACATATGGTAATTAAACATTAAAACACCTGCGGCTTATAGTCCAGTGCGGCTTATATATGGACACATCATTCAATTTAGCTGCTGCGGCTTATATTCAGGTGCGCCTTAGAGTCCAAAAATTACGGTATTTGACAGCTGTAGTGAAGATTAAGAATGATTGGGATGTTTTGAGAAAGCTCGCTTTTGTCATTGCTCCATTTCCCTCCAGTTCTCTCAGAAGCCCTCTGACCAAAACTGGAATGAAGTTATCGTCACTTCTTGCAGTCAACTTTGTCTCAAAGCTTTTCAATATTGCAGCTGACTCCAAGGCACAGCGGTCTTGGCCTTCAAGCATTTTGATTGTGTCACTGAATATGGACAGGTTTCCATGGACAAAGGCCAGACAAAGTTCAATCAGAGGATCTTGGAATATTTTTTGCAGGACAGCTGGGCACTTTTCTTCAGAGAGGAAAAATGATTTCAAGGGCAAATACATTTTCAGCACTCTCTCTAGAGCTGGGAGCATGGACAACCAGCGAACATTGCAGTGTCTTAAGATGTTATGGTACTCCTGGCCAACAAACTCACAAAAGCCCTTTAGTCTTTCTACTCTGACGGTGAACATTTGAAAATAACCAAACATCTTTGTAAGAAGGTCAACATCAAGGGGAATCATATCCAAAGCTGTTCTGGCTGTGTTATGAATAATGTCTGCAGGGCAACCTAAGCCAATGACCTCCCGCTGCAGAGCATTTTTTACTTTGGTATGGACATTGACCCTCCCCAGTCTATTCAGTCCCCCAAAATGTGTGTTTGTGTTGTCAGCAGAGAATGCCACAACTTTGTTTTCCAGGTTGAATTTTTAGATAACCACCGGGACCTCAGCTGCAATTTCCTCTGCTGTTTCTCCTTTGAGTTCAACTAAATCGAGTACCGTAATTTTCGGACTATAAGGCGCACCTGAATATAAGCCGCAGCAGCTAAATTGAATGATGTGTACATATATAAGCCGCACTGGACTATAAGCCGCAGGTGTTTTAATGTTTAATGACCATATGTAAGGGTTCGTGCACAGAGGGGATTGTCGGGAAAGAGATGGCTGTTTGAGGAAGCTCCCATTTATTAACATTTCAACAAACAAGTTGCATATTTGCATAACGTATTCAAGTGTTAGCATTTAGTGCAATAGTAGCTACAGAACATGTACTGTGTAAACTGTACTGTATCACATAGCGTTTCAGACTCACAAACTTTTCAACTTTCAAACTTAAACGGTGCGCTCCCAGCGCACGTACCGGCAGTGATCTACAGCAGTGGTTTTCAACCAGTGGTATGGGGACAAACTGTCTCGCTCTCGTAATGTCTGTCTGTCTTGCTCTCGTTCTGTCTCTCGTACCACTCTCGGTTCCACTTTGACTTTTGCGCGCTACCTGTCTCACTCTTTTCCGGCCTCCAGCTTTTCCTGCTGGAGCCCGCCGCTTAAAGGTGGGGGGCGCGGACCGGCCATAGAGCCCATAGAGTTAAAGGTGGTGGACTGTAACCTGTAAAACCCATAGATTTAGGAGGTCCCCTAGTGGCCGTTAGCTGGAAAATCCATAGATTAGCCGCACCGTTATATAAGCCGCAGCGTAGAAAAATGGGGGAAAAGGCGCGGTTTATAGTCCGAAAATTACGGTAGTTTTGTTTCCACTGATGTGCTATCATGTATCTTACAATATCTTACTAATATTGGCAGCAGCTTGACATGTCCATGATTGGATTCATCAATGGACAGAGACACAAATTCCACCTGGTCTAGGTCCTGTGTTACCAAGGTAGTTGCCCATGGCGCTAACACGTTACTCACTATGGCATCGCATTTTGTCCTAGCACGTACATTTAGATTCATAAAGCTTCCTTGTGAGTTGTGCTGTGTAATCCATAGATCTGAAACTATGATTGTGTCACAAAGTGTGGTATGCAAGGACACCTTCCTGCACAGCTAGATCCTATTCTTCCTGGGAGGGGTCTATCTTCAGAGGGCACACCAGCACGGGCAATGAGAGAGGCTTTATGCTTTTTTGTCTGTTGATGTTCTGTTACTGCTGTTCTTCCTCCACTGGCAACTGAAAATGTTGAATTACAAATGGTACAGTAAACCGTTGTGTCATCTTGACCACCTGGGCGTATGAAGGAAAATCCTTTCATCATATTGTCATTTAAGTGACATTTTCGTTTCTTGGAAAGAGCAATTGCAAAAAAAATTCTGCTCTTGGTAACTATCCTTGCATACTGTTCGTACTCTGTTAACTTTTTCTTCCCATCCAAACTTTCTCTATTTCCTTCTCTTTCATCCTTTCCTTCTCTTCCTCACTATTGTACAATCTCTTTGCTTCTTTATCTTTATTCTGGTTTTCCCTTCTCATTCTGTTCTTCCTCTCTGATATTTAAAAAGAGACGGATACACTTGGGTTAACGGTCACATTGTTTTGGTCAATTTATACATTTAATTCTGCTACTCCATTGAACCAAGCCACCATTTTAGAAAAAATAGCCTAGCTTAAAAATGCAGTCATCTTTAGCTTAATGATTCCCATGGTTTAATACGCTGCCAACACATCAACATATACTATATGTTTTTAAACCTGGATACATTTTGTTTGACATGACAGCCGATGTAGCTGACATCTAGAAAATGTACTTTGAAAAGCAGAGCACGTTTTTTTTTGTAAAAATGTTTACTTACCAGACCACAATGAGCATCTCTCACATCTCTGTCACAGCCAAAGAGAAATGGGAGGAGCTTGCATAATTTATGGTCGCGTGATTACAACTAAAAACCGTTGCCTGGTTACAGGGGGTGGTTGGCTCAACTTACCCCCTTCTCCCCTACACAGAAGAAGAAGAAGAAGAAGAAGAAGAAGAAGAAGAAGAAGAAGAAGATGAAGATTTCCGGGGACAGTTTCAACCGGGGACAGTTTCAACCGGGGACAGGCCAGTAAAAACGGGGACTGTCCCTGGAAAACGGGGACGTCTGGTCACCCTAGGTTAACATGACAAATTACTGCGCGATGAAAATAGTCCCGGATAATTGGTCTTGAAGTTGTTTTCATGGGATAGAAGGCTTTTAACGCTATACGACATGAAAGTGTTTCAATTTGCCGAACGTCAACCAGGCGGATCGTTGATGACTTTGACTGAAGAGTGTGAGTCGAGACCTGGATTGTTCTAGAAGTTTCTATGGGCTCTTAACATTGGCGATGGCGGATTGGGGGTGAAAACAGTCCTGGAAATGTGGTCAGTGAAATAGTTTTGAGGGGACGTAAGATGTTGCTAACACTAAAGGCAGGCGAACCAGTTGAAAAACCAAGTGGCAGATGAATACGTTTTCATCAAACCGATATGATGATGAACATGACTTTACAGAGTGACGTGTGCAACCGCAGGTCTTTTCGGACGGAGAACCACAACAGACAGGACATGTGAGGTGAGAGGTTGCATTTGAAGTCAAAATGTATTTAAAGTTAAAGGATCCCACTAAGCTTCATAGATGTGTTTCCTGTTTGGATCTACGTACAAGACAAAGGATGTGTCCTCTGTCAACAAGTCTGGAGAGGATGCGAGATAAAGACACCAGGCAAACACGGAGCATTGTCAAAACAGCCTTCGTTATGTTGGTACAACATGAAGAACAGGCACGTCTCACATCTCCTGCTTTTCACTGTTTGTTGTTAGTCTCTGTTAATACCCGAGTCAGTTTGTGGCTCGGAGACACATCAGGCACATACTTGCCAACCCTCCCGATTTTCGCGGGAGACTCCCGATTTCACTGCCCTCTCCCGGTTTCCTCCCGGGGTCATATTTCTCCCGCAAGAACCGGTATTCCTCCATCTTGTGACTGTGTAACTCCCTCTCTTGGATATCAGCATGTGAAGGACACTGTTCAGGAACTAGTTGATGCTCTGTATGTGATGACTCCTTCCATTCTGGAGAGGATCACAGATACATGGATCCTGAGATTGAAGCTCAAGCCGGGGACCAGGGATTACTAAAAATGTTAAGTATTCATAAAAAGTGAGAATTTTGATAAAAGTGAGAATTTTGCGATTTTTTGAAAAAGTCAGAATTTTGATGAAAAAGTTAGAATTTTGGTGAAAAAGACCAAGTTTTTGTTTTGAGAAAGTCAGAATTTTGAGAAAAATACCAACAAATTCTCTTTTTTTGTTTTGACTACTTCCATTCTTGAGAGAATAATCAATACATGACTTAATCTGAAGTAAACATTGAATACTGCTTTCTATTCCTCCATCTTGTGACTGTGTAACTCCCTCTCTTGGATATCAGCATGTGAAGGACACTGATCAGGAACTAGTTGATGCTCTGTATGTGATGACTCCTTCCATTCTGGAGAGGATCACAGATACATGGATCCTGAGGTTGAAGATCAAGGCGGGGACCAGGGATTATTACAAATTTCAAGTATTCATAAAAACTCCGGATTTTGAGGAAAAAGTCAGATCTTTGGGATATTTTGAGAAAAAGTCCCAAAAAAATTAGATTTTGTGAAAAATACATAATTCTGAGGAACAAAATCATAATTTTGAGAAAAAAAGTCAGATCTTTGAGATTTATTTTTTTTAAATCCTAATTTTGAGAGTTTGAGAAAAGTCAGAATTTTTAGATTAGAAGAAAAATGTCAGAATTTTGAGATTTTGAGGAAAAAAGCCAATATTTTGTAGATGACAGGATGTATGATTACAAGAACCGGTATTCCTCCATCTTGTGACTGTGTATCTCCCTCTCTTGGATATCAGCATGTGAAGGACACTGTTCAGGAACTAGTTGATGCTCTGTATGTGATGACTCCTTCCATTCTGGAGAGGATCACAGATACATGGATCCTGAGATTGAAGCTCAAGCCGGGGACCAGGGATTACTAAAAATGTTAAGTATTCATAAAAAGTGAGAATTTTGATAAAAGTGAGAATTTTGCGATTTTTTGAAAAAGTCAGAATTTTGTGAGATTTTGAGAAAAAGTCAGAATTTTGTGAGATTTTGAGAAAAGGTCAGAATTTTTGGTGATTTTGAGAAAAAGTCAGAATTTTGTGAGATTTTGAGAAAAAGTCAGAATTTTTTGTGATTTTGAGAAAAAAGTCAGAATTTTTAGATTTTCAGAAAAAAAAGCCAATATTTTGAGAAAAACGTAGTATTTTGTAGATGACAGGTTGTATGATTACCTACAAGAACCATACTTGTCAACCCTCCCGATTTTCGCGGGAGACTCCCGATTTCATTGCCCTCTCCCGGTTTCCTCCCGGGGTCATATTTCTCCCGCATTTCTCCCGATTTCTGACAAAATCAAATTTACTCACGACTGTTTCCACTCTGACTTTAATACAGCTACACCATTGTTTGGTTTCCATGGTAACACGTCTCTTTGGTAGCGCGTGTCTTTGGTAGTGCGCGCAACTGAAAGTCTGAGAGGGTGAGGCAGATAGTCACAGAAAACTAAACAAGAATCGACAACTCTAACCTCTGCTCACTCCTTTCCTGAATAATACTGGTACAGCCCACACATATGCTACATACAACTACAATAAGCGTGTTAACGTTAATCTAACAGCTCCGGTTATCCACTAGTCGTCGTCGTCCCCCCCCTCTCGCGGTGGTTTTGAAATGCTCCCGATTTCTGAGGTCTCAAGGTTGGCAAGTATGATCAGGCATAATGAGAGTCACTCAACCACCACTGTCTTTGTCTAATCGGAAATTAAATGTGTGTTCTTCGTCTCACTCCCAGCCAGAAAAGAGACATTTACTGCTAAAGAATGGAAAAACTGTTTATTTTATTTTGGACTGCTGACCTAAAGATAAACATGGCGGGAAATCCAGAAGTAAATACACTCAAGATGCACCCGGCATCTCATCAACAAAATACGCTGCTGGAAGATCACATCGATGCATCTGGGGTCGTGCAAATGTAAATAAAGTTTGTTGTGTGGATCCAACCGAGTGACAGGCAGCTTGATAAGCCAAACATAAAGCCGGTAATGGATTGTTGGGATAGTTACACAATCAAGACGAGGTGCTTGCTGGCACTTGTACAGCGTGTGTGTATGAGGAGAGGGAGAGGCATAAACAGAACTCCGTGATTTGGCAGGAAAACTTCAATTAGACAGTGTTGCATGCTGATTTAAATGTCAAGGTAGAATGTAATGCAGCTTTACAGGACACTGTCCAGATACAGAACAAGATGTGTGTGTTCGAGCCAGGGCCAAATCTCAGGGAGGGTTTCGAATCAGGAGCAAAAGTTCAGTGGATACACAGATGTGAAGGAAGAAAGAAATCCTTATTAGACATGTAACGCACAGAAACGACACACTTTGCTGAGAACATGGTGTCATGAACAGGATGGTTAAAAATAGGAGAGATATAAAATAATCATACACATTTATTGTACTTCTTATATTTAATACTGCATGCATAAGAAGAATGCAAACAATGGTGACACTTGTCTTTGTTTCACAGCCTAACAGCTACTAACTGTTTCAATTGGTTTCCTTTTGACATCCGTAATTTAATGACATCACTATGACTATCACTGCTTCTATTCTCACATTGTACGTGATAAGGGGCAGGACTTCCTGAAGTGGTTGACCAATCACAACGGAGCCGGCCAGCTAACCAATCAGAGCAGACTGGGCTCTGGTTTCAGACAGAGGGTGAAAACAGAAGAGCTTTCTGAACATTAAAGCATGGAGACATGTCCCAGTAGAGACACTACATACTGATATACACCTGAACATCAGCAGGAGAGCACTCTTTAAAGTAGAGACACTACATACTGATATACACCTGAACATCAGCAGGAGAGGACTCTTTAAAGTAGAGACACTACATACTGATATACACCTGGACATCAGCAGGAGAGGACTCTTTAAAGTAGAGACACTACATACTGATATACACCTGAACATCAGCAGGAGAGGACTCTTTAAAGTAGAGACACTACATACTGATATACACCTGAACATCAGCAGGAGAGGACTCTTTAAAGTAGAGACACTACATACTGATATACACCTGAACCTCAGCAGGAGAGGACTCTTTAAAGTAGAGACACTACATACTGATATACACCTGAACATCAGCAGGAGAGGACTCTTTAAAGTAGAGACACTACATACTGATATACACCTGAACATCAGCAGGAGAGGACTCTTTAAAGTAGAGACACTACATACTGATATACACCTGAACATCAGCAGGAGAGGACTCTTTAAAGTAGAGACACTACATACTGATAATCACCTGAACATCAGCAGGAGAGGACTCTTTAAAGTAGAGACACTACATACTGATATACACCTGAAGAGGACTCTTTAATAACCGTATAACATATTGTGGTAACATGACTTTATCTCCTGGGGTTGGGAGTGATCTACCTTTTGATAAGGATATTAAGTTAAATTGCAGTTTACAAAGGATTTACTCACAATATTATGAAAAGCACAGCAACTATTAATGGAAATCACGATAACCAGTTATGTTTCATTTGTCATACTGATACTATTTGAAGAGCGTTCAAATATACATTTTTAATACATGTATTTTTGTCTGAAAACTAACCAAAACATTGATCTTTAAGTCAGTATAAGTGAGTCTGTAAAACCTTTTCTGTGAGTCACCCTGATTCCTGACAAATTAAACTTGACCACATTAGTTAATTAATTAGTTACGTTTCTGTAATTTATCACGCAGCAGATGTTAAATTGTTTTCCAGCTTCAGCCTTTCAGCAAAGCTTACGTGAAATTAAACAAACAACGGAGTGACTCAGTCGCTGAGTCAGGCCCGAGGCGGTGTGAGGCATAAGCGCTTTTGAAAGATTGATTCATTAATTAATAATTCCTTCACGCTGATCCGACTGGCTTTTAACTCAGGTTTTATAGCAGACTCCCGGTGAGTGATTTGAAAATGAAAGTGTGTGTTTCTGCAGCGGAGGAGGACGCTTTACTCAACGCCAGAAACTTCTATAAACACTGGCTTTCTCATCAACCCCAACTAACCACACACAAACACAAGGGCTCTAACACACACACAGACACATGCCGACAGGGAGGCGAAGTGAGAAAGCAATGCAAACATGTAAAAAGCATAAACGGAACAATACTAAACAAACACATGTGCTGACAAAGTGACCTTGTGGCTCACATCACATTACACTCAAACAATGTGAGATCGAGCAGGAGGCGAATCACTGTCAGAGAGGATCCAAACTAAACATGAAACCACAGTCTGGCCTTCTGAGAGCTACCCGGGTGAAAAACAAGCACACGCACACATCCACATGTCAAAATGATCCAATCTATTCTCCATTTCTCTCCTATTGATTAAGACAAAATGGACCTCGGAGCGATACTTAAAAAATCACAAAGGGGAAGCTGGAGACAGGAGGTCTTACGATACTGAAGGTTTGATTGCAGTTTTGTAAAGTAACAAAGTATATTTACTGAAGTACTGTACACTTTTAAAGGTACTTTACTTGAGTATTTCAAACTTATGCTACTTAATGGTACGGTGAATGGTGTACTTTTACTCCACTACATGTATTTAATACCTTTAGTTACTTCACAGATGTGGATGAATGATGTGAAATATAATCAAGTGTTAAATCAGACTTTAGTTCCACCTGGAGTAAATCCACAAGCTACCCTGCAGTATACAAAGTCATTCAGACTAGCTGCACCTTTACCAGCTTTGAGAACACTTTCATGATCAATCATTATAAAACATATCATATCTATTATTCTGAAATGGACCAATCTGCACAATGACTACTTTTACTGTCAATACTTTCACTATATTTTGATGAGAATACTTTTCTACTTTTACTTGAGGAACATTTTGAATGCAGGACTTTTACTGAAACAGAGTATTCCTACACTCTGGTACTTCTACTTTTACTCAATTACAAGATCTGAGTACTTCTAATTTTACTCAAGACCAAGATCTGAGTACTTCTACTTTTACTCAAGAACAAGATCTTAATACTTCTACTTTTACTCAAGATCTGATTACTTCTACTTTTACTAAAATAAAAATATCTGAGTGCTTCTACTTTTACTAAAGTACAAGATCTGAGTACTTCTACTTTTACTCAAGTACAAGATCTGAGTACTTCTACTTTTACTCAAGAACTGAGTACTTCTACTTTTACTCAAGTACAAGATCTGAGTTCTTCTACTTTTACTCAAGATCTGAGTACTTCTACTTTTACTCAAGATCTGAGTACTTCTACTTTTAATCAAGTACAAGATCTGAGTACTTCTACTTTTACTCAAGTACAAGATCTGAGTACTTTTACTTTTAATCAAGTACGCGATCTGAGTACTTCTACTTTTACTCAAGATCTGAGTACTTCGACTTTAACTCAAGTACAAGATCTGAGTACTTCTACTTTTAATCAAGTACAAGATCTGAGTACTTTTACTTTCACTCAAGTACAAGATCTGAATACTTCTACTTTTACTCAAGTACACAAGACCTGAGTACTTTTCCCTGATCAAGGAGGATTGACAGTGACTAACCACCAGGATGTCTGAAGCCCCGCCCCCTCTTCATGTATTTATCCGGCAGAAGGCCTGCTCTAAGCTTCTTTATCTAAAGATGAGTAATATCGGTGACTCCTCAAATCTTAGTCAAAACAATCTTAGCAAGATATTGCATCATCAGTGTCTCTGACTTCCTATCTGCTCTACCGCACATACCAGAGAAAACCAGTCACTGCCAGTCTTTCATCTTATCAGTTTGAGGCCGACACTTCATGAGATATGGACGTTTATTTTGGAGAGATATGTATAAAGTTTAAGGTTTCATTATATAAAATACTTTCTGGGTGAGCGATGGAGGGACTTGCGAGGAGCGAGATAGGAGGATAGGGTGAGGGAGGAAGAAAAAGGAGGATGAGGAAGAGGGAAATGTTTCATCCAGCAAGTTCCTGGGACAGGAGAGAGGAGCAGGGAGGAGGAGGCTGGCTTTCCTCCACCTTGACATACGTCCAACTGCATCCTGGCTTAGAGATGAGAGTGAAAAGTGAGGTTGGAGGCCCACAGGCAGGACTCAGGGGTGAGGGTGCATGGCCAACGTTAGTGTCTTCCCTCTGGGCCTGAACGCTGAAGAGTGTTTCTCTGAGAGTGGAGGTGAGGTGATGGAAAATGTGTCTGGTCTGTTACATGGAGAATGATGTTAAGCTGCCCTATCTTCCATATCAGTGAGGAAAGAAAATACCAGCTATTTAGGTGATTCACTTCAACACTGCCAATATGGATTCAACCCTTCAAAGCCTTCATCACTTTTTTGGGGACTGGTTATTTCATTATAGTCTACAGTAATCGATGCCATTTCATTTATATTGCAATATCACAGTACACTCACTGCACTCCCCCCCCCCCCCTTCCTCCTTCCACCCGCACAGGCAAAACCAAAAAATGCTTATCAATATAACTTAAACAACAGAGCCATAAAAATAAACATAAAAAAGGAAAAGGAAAAAACAGAACCAAAAAATGATTTGGGGACTTTAATGTATTTCTGGAGTCCTCCATATTTCACCTTCTGCACAATTTATCTGGACAAATGTAAATTAAGAAAAATACAGTGGCTTTGTTCTAGGTAGCACTGTTAAGCCATTTTACACCGTATGTTATGTTGCGTCCAAATTACGTTTCGGGACATGTTTAGTCCCTCAAAACTGTGATTGGTTGTGAAAAGAATAATAATAATAACAACATCAATAAATCCTGAATTTGTATTTAGCGGCCGTCACCAATTTTCTTGTCTAATAAATAAATAAAAGAATACTCAATATGAGCAGAAATCAGGTAACTTTTCACAAGACATGACAGGAAACAAACCTTACACACTGACAAGTTCTACTTATTAATATGTCATAGATGGCCTCTAAGACTCTAGGTTGTCACACTTAATAAAATATAACTTACATCCAACTGCATCCTGACTTCAAGATCAGGGTAAAAAGTTGGGAGGCCCAGAGGCAAGGACTCTGGTCTGAGTGCACATGGCCAATGTAAAGTCTGAAAGTGGAAGTGAGGTGATGATAGTTCAGAGAGAGTCCATGTCCTGCTCTGTTAACTTTTACAGTCTGGGGTTCTGGGGAACAAGAGTGTGTGCTCATACATGTGTTTATGCATCAGGTGTGTGAACACTTTTTGACACTGACCCAGAAAACGTTTTTGGTGTCATATGGAAAGTAGCTAATGCGTGGTTTGGCAATGAAAATCTGAAGTCCCATCTCCTCCAACAATGCAACAGACTTTATACATAAGATTGAAGAAATGTAAATAGTGTAAGAGGAAATAAAATAAAGTGGTGCAAGGGATTTGAGCAGAGATGGCAAAAGTACACATCCTTTCCCACATCCTTTACTCAAGTAGAAGTACAGATACTCGTGTTTAAAAATACTCTGGTGAAAGTAGAAGTACTGACTAAACTTCTTTACTCAAGTCAAAGTAAACACTTTGAAATGTACTTCAGTAAAAAGTACCCATAACTAGCAGCTGTTTTAAAGAGTACCTGAACTCCCTTTATATTAATAGAACAATAATGTCATTGTTAGCTAATGAATGTTTCCATGGTGAACAACGGCAACATGACAACGTTTTCATTGGTCCCTCTTCTTTAGAGAAGACCAGGAAATGATGGATACACGGATCGTGTTCAAATCAATAGGCACGCAATGACTCTGAATAATAATGATCACGCCACCAAACACACATTCAGACTAAAGGAACCAGCCTGTTTGGGAAATGAGAGAAGTAGAAAGTACAGGTATTTGAGTTCAACATGTAAGAAGTAGAAAGTACAGGTATTTGTGTTCAACATGTAAGAAGTAGAAAGTACAGGTAATTGGGTTCAACATGTAAGAAGTAGAAAGTTCAGGTATTTGGGTTCAACATGTGAGAAGTAGAAAGTACAGGTATTTGGGTTCAACATGTAAGAAGTAGAAAGTACAGGTATTTGTGTTCAACATGTAAGAAGTAGAAAGTACAGGTATTTGTGTTCAACATGTGAGAAGTAGAAAGTACAGGTATTTGGGTTCAACATGTGAGAAGTAGAAAGTACAGGTATTTGAGTTCAACATGTAAGAAGTAGAAAGTACAGGTATTAGAGTTCAACATGTGAGAAGTAGAAAGTACAGGTATTTGTGTTCAACATGTGAGAAGTAGAAAGTACAGGTATTTGTGTTCAACATGTGAGAAGTAGAAAGTACAGGTATTAGAGTTCAACATGTGAGAAGTAGAAAGTACAGGTATTTGGGTTCAACATGTAAGAAGTAGAAAGTACAGGTATTTGAGTTCAACATGTAAGAAGTAGAAAGTACAGGTATTTGTGTTCAACATGTGAGAAGTAGAAAGTACAGGTATTTGGGTTCAACATGTGAGAAGTAGAAAGTACAGGTATTTGTGTTCAACATGTGAGAAGTAGAAAGTACAGGTATTTGGGTTCAACATGTGAGAAGTAGAAAGTACAGGTATTTGGGTTCAACATGTGAGAAGTAGAAAGTACAGGTATTTGGGTTCAACATGTAAGAAGTAGAAAGTACAGGTATTTGGGTTCAACATGTAAGAAGTAGAAAGTACAGGTATTTGAGTTCAACATGTAAGAAGTAGAAAGTACAGGTATTTGGGTTCAACATGTGAGAAGTAGAAAGTACAGGTATTTGGGTTCAACATGTAAGAAGTAGAAAGTACAGGTATTTGAGTTCAACATGTAAGAAGTAGAAAGTACAGGTATTTGAGTTCAACATGTAAGAAGTAGAAAGTACAGGTATTTGGGTTCAACATGTGAGAAGTAGAAAGTACAGGTATTTGGGTTCAACATGTAAGAAGTAGAAAGTACAGGTATTTGTGTTCAACATGTAAGAAGTAGAAAGTTCAGGTATTTGTGTTCAACATGTAAGAAGTAGAAAGTACAGGTATTTGTGTTCAACATGTGAGAAGTAGAAAGTACAGGTATTTGGGTTCAACATGTAAGAAGTAGAAAGTACAGGTATTTGTGTTCAACATGTGAGAAGTAGAAAGTACAGGTATTTGGGTTCAACATGTAAGAAGTAGAAAGTACAGGTATTTGTGTTCAACATGTGAGAAGTAGAAAGTACAGGTATTTGGGTTCAACATGTAAGAAGTAGAAAGTACAGGTATTTGTGTTCAACATGTAAGAAGTAGAAAGTACAGGTATTTGGGTTCAACATGTAAGAAGTAGAAAGTACAGGTATTTGTGTTCAACATGTGAGAAGTAGAAAGTACAGGTATTTGGGTTCAACATGTAAGAAGTAGAAAGTACAGGTATTTGAGTTCAACATGTAAGAAGTAGAAAGTACAGGTATTTGGGTTCAACATGTGAGAAGTAGAAAGTACAGGTATTTGGGTTCAACATGTGAGAAGTAGAAAGTACAGGTATTTGTGTTCAACATGTGAGAAGTAGAAAGTACAGGTATTTGGGTTCAACATGTAAGAAGTAGAAAGTACAGGTATTTGTGTTCAACATGTAAGAAGTAGAAAGTACAGGTATTTGTGTTCAACATGTAAGAAGTAGAAAGTACAGGTATTTGGGTTCAACGTGTAAGAAGTAGAAAGTACAGGTATTTGTGTTCAACATGTAAGAAGTAGAAAGTACAGGTATTTGTGTTCAAAATGTGAGAAGTAGAAAGTACAGGTATTTGGGTTCAACATGTAAGAAGTCAAAGTCAAAAGTCATCAGAAAAATAAGTAGTGGAGTAGAAAAATGTACTTAGGTAAAGTCACTAAGTATTTGTACTCCACTACTTCCCACCTCTGGTCTGGAGTTATGCTGCCAAAGCTAAAGGTTAATCACGGTTAAAATATTGAGTTGTGAAGTGAAAACTATCCAGAGATCTTCTTCTCTCCTGGCGAGCGCCACTCTCACTTTTCTGTCACTCTTCCCGTCTGCTCTCTCTCTCTCTGAGCGCTCGCAGGCTGCTCTACTCAGAGGAAGTGATGCAGAAGGGACGCAGGCCATCTGGGGTGGTCGTTAACATGCTCAGCGTTTGGCAGGGGACACATGAAAACATCTGACGCTCTGAATCCACAGCAGAACCCAGGGGTGCGTTATAATGGGGGAAATCATTTCGAGGGAAAACGTCTGGAAAGACAACAAAGCTGTGGGAAATGTTTCTGAGACAACCGCGAGACCACTTCATTTTCTCTCCGCTTCGTTTCAGTAATCTGGGATGGAATTGCTCAGCGGGAGAAAATCAACTCCTTTATAAAGTATAATTTCTCGATTGTCTTTGTGGAAATAAGCGGCTTACACGTTGACATTTCTCCGCCATTACCCCGTAATCTACTCACAGTTTGCGACAGATGCACTCAGCATGACTTTCTATTACAGTAGCGTTACGTCATTGGCCTGCAATAACACGCCTACAGACTCTTAACACCGTCCCTCTGTACTTTCAAGATGACCAAATGATGAGCATCTCACAGGGACAATTACAGAGACACACTTACGGCCCGTCCACACACAGGCATGAAAAAAAACTTTCAAAGCTTCGCCTATTCACTTGAATGGGGTGACGTAGAAGATTTTTAATCTTCGCCGAACTGCATTGTGGGGAGCGGAGCATGGCTTTGCAAGCATCACGAGCATCAAAAGTTGAGCAATGTTCAACTTTTGATGCTCCCGATGCTTTCGAAGCTGGCATCAGCCAATCAAATCCCGTTTATGCAAATCCCGCCAGTGCAAACGCTAGCCAATCAAACCGCGTGTACTGTATGCAGATACCGCAGGTCTTTTCCATATGTCATAAAATGGAGGATAAATTAATCATCGCTGTAGGAAATGTCCCGGTCCTTTACGACTGCTCTCTGTTCACCTACCGGGACCTAAACCGGAGGAACCAGGCATGGAGGAAGGCAGAGACAGTTGGTGAAACTGGTAGGTTTTCACCTGTTTGGGGAGTTTATATCAAGCTTACTTCGTTTTAACATGATTGAATGGACAGTCATGTTTTTTTGCTTTGTGTGCCGGGGGCGGGCGGGAGATTCCTTGGAGATTCCTGATTGGTTGTCGGTCGCCTTGGGCGCGTGAAATCGCCAAGCTTCAGACACGCCCAGCATCAAGATTTTTCAAGATTTTATTCATGCCTGTGTGTGGACGGGCCGTTAAGGTCATTCAGAATCTGACTCCATCTAGTCAGACACTGCTGGACAGGTGATAGATGATGAGGTCATGGAGGTTAAGATCTCCTTTAACTCGTATGCAGATTTATGCTTATTTATTGGAGGCTTGCCTACATAATGAGCTCAGTGTTTCGTCACGTTGGGTGCCGGGATCTGCCATCATAAATCTATTGCCTGAAATCTAGTAAACACTGTGCAACATCGCTTACACAAAGACGTGATGATCTAATGCTGGGCTTTAGATTTGGAATGTCACAACCCATACGAAAACCAAATACAAACAAATAGCAAGTCAAAAGGACATTGTAAAGGGGGTATTTCTACATTTTGTGAAATAAGCTTATTCACTTAGTTGCCATTGAGAAGATAAATATCCGAGTCATGTCTGAATAATAAAGATAACTTGAGCTAGCAACCAGTTAGCTTACCTTAACACCTTAAATATTATTAACATAGTTGTAGCACATACTGTAACCCGCTGTACAACATTTGTTTTGGTTTAGGTTTTTGTAGAGGCTAAATATGTCACAGGAATAGGCAGACTATTTGAAAGTAAATGAACATCTTAGGTGTAGTAAATGTGTACAATTAATGCTAACTACAAGTACAGTATCCTGTTTCTTAAACCACAGAGAACCACATCACGGTTAATGTTTAGGTTGACGGAGTTATATGACAAAGAGGTGAGTAATATCTTTGGTTGTAAGTTTCCAGATATCCAACACTAACAAAGAAAGATTCAATTGCAAGTCATCCCTTAAATGCTGTCCGAGAAATGATAGTATACGCACGACCCAAAAGTAATTTTATCTTAGAAACTACAAGTTTATAATTTATTTTAAGAGTTGCCGGCATTACAGTAACTTTGGACGGAGACATTCTGTTTCCAATCGTTATGCTAAGCTAATCTAAGCTAACCAGCTTCATTTGTGTCTAAAAGTCTGTAAATATATCTGTGAACACATATTTTTTTTATATTTTCACTTCATTTCTGTTATCTGTTTTCCGACGTACCGGATGTAGTTTTATCTTAGAAACTACAAGTCTATACTTAATTCTAATGCTTGCCAGAACTACATTCACCTTTGACTCTTCCCCCTGTTTCACAACGTTAGGCTAAGCTAAATTAAGCTAACCAGCTTAAAGTCTTTAAACATCAGGAAACATATATTTTTTACTTTGTCTGAACTGTGTGAAATAATGCATTCCTAAACAGTCATTTACTCATACATACTCTTACATGTAATCCACTTATCCCAAAGCTCACTGTTTACAATTTTGCTGAGTCATGAAGCTCATTAGATGTTTGAAGCTCAATACTTTGCGGCTAATGTGAGGGGATACGGGCCCTTATGTGCTTCATCATGTGACTGTGAGGTGGGTAAAGGAAGCGTAAAAGATGCATATTAAAATGTAAAACAGACTGCAGTGTCTATTTATACGGGCTAAAGCAGCTGTAACTGCTGGCTAAGTGATTCATTAATTCCTCCATAGGAACAGCACTTTTTTTTAGCCCAGGGGAGTGCAGGAAATGTACAGACAAAACAGCACATACAAACACATTATCCTTCCACTGGAGACACATTTGGAGGTGTACAAATTAACCTCAAACTATCATTAGTCACAAACAGCACATTTGCACCGTGCCACAGAGAGTACTTGCTGAGTAATTTGTCGCTGTAAAATATGTAGGTAAATGCTAGAGAGCGGGGTTCAGGGCGGCGGAACAAGAAGGATTGTCCTCCATGCTGTGTTCTCCCCGAGGAATCTGCTGGAGGCTACCGCTAATGGGCCAAGTTATCAGTGTCTACTCAAGGATTACACACTGCTACCACTGCAGATGTTAAGAGGCAATAACTTTCTGTACACACACATCGGAAACATACCACTCACACACTTCAGAACAATGTACATTATAAATCTGTGGACCAGGTACGATACGATAATACTTTAATGGTCAGATCAAGTCTGAACGGTGGCGAGCCGTGACTTTTATACCTAGGCCCTCTGACCCCCACCCCTTCCCTCGAAAAAAATAAAAGATGTATTACCTCACAGCGTATACTTCAGCGGAATATCAGAACAACGGCCCGGGGTGCAAAACGCATCAATGAAAGCGACCTTCTACCACACAAAACAACACCTGTAAATAACCCTATTTGTGTTCTTTGAAATTGAAAAGGATATTGCATTGTGTTTGTTACGTTCCTTGCAGTTGTATATATATGTCTTAAGTGTAATTTGGCTTGGCTTCCAATTTTGTATGGACATGCTTTTTTATTTTGAAGGCGAGTTTACGCTGTTGACAGAAAGTCGTTGTTGCTATGGAAACAAGAAAAGCTTCACAGCGGGCGGAACTCACCCATTTAGAGGGAAGATATGATTGGTCAATTGTACTGTCATTTGACATTACTCTCTCGTTCAGTTACTATAGCGGGCCACCAATCAGCTCCTGTCTTCACATATCTTCGCAGAGACGGCTCAAGGAGCTTCTTTCATTTAACCCTTCACATTCAAACATAAACTGAATAGGCAGATTTGAAGGATCTATTTATTTGGAAATGTTATTTTAAATACAATTAAATCAAGTTATTTTGGTAAAACTAATGAAAAATATAACAACATTTTTTTTTTTTTTAAATAGGCCTATATATATATTTTTTAATGTTTTTAAATATTATTTTATAGAATATCTTAGGCCCTCAGAGCAGAGTCCTGCACGGGTCTGATTTTCAAGACCCGCTCCCGCCCTGCACCCGCGACTTGCAATACCGAACCCGCCCCGCTACCCGCACATATTACCAATTAGTTCCGCAACCCGACCCGACCCGTCAGCACAGGATCCGCAACCCGACCCGACCCGTCAGCACAGGATCCGCAACCCGACCCGAACCCGCATAAATATATGAGCAGTGAAAACGTGCAATTATTAACACACGCAGTTGCATATTTGTCTCAAAAAGCGTGGGATGTTGGTTATTTTCTCCATCTAGTTTGACACCAAAAGCCTCCAAGACGTTGGATTTCGCTCTTGAGGAAGAGTTGGAAAATGCTGTATTCTCCGCTGGAGAGCTTCACCTCAGCCATTCAGAATGTACAGCGCTCAGAAGCAGATTGATGCGCTTCAGAGGTTATGATTATGCACGGTCCCGCGGGGGAGAGGTTTGAGGATTTAAACATTAAACTAAATTACTATTATTTTAATATATTTATTATGCAACACCCGCGACCCGACCCACATCATCTTTGTTTTACCCAGAACCGAACCCGGAAAAAAGTGTTTGAAAAAATACCACCCGCGAATCACCTTTTTTGCGGGTACCCGACCCAATGCAGGACTCTGCCTCAGAGAGGGCTTAGAGGGCCCTGACGGCTCGCCACTGAGTCTGAAATATTTGACTTGCATCACAGCAGCTCCATTTGTAACATCAACATGGACATATATCAAGAAACAAACAAACATTTAACATAACATCACTCTCACTGAGAGAAAACATGCTCAAAGACCCTTTAGCACTAAAGTATTATCGTATCGTATCGTAGGTGCAGGGTTAACCTGGAAGAAAGGCCCAGGCCAAATTTAGCTGTGGGTTTTTAACATCCGTATATATCTATTATGAGAACTGATCACAGAGCCTTGTATTAACACCATGTATGATTAGTCTATTTATAATCTATGCTTAAGTGTTACATGTTCTACTTTTTAAGGAAGTATCGTCTGTAAATTATGATTTTCTTACCTGGATTAAGAAAAACAGCTGCATCTCTGAGAATCCGTCTTTTAGGCGTCAAACGAATGCATCATTCAGTTTCCTCCACTCCTATAAGGAATGGAAGTTATTTGTGTGCGTTTTCTTGTTTTTTAGCATTAGTTATATCCAGTGTTGGGACGAATGCGTTACTGTAACGCAACTACTTTTTGTGGTAACTAATAGCATTACTAGTTACCTATTCCCATTCACGAACGCCGTTATAGTTACTGTGATTTAAATGGGTGCGTTACTGGGTCACATTATGTGATCCAACTGAACCGAATCTCCCTGCGGATGTAATTTACAGGCGAATACAATGATGTCCTCTCACAGCACCATGGAAAAGTGAAAGTGACGAGAGGAGTGATGATTGGTTAACGCGAGGTAACATTTCAGGGTAAGCCAATAAGAGACAGAGTTGGGCGGATCTTGAATTATGGGGAAAATACACACACGAACACTTGCTAATGCTAACACACACACACACACACACACACACACACACACACACACACACACACACACACACACACACACACACACACGGCAACGCTCACCACCAGCACACACACACACACACACAATGGCAGATGCAAGTATCAGCGAGAGCAGCAGCGAATTTGCAACTTGGAAATATAACCACTATTTTCAATTTGTGGGGATAAAGGACGCAAAAGATATTACGGTAAAATGTAAAGTGTGTGCAGGACAGAAAGCATCGTCCACATCGAATAACAGCAATGCCAATCTCCTGAAGCACCTAACTAATGTACATGTGGGGAGTTGTATTTTTTCTTACGGTGCCACAGAACAACACAAAAACTTGAATTTGTATTGTTATTATTTTTAAAGTAAAGTAAAGTAACTTGTTACTAATTACTTTTAGAATTTAGTAACTAATAAAGTAACTAGTTACTTTTTGAGAGCAGTAACTATAACTATTACTAGTTACTTTTTTAAAGTAACTTGCCCAACACTGGTTATATCAAAGCTGGAAAGTTTATTCTTAAAAGAACGACAGTGAAGGCTTTATGGATGTTTTCGCTCTTCTCTCGACTGGATTCGTTGAAGGTTTAATTGACAGACGCTCTATCCAGTCACCGGCCATGTATCCAATAAAGGATTCTCAGATGGTTTTATGTAAACAATCCATCTGTGCGGTTAATAGCAACAGACAAATAATGTCCATAAAGCATGTGACTTATTTGTCACCCGAATGTCAAACATTTTAATTGTATGGTTGGATACAGCAGGACGCAAAGGTCAATTTCACTTGCAGGGAACATTTGTTATTCAGTACACAGCTCTCATTATGAAAAAACACGATGTCTAAAGATCAGCTCCAGCTCTCAAGTAAGACAAATCAAGTGGATATCTTCCAAGGAAACCTTTTTTCAGTGTTTCCTGACGGACCGACAGCAACACAACACAGGAATCTGGTACATATCAACATTCAAACAGTTCTGGGTTTTTTCCCATGACATTCTCATTAAACATTTTTGACAGTTTGTTGAATGATTGCTATTGCCAAGTTGTCAGTGGGTCATATAGATGCTCTAGTTATGTGTCCTCCCAAACATATGTGCAATTATTCAGATTTGTTTACAATTAAAAGACCACACTGTGAACCCTTCAGGACCCACGAGGATATTGTTACTTTTCTTTGTTGGTATTTCAGCCTTGAAGGTGGGCTGGTTCCAGATGAAGACACTTTCTCACACAGCTGGATCCATTTAGTTTTAGTTTAGGCCATGTTGTACTATCCCGAGGAATCAGGATTCTAAAAAAAACATGTTACTTACAGTACTCTCCTCTCTTTTCTTGTCCTGTCCCATTTTCTCCCTAAACATCTGGCTCAACATCTCAATTGCAAACTGGCTTTAAAAGAAGAAATGGAGAGGGAAGACTTCAGACTTGATTTGTCACTTTGTGTCTGTCCCATATCCTCAGCCAAATGACATCTTTACTTTATTGTTCTTCCTTTTGCATTCACGCTCACTCCAAGCCCCCTACCCAAATGGCTCTGTATCATTTTGTAAATCCATATTATAGCTGGAATTAGTCTGTGTCTGTTTCAAGCAAGAACATGACCATTTGAATTAAATCAGCGCCAATCCTCCTCCCACTACACTTCCTTTCCTCAAATGTCTTTGTTGGGGTTCTCACTCCGTGTTTATTAGTCGTCGTCCCCCCCCCCCCCCCCCATGCCCCTACTTTCTTTCGCTGCGGGTTCGATAATCTTCTTAAAAACCTCTGGGCTGTGCTGGCTTTGCAGTGCGACCAGCCATGGCCAAACGCACCAAGACAAGAGAGAGGAGGGGGAGAGGAGAGAATAACCGGGGTGTCTGAAATGAATCTGGATTTGTTCACAGGGTGCAGATAGATTTCCATTTAAATACGTCTCACTCACAGGATTTGGCAGGTTGTTCCCATGGCAACAGTGGCCCGTGTGTGTGTGTGTGTGTGTGTGTGTGTGTGTGTGCGTGTGTGTGTGTGTGTGTGTGTGTGTGTGTGTGTGTGTGTGTGTGTGTGTGTGTGTGTGTGTGTGTGTGTGTGTGTGTGTGTGTGTGTGTGTGTGTGTGTGTGTGTGTGTGTGTGTGTGTGTGTGTGTGTGTGTGTGTGTGTGTGCGAGTCTTATTGTACGTGAGTCGTGACCCCTTAGCTTGACACCTTTAACCGGTTAGTTTCGCTGCAGAGGCCGGAGCCGAGCGGTCGCTCTCATCTCAGAGGACATTTTTAAGTCGTCTCGTTCCCAGACATTAAATATTACTTCTGCTCTGCTGAGCTCTGAGGTCCTCTCTTAAATGCTTACTACACTTACACTGCGGTTAGAATAAGTCCTTTCTGTTGTCAAATTGTAATACACATCATAAACATTTCTGTTTCAAAGGTGTCGTCTGGAATCAAATCATGGACAAGAAGTCTGCTGTATGGATAAGTGAACGGATTCACCTTTTCGAAAAGTATTGACAGAACAAACAAGTGTCTATATGGAACTCATGCTGAACACCAATAACAAATAATCCAACAAAATATCATTCATGAGTGAAAAAATTATGTGCATTTTCTAATAAAAAACAAATAAAAACTGACACTTATGTGTTCATTCTGGGGTAATGATTTCAATTCAGTGGCAAAAATGTACACAGAAGTTTCAGTGTTGTTTGGTAATAGCACTTTTATTCACATGTTGCTTTTGTCCAGTTGTAAAGGAATATCTTCGATTAAGCCAACAATCGGCTCTTCTCTTTTTTAAGCAAAGCAAAAAAATAAAGTCGTGACTTGCTGTGCACCAAAAGATCATTTCATACATGTAAAAAACAGAAGATACCTAGCGCTTCAATTAGTCAATGTAAAGTCTTAGTAAACTGGCTACAAGGTAAGTATTATTCAAATATTGTGTTGGCACTAAATTGTCTGTCCGTTGTATCTAAACTCAACCAAACATTAAATATAGTCCTGTCAGATCAGAAATCATGCATTTTGAAAAGCGTAATAGTCCTGCCAACAGAGGCCTTTTAACAGAACACACATTCTCCGTTTTTTATATGAAACAATACCTATTTTATTGTTTGCAACACCTGTAGTGTATTGTATTTACATTATGAAGACATTATGTCTGAAACAAGACTCACAGACATTTCAAAAAGTAAAAAAAAGCAAATACAAAAATCTCTGCTGTGCCATGCTTCAACAACCACTAATTTGAATATGATATTTGGAGCACATTATCCACATTCTAAGAATAACAGTCCAACGCAGCAGATGTCGGAGCATGTAACAGAAATCGACCTGGATTATGCAGAAATCCTCGCTGAAAAGACTAAACCAGCCGAGCCCTGATCAGTTCAGCCTTGACGCCTCTCGGCTGCAAAATCATGAGACACTGCACTGGGGGGGGGGGGGGGGGGGGTGGGGATAAAAGCACTAAAATGGAGGCCGCGTGCAGAAGCTAAATGGATTACTTCCCCTCAAATTGAGAGATCATTCTGTGTCAGGAAACTGGGACCCCATGCTGGGTTTCGGACCGGGGGGTGCATTGAGGGGCCGGGCTCTCTGATTCTGAGCAGGAGACAGAAGGATCTGAGAGTCTGCGGGAAGCGAGGAACCTGACAGAAAATATCTCAAACAGAGGAGAAGCTCACAGAGCCGGTGCTGATTGAAAAATCTATAAATCCCCCCCCCCCCCCCCTCTCTTACCCCCCAAATACCCCCTGCTGTGATAGTGCAGCTGCAGTGGTACATGTGAAAAGACTGGCAACGAATCAGGGTGGGATAAGGTTAGTTGAGGTGTCAAAGGGAATGTGAGACGAATGTGTTTGTGTGTGTGTGTGTGTGTGTGTGTGTGTGTGTGTGTGTGTAAGTGTGTGTGTGTGTGTGTGTGTGTGTGTGTGTGTGTGTGTGTGTGTGTGTGTGTGTGTGTGTGTGTTTTTTTTGTGTGTCTGCCTGTATGTGCTCACACTGCCAGTAAATGAAATGCATCAGATAATTACTTTTTTTAGTAATTTCATTAATTTCAGAATGTTCATTTTCTGAAAGAAACGTGGTGTAACTTTGGTTAACATGAACTCAAAATGTCAAGCTTGAGCTGAATGATCCAACATTCAGAAAGGATCGAGCTGAATTTTAGCAATCTGCTCGAACCCAAATATGGTAAAATATTCATGTTTCTCGCTAACGAGCAAAACACCTTAAAACTCTTTGTGAGGCAAACGTGAAATGTCTGTTAAGGCCCAGACACAACAAACCAAAGAGCTAGTGGCAACAGTTGCAATGACTACAGCAAACGACCAACTAGCACATACATCCTGGAGTTATGGTGTTATGCTGTCTCTAGTTGTATGCATACCCTTCTTGTTTTTCCATATAAAACATGCTCAATCGAATAAAACATCACTAATTATATTGTCCACTCCAAGTAGGGAATGAGTCCTTACCCCAAGGGAAGGAGTTCAAGTATCTCGGGGTCTTGTTCTCGAGTGAGGGAACAATGGAGCGTGAGATGGGTCGGAGAATCGGAGCAGCGGGAGCGGTACTGCAGTCGCTTTACCGCACCGTTGTGACGAAAAGGGAGCTGAGCCAGAAGGCAAAGCTCTCTGTCTACCGCGTCATATTCATTCCTACCCTCACCTATGGTCATGAAGGATGGGTCATGACCGAAAGAACGAGATCGCGGGTACAAGCGGCCGAGATGGGTTTTCTCCGCAGGGTGGCTGGTGTCTCCCTTAGGGATAAGGTGAGAAGTTCAGTCATCCGGGAGGGACTCGGAGTTGAACCGCTCCTCCTTCGCGTCGAAAGGAGCCAGTTGAGGTGGTTCGGGCACCTAATTAGGATGCCACCTGGGCGCCTCCCTAGGGAGGTGTTCCAGGCATGTCCAGCTGGGAGGAAACCAAGGGGTAGACCTAGAACCAGATGGAGGGATTATATCTCTTTGCTGGCCTGGGAGCGCCTTGGGACCCCCAGTCAGAGCTGGTTGATGAGGGGAAAGGAACGTTTGGGGCTCTCTGCTGGAAATGCTACCTCCGAGACCCGACCACGGATAAGCGGGAGAAGATGGATGGATAATTATATTTACACATCAAATGTTCTGTTTGTATTTCTGTCAATACAAATATATTAGGAATCCCCTGTAGCACTAAAACACTATCAGTGTCCATTTGTAGTTTGAGTGGTGTGGTGATCACATTTTTTGTAGACCTGGAAGATAACATTCCAAGGGCTCCTTCGACAAAAAGCCAAAGTGATAAGCCACGGTGGTAAAAGACGCTCCCTGTTGAGCTAACATTGATGTATCAGAGCCGTTTTACACTGAGAATAAATACATGTTTAATACCGCAGACGGTTTCCAACCTTTCCTTTATGAAGGCAAGGCAAGTGTATTTATATAGCACCTTTCAACAGGCAATTCAAGGTGCTTTACAAAAATGAAAGACATTCAGACAACGGCATTTAAAAACAGTCATTAAAAAGAAAAGATAATTAAAGAAACATTAAAAGAGCAAATATAAAAAGTACATGAATAAAATGTTACAGTGCAGTTTAAGATATGAACAGTTCACACAGAAGTTCCACTTTACTGATGAACACAACGGCTCAGTTTCAATTAAAAGCAGCGACAAAAAGAAAAGTCTTCAGCCTGGATTTCAAAGTAGTAAGAGTTGCAGCGGACCTGCAGGTTTCTGGGAGGTTGCTCCAGATATTTGGAGCATAATAACTGAACGCTGCTTCTCCAGGTTTAGTTCTGACTCTGGGGACAGAAAGCTGACCAATCCCTGAAGACCTGAGAGATCTGGATAGTTCATCATTTAGCAGGAGGTCAGAAATGTATTTAGGGCCTAAACCATTCAGTGCTTTATAAACAGCAGCAGTATTTAGAAATCTATTCTTTGACAAGCCAGAGTAAAGACTTCAGAACTGGAGTGATGTTTCTTGAAGGCATGCTATACATGACTTTATTTTGACGTGTCATTTTTAGTAACACATGAAACCCTTGTGTGAATTTGCCTCTCAGCGTAGAGTGCGAGACAATGTTATTGTTTGTGGTTCCTTCCTCCGAGTATTACATCATTATTCAGCCTCTGTTCCACCTCCGTAGATTGGCAGCTGTGAGCATCCTGGGAACAAAAGGGCTCCAGATAAACTCTGTGTGTCTTCGGGGGTCACGGGGTCAGACGGGGGGCCACCTGTGCAGCCGGTGAGCCGTTTTACTGCTCTGTCCCGACACACACGTGCACACGCAGCGCTGAATAACACGCTTCTCTTCCTCCGTGGAATGGCAGCAGACAGCGGTAAATTAAAAAGCTCTTTTCCTAATAATTAGCCCCTCGGCGGGGGCGACCTTTGTGCCTCCCTCAGCAGGAGGAGCACACAGGTAATTAATGCCCCCCCCTCACTCCACCCTCTTCCCCCTCACACACACAATCTCTGCCCTATGGGTCCCCTCTGAAAATGATACCCTGTCCTCCGTGCCCCCTTCAGGGCATCTCGCCTGGGCACCCATGGGCAATGGCGAGGAAACAGTGTGTGTGTGTGTGTTCTTAGTGTGTGTCACTAACATACATGCACGAGGGGGGTTATTGTAGACATCACTGTGGTTAGGAAAAGAGAGCCGGCTGTCTGCTATTAGTCAGTGTGTTCTTGTGTGTGTGTGTGTGTGTGTGTGTGTGTGTGTGTGTGTGTGTGTGTGTGTGTGTGTGTGTGTGTGTGTGTGTGTGTGTGTGGTCCCCGCAAGTGATGAAAAACAGTATGTGCGTTTGTCATTTTATGCTTCCATATATCTGAAGATGAATTTTTGAATAGTTTATCAGTGTTGTGTGTGTGTGTGTGTGTGTGTGTGTGTGTGTGTGTGTGTGTGTGTGTGTGTGTGTGTGTGTGTGTGTGTCTGCATTTGTGTTTGTGGTTTTTCAGGGTGTGTGGCCAGGCATGTGTGTGTGTTCATGCGAGCATCCATATGGGTTGTGTATACGAATAGAATTTGTATTTGTATGCTCGAGCAGATCAATTCAAGCATGCATCCATATGGGCTCTCTGTGTGTGTGTGTGTGTGTGTGTGTGTGTGTGTGTGTGTGTGTGTGTGTGTGTGTGTGTGTGTGTGTGTGTGTGTGTGTGTGTGTGTGTGTGTGTGTGTGTGTGTGTGTGTGTGTGTGTGTGTGTGTGTGTGTGTGTGTGTGTGTGTGTGTGTGTGTGTGTGTGTAATGGTGGGGTTTAGGCTGTCAGAATAGCTGTGTAATGGTGCATGGTCCCTTTTGATAAGTCTTACAGTTGTGAGCGCGGCCCCGTCCTCTTATCTCTAGAGGACAATGTTGCACTCAGAGCAGCTGCCACCAGCATCAAAACACACACCACCTCACACACACCACAACACACACCACCTCACACACACTCCCCCCGCTTCACAGGCTCCCATTCATCTCCGCATGCTCAACTTCACACAGACATGCAGACACACACACACACATTTTTTAAAAGCACAGAAAGGTGCCCACATTCACACGAGGGCTTGATGGCACACAATGCAGCAAACACACACACATGCACTCGATCCGAGAACACACACATCTGCACAGTCTAAACAACTTAGTTCTTATCTCTCCAACTCTTTCTGACTTCAAATTACGGCGTCATTATCTCGCACTCACCTCGTTAAACGGTAATAATTGATGAAATGAGATTGATTAAGCATGCTATTAGTGCAGGATAATTGGCTTGATAATGAGCAGATTTCCTGCTAATTGCTGAACAGATAATAAGTCTCAAATTCGCCTCGGGGAAGAACAGTGAAATAGCAGATATGCACTCAGAGTGAAAACCATCAAAATACAGAAAAAACGTGACCAGATTGTCTAATATAGATTACCCCTCTGACTGCCAACCGCTCGGAGTAGATCTGTACTGAACTATACGTTACTTTCCGTCTTTGTCAAATCTCCACTGCATTCACACATGCTCTGAAACATAATCACCTTAAGCAAAAGTGAGTACCAAACTCTTCCCTCACCATTGACATTAGAACGTATTTCCTTTACTGATTGTGATCAAAAGATTGATTGTTACTTTATGCAGGTCATGTTTTAAAGTCTTCTTTTTATAGAGTCTCCAGGTTGGAAAAACATCTTGTGAAAGCTCGCAATTATCTCTCATAATTGAACTACCAACCAACAGTTGGACCCCTGGACAAACAATAGCACGGATTTAAAAAGGGGGTGACTGCTACCATGGTAACAAGATCACAAGATGTCTTAGGGTTATTGCATCTTATAAACTCGTATTACTTCCTGGAGTATTGTATTTAATCTTCTCAATGTTGACTGCAACAGCTCAACCTAAGCACCACTTAACATAACACCACATGTCATCTTAAAGAAGTGCAAAGTCTTTCACATTTTGCACTCAGCACTAATGCTTTTAATATTTTTTGTAGAGCACTTTGAATAGACTTGTAGTTTAAATGTGATTGCCTTTCCCTACACAAAACAGTGTGCGTGTGTGTGTGTGTGTGTGTGTGTGTGTGTGTGTGTGTGTGTGTGTGTGTGTGTGTGTGTGTGTGTGTGTGTGTGTGTGTGTGTGTGTGTGTGTGTGTGTGTGTGTGTGTGTGTGTGTGTGTGTGTGTGTGTGTGTGTGTGTTACAGTGACTGGGTATATACACAAGTTATTGAGCCGTTTCCGCTCTACATCCTGAACTCCTCCCTTCGATGCAATGCACTTCCGTTTTGGCGGACTGGGTTTGTTTTGCTAGCTAGCTCCGTTGTGCCGACAAAGCACTGATATCGCAGAGACAAAGAGGATATAACAATTACAACATGAAGAAAAGTGGTTCGGGAACTACGTGTGCGGTAGTTGGTTGCAATCACTCGAGAAAGCACCTGAACGAGTGGTTAGATAGAGAGTGCTACGACCACAAACCAGCACCCAGCACCCAGCCATGTTGTTCATTAAATACAGATAAACACAACAAATACTGCATGCATTGTATTTTTTAATATTATATATGAATATTTTCATAGTGATGTAATTGTGTGGGCTGCTTTTATATTTTAATTTGTAATACCTGTTAGGATTAAACATGTGATCTTTCTTGTTGAAGCCATTTCTTTAGTTTCCTCTCAACAATTAATTAATTCAGTGTTATTTATGTACAGTATGAGCTAATATGAATGATGAACTGTGTTAAAAGAAATTGTAGCACTCTAAGGAACATATGAAATGCAATAATGCAATAACAGTGCAATAATGAAATTAAATTACATCAAACTTTATTTTCACTCAAACAGTACAGGCACATATGATATATTGCACAGCATAAAGAGATCATGTAAATTGTGCATTATGTAAACAACAGACAACTGTTGGCTCCTGTGGGCATGACCTAAATAAGGCAGTTTATTTTGGTTTTATGCTGGGCCACGTCGTCATGTTATCTCCCAGTTTTGCACTGAATTCGGGTGGGGGAGAGTAACGCCATCTCCAGTCAAAGAAGTAGAATATTCGTGTTCCCAAGCTAGCATCACTGTTAGCATCGAAATCGCTGTGTTTACACCAGTGCCCGTCTGACTGTTTACATCGGTTTACACCGACAGACGCTGTGCAAAAGACTTCCGGCGGAAATGAAGTGCATTTGTGTAGTGTCATGGCGCTACCCGTGTTTTGGCGCGTAAACTTGTCTATATATGTGACAAGGACCCCTAACCCTGGAAACATTGAAAATAACTTCCAATAACTTTAAACTGTTCTCAGCGGATGTTTTTTTTTCATCTTTTGTCCCCAGATTCAAATCTTGTAAATGATTTGATTGTATCTGCCAGGCTTAAGGGTTAAAGTCTAACTTGAACTGATGGGCTGTATGTAAATTATTTGAGAAGTTTTGGTGGCGTCAAATCAGACACTGCAAGCCATTAACCCGAAACCTAGTGTTCGGTGAATTGATGCCCATGCAGCATCCGTGTCCTTTATCTCTCTGTCTCTTCTTCCTCCCGTCCATCGGAGGTGTCTTTCAGGACCCCCGTCATCAATGGCCCTCTGTCTTGCTGCCGGGGGCCTCTGTTTGCCTTAGGGCTTCCCCCTCGCTGCCTCCCTTTGTGTGGGGGAGAGTCAGGGAAAGAAAGCAAAGATGACGGAGGGGGGGGGGGGGGAGAACAGAGGGAGAGTTTTGGTAAACAGTAGCCTGTCACAGCTCAGCGGGAGACGCTATAGCCACGGCTTCCTCTGCTGCCACTTGGGAGATTTTTAATCGCCGGGGCGTCTTAGAGAGCCAATTAGACAAAAGAGGGTTTTGTGTGGTGTCTGCGGAGCGGGTGGACATTAACAAACAACTGTGTGAGAACTGAGGGATGTTTGGGCAGGCTGAGACGGGGTCTGTCATGGTCAAGAGGGTCCTGATTAATGCTGGTTTGTGTACTGTACTGACAGATGGACGGGTGAGAGCGGGTTGGG